>NW_024070185.1:108857230-108942158 GCF_014754425.2 Oryx dammah
GAGAAGGCAGGCTGAGAACGCTCAGCCCTCGCACAGGCGCCTAAGGCAGCTGTTAGGGAGAGAGAAGGCAGGCTGAGAACGCTCAGCCCTCGCACAGGCGCCTAAGGCGGCCGTGTTCGCTGGAATCTGGAGTGGGGGAGGGCTGCAGAGAGTTACCCGCGGAGGCATGCAGGCTGAAGTGGGAGGCTGGATTACTGGGAAGTTGTTCTTGATTCTGCTACTAATAAGTGAATGTGGGTTGGCAAACGTTTTCTAAAAGAGCTAAATTCCTTCAGTCGAGTCCAAATCTTTGCGACCCAGTGGACTGCAGTCCGCCAGGCTCCTGTCCATGGGATTCTCCTGGAGTGGGCTGCCATGCCCTCCTCCAGGGGATCTTCCCGACCCAAGCATTGAACCTGCGCCTCTTACGGCTCTGGCATTGGCAGGCGGGTTCTTTACCACTACTGACACCTGGGAAGCCCTAAAAGGGTTAGATAGTGGCTATTGATTTTCAGTGTCTGGGGCAACTAACTCTGCCTTTGCTGATGAAAAGTGGCCATGGGAAATAATACACCAGTCAGTGCGTGTGGCTGCATTCTAATAAAGCTTCACTTATTAAAACAGGCGGCCAGAGAGCTGCTGAGCTCCTGTGAGCCTGTGTGAGCCGTGCTGCTTCTCCACGCCTCAGCCTCCTCCCTTTGCAGTGCTGGAGTGACGTCACACTGCTCTGTCTCACATGGTTGTCGGGGTATCACTTAAGACCAAAGACAGCTGCACAGACAGTAACAGTTCAGATGCACAGTACTTGATCTTTTCTGACCAAGTCAGATTTGATTCATCATCTGTTATGAAGGCAAGACTGGAAAGTGTTGAGAGTTACAAAAGAAGTCATGGGACTCGCACAGAATATGGCTCGAGCTGTACCTGCCCTGTCTTGCAGAACAGCCTCTGAACTATTACGCTAGAAGAAAAAAGCTGACACTAACTTTGGGGAAAAAAATCATACTGGAGGGAATTAAGAAACATGCATGCATTGGAGTGTTACTACCCTATAACCTACTCATATGAAAAAGATCCCCTTCCATCAAGCCTGGGAGAGTTTTCTATGAAGGAAAAAAGGCCAGTGAGTCTCCAGGCTGACTTAATGAAAAGTTCTCAGGTGCCCATGGGCCCTGTGCTTCTCTTCCCAAACCTGCAGCTGAGTCGCACCGGCAGTGCCCTCCTCACCTGCATGTTGTGTGCGATCTCTTCCCTGTCAGAGAGGATCTGGGAAAGGTTCTTGGTGCCCAGGACGTTCCTCAGGGTCGTTTGTGCCAAAAGACGGGTTGCGGAGTCAGCATTGGTGATGTTTGCCACAGCCAGAGTGGCGTTCTGCACGCGGTAATAGACCACGCCGTCCACGCTGATGGTGACCGAGTCCTTGGTGAGGATCTGCGAGGCAGGGAAGCACAGGAGATCCGTCAGCCTCGTTTTTAGTGACGCTGCGAGGACTCTGATGCCACCCAACGTCTTTAGTAAGTGCTGCTGATTGAATGTTTGCGTCTCCCTAAAATTCATGTTGAAACTCCATCCCCAGTGTGTTGGTGTTTGGAGGTGGGGCCTTTGGGAGGCCATGAGGGTGGAGCCCTCATCAATGGGATTAGCATCCTTATAAAAGAGACCCCAGAGAGAGCCCTCCCCCTTCTACTGTGTGAGGACATAATGAGCAAACAGTGATCTAGGAATGAGGAGGCAGGCCTTCATCAGACACCAAATTTGCTGGAGTCTTCACCAGCACTACTTCAGAACTGTGAGCAATACATACCTGGTTTATGAGCCACCGAGTTTGTTACACGACCCCAAGGGACTCAGACCACGAAGAATCAGAATGGTCACTATGTCTTAAAAATGTTAATAAAGTACTTTCGTTTACTATTAATTCCATTCACTCATTTGATCATTCAACAAATACTGAGACTTAGTCACAGTCAGTAGCTGACACTGTGCTAGGTTTCAGGGATAAAGGCATGAAAAACCCTTAGTTCCTACTTTCAAGGAGGTCAGGGAATCAAGGGACGCTCTAAGGGAAAAAGATGGACAGTTGTAGCTGGCAGAGGTGAGACATGAACTAAGTCTTGAAAAAGGAAATAACAATTTTCTGAGGATAGAGTGGGAGTATTCAAGGCAGACAATTATGTGTAAGAAGGAGCAGAGGCGCCAGAGAGCCTAGGTCTGATGAGCCTGAAGCAGCACAGTGTTACTGGGACGAAAGAACTGAGCTCTCTTCATAGGGCGATGTCAGGGTGGAAGTGTATTGACAGTGTGCTGCATAAAACGCTTGCAGGACACAGACCCCGTGTGTCAGCGCTTCCTGTCACGCTCAAGGGCAGAGTCCTTGGTTTGGTGCAAACCCCTTTGATACCTGCCCTCCGGCCTCCTTCCTCCCCACTCCTGCACATGTCCTGCGCTAGACAACGTGGGGCTCCCACACACACCGCGTCCCGGGCCTCCCTGCGGGAGTTCCTCTGCTAGGATGTCCCCCGCCCCCCCCACAACATCAGACAGATACGGCAGCTAAGACACAGCTCAAGTGCCCTCTTCTCCATGAAACTTGCCTGACCCTCCCGGCAGAGTTGCACACTCATTCCTTCACCCACCCCAGCAGTGACGCGATTTACTGACACCACTGCCTCCCTGTTCGACTAGGAACTTCTGAAGGCAGTTTGTCTTTATATCTCTAGCACTGGCAGAGTGCTTGATACACAGCAGGTAGTCAGTGAAACAAGAGATGGACTAGACGGAAGCACGGCCCCAGGGGTGGAGCGAGGGAGGAAGTGTGGGGAGAGGCAGGGGGCCTCAACTCCAGCTCCAGCGCTGCTGGCTCCTCCCTCAGGGACCTCTAGCGAGGGTTCTCGACTGTCTGACTTAGCGACTCCTCATCTGTATGACGGGGCTACTAATATTGCCCAATTCTAAGCAAATTTCTTTGAAGGTCAAATAAGATGTTTGCAAGTGAAGCCATTTTGAGAATGTAAAGAGCTATGTACGTGGAAAAAAGTCATAAAAACGATAATAGTTGTTTAGTTCTGCCAGGCATCAAAAGAGTTAATTCTTTTTTCTCAGTAAGCTAAAAATACTTCAAATTTGGAGGAGAAGTGGGGAGTTTGTAAATAGATACATAATATATTACCATCTTGTGTGAAAATTAATTTTTTCCCATGATGTGACGGAAAATGTAGGTCGTTTCTAAAGGGATTCTTGCCATAGAGACTCTGCCGCGGCTGGAGTTTCGTAAAGTTGCAGCCTCTCTGTCTACCGATTATTGTAGGCAGAGTGTTTATCTTCCTTCATAACAAGCTCACAGGGGATCAGAAAAAGAGGACTGCTTGCCAAGTTTCAAACTGCTCTGTGTTCAGGGAGCAGCTGGAAGGCAGAAGCTTGCCGTGACCCTGCCAGCTGCCCTCCGTGTTTACAGAGGAAAGTGCCAGAACTCGCCGCTACCCTCAGCGGGCTCCTTCTGAGAGTCAACCTTCCACATAGAGAATACAGACATGCTCTCAGTCTTGCTTTTACGGGTAAAAATGATTTCTGGTGTCACTGTGTATGTGTGGATTACAAAGTCTCACCTCACTAACTACGTGGCTCAGGACCAGCAGGGAAGCTTCTGAGCTGGTCTCTGGATCTTGTGACCAGGCTCCACCGCTCTGCTGAGGACCTGGCCTCTGGCCAGCAAACATCAGCAGCCTCTTTGGTCCTCCCCTGCATCTACCTGTGACGGTCATGACGCCTCCTCAGACACAAGGGCCAGGATGCCCGCCGCTGTGTCAAGGGCTGGGACGGTGCTAGTGGAGGGTCCCCGTGGCGTGGGGCTGTCCCAGGCTAAGCCTTGAGCAGGGACTCTGAGGCCCTGGCCCTGCCCGTGAGTCAGGAGGAAGTCCTGTCTGCTTTCTGGGATTCTGCTGTGAGCCTCAATGGTGAGGCACTTTGAAAAAGCCTGAAATAATCACTAATATAAAATATCATATTCTTATCTAAAATACCAAATGGGCAGTCTCTAATTCTTTGGCTTCTAACCAGTTTATCTAGAATACTGTCAAGAACTGTAAGAGGAATGTTCTATCAGAAACCCAGAGAGAAGCGTGATAGGGAGAGTGCTGATGGCAGTGGTGACATTATACTTACGTTAACATTATAGTACGCTTGTAATAATAATAAGCACTTTCACAGCACTTACTGTTTATCAGCCTCTGCTCTAAGCACTTTACATAGAGCGTCTCATTTACTTCTCACAAAAACACTATAGGGTAGGTCCTGCTTTTATAACCTCTATTTTATAGATGAGGAAATGCGGGCACAAAGAGAAGTTAAAGAACTTGCTGGAGGCCACACGGCCAGAAAACGCTGAGGGCAGAGGGGCTCTCCAGCTGTGCTGTGGCCGCTGGCCCCGCCACCTCTCCACACCAGGCCCAGGACAGCTCAGCCACCCACAGCAGAAGACGACCTTACCTCCTGAGGAGGGATATCAAATGAAATAGTCCTCATGTCCACTTTGATGAAGCTGTCAGTGCACGGCAGAATAAAAAACAAGCCTGCAACAGAGACACACCCAAGATCAGAGCACACCGGCACCTATCTCATCAGCTCACTGTGCCCTTCGGTTCTAACAGGATCAACCCGATTAACTGCAAGAAAGCAGGGCGTCTCAGGGGATGAGCTGGAGAGCAGCAGCCTCGACTCCTGCGGCTTTCTTCCCACAGCTGGCCGTCCCCACGAGACCTGTGGGCTGCATCTCCTTACTCTGCTTGTACTGGCGCCCGTTTGCTTTCACTTACCATTTTTTTTTGGCCGTCCCACACAGCAGGTGGGATCTTAGTTCCCCGCAGGGCCTGAACCCGTGCCCCGCTACAGTGGAAGCGTGGAGTCTTAACCACTGGACCACCAGGGAAATCCCTGTTTTCATTTAGATTGATGCAATTGCTTCTTACGTAATCTTGCTATTTCTTCCAGTCTTGTTTCCTACAAACAAGCTGCACCACGCCCTGCACAACCTGTCCCTGCTCACCTCTTCACCACTCCCCTCTGTTCCCGTCCTGCACCCCGGCTAGGCTGGGTTGCCTGCAGTTCACTGAGCTATAGTGCTCTTCTCTGCATGGCTCTGCACATGCTCTGATCCTGGGGACACCTCTCCCCCAGTTCTCACCTTTTCCTGCCAAGATGTCACCTCCAGAAAGCATCCTGCCACTTGGGGTGGACACTCTTTTCTGGGTTTCCACAGCCACCTGTGACTTCTTGACACAACATTCACCATGCGGGACTGTGACTGTCAACTGTCTCTGCTGGCGACCCACCACCAGGCAGAAAGACCCTTGGGGCAGGGACTCTGTTTTTGTGTCCCTTGAATTCTCAGAGCCTGGAACTCAGTGGGAGCTTAACTGAAGTTTGCCAAAAATAATGACTGGAAGCATTTATTTCAGTAGGGATTCTCATGCTCAAATTTCGATAGCTGCAGCTATTTCTGGCCTAAAGATAATCTTATCAACTCAAATAGGAAGGGGAGGGGAGAGGCGGGAAGGAAAGGGTAATTTCTGGTAGGCTGTACTGCTATTGTTGCACAAATTCTGCTGTGAGAAGTCTTCTAAGTCAACAGAGACCTTCATGAAGAAAATCATATCAGTAAAAGGATGAATTTTGCTTTCCAGACAAACAGTGCAAGCACTTACCAGGTCCTTTGGCTCCTCCTTGTAAGATGCGACCCAGTCTGAAAATGATGGCTCTTTCATATTCTTTTATGATCTAGATTAAAAACACAAATCATAATTTAACATGAGAAGTACAAGTAGTTACATGCATAGCTTTCGAAATATTATATATATATTTCTCCTCTAAATAGGTGAGCTGTTTATAACACCAGATAACAGCTACAGTCAACACGTTAATGTTTAATGACCCCTCCCAGAATTACCAAGAATTAATTACTTTTTTTGTGGATTACAAAGGCAGTAGATACTCACTGTGTAAAATCTGGATAGTATAGAGAGTATACAAAAGCAAATTCACAACTTCACTCCTCAGCTGTTAACATTATTATTCAATTACTCATGAATTGTCAACCCAGGGGGAGAAAAGTTAACATCCTCATAGTTTGCCTTCTGGTTCCTTAAACTATAATAGTAACTAATCTGAAAATTCTTAGAGAATATTTTCTCTTTTTAGCAATATGTAAGTGACTGTCATTTATCACAGTATTAATAACTTCATGGCAAACAGATGGGGAAACAGTGCAAACAGAGGCAAACTTTATTTCTTGGGCTCCAAAATCACTGCAGATGGTGACTGCAGCCATGAAATTAAAAGACGCTTACTTCTTGGAAGGAAAGTTATGACCAACCTATATAGCATATTCAAAAGCAGAGACATTACTTTGCCAACAAAGGTCCATCTAGTCAAGGCTATGGTTTTTCCAGTGGTCATGTATGGATGTGAGAATTGGACTATAAAGAAAGCTGAGCGCCAAAGAATTGATGCATTTGAACTGTGGTGTTTGAGAAGACTCTTGAGAGTCCCTTGGACTGCAAGGAGATCCAACCAGTCCATTCTGAAGGAGATCAGTCCCGAGTGTTCATTGGAGGGACTGATGTTGAAGCTGAAACTCCAATACTTTGGCCACCTGAAGAGCTGACTCATTTGAAAAGACCCTGATGCTGGGAAAGATTGAGGCCAGGAGGAGAAGGGGATGACAGAGGATGAGATGGTTGGATGGCAGCACCAACTTGATGGACATGGGTTTGGGTAAACTTCAGGAGTTGGTGATGGACAGGGAGGCCTGGCGTGCTGCAGTCCATGGCGTCGCAAAGAGTTGGACACGACTGAGTGGCTGAACTTAACTGAACTGATTAACTTTAGAGAAGAAATAACCAGCACAGGTGGGACAATAACCGTGTGCCAGGTGCTCTGCTAAGTACGTAGTTCATTTAATCCTCACAACAGCCCTATAAGACAGACGTTGCCATTTCCTCCCGTCTCACAGGTGAGGAAATTCAGCAAAGGTCACGCAGTAAACAGTAGCGCCTGCAGTCACACCTCAGAATCCTGACACTGGAGGACCTTTTTCTCACAGGATTGTCCTGCATCCCTGATTCCAGAAAATTTTAGATGGTGATCCTTACTTTAACCCACAGGAAGGACCGACCGGATAGGGGCTGAAAAGAAGTCTGTTTAAAAAAATTTTTTTTTATTTTTTGGCCACACCCCAAGGCATGTGGGACCTTAGTTCTCTGACCAGAGATCAAACCCACACCCCAGTGCATTGAAAGGTGGAGTCTTAACCACTGGACCACCAGGAAGTCCCTGAAAAGCAGTCTTAAAATTCCATTGTAATAGTTGGCTAGAGTAATTTTTCAAGAGATGAAGGGAAAAGAATTTTAGGTCAGTATAGTTTCTCTTACACACACACACCCCCTTCATGGGCTTATGTACTTATGAGCTGGCCCCTTTCCAGATGTGAATGAAACCTTTTTTACCTTTATGCACATCCATATTGACATTGGGAAAGTTATAACCGTGAACAAGAATGATATAGCCACCAAAATCCATCCACAAACACCGAGGCCTGCACTGGGGCTATCTGTGAAAATAAAAAAACACACAGTTCTTATCACTGTTCTTAGCACGAGCCCGCCGTCTTCACCCTTGCCATTCACTGAACGTCGGTCATTTACATGAACTTTCCCATCGAATCCACATAAAAACCGTGAGGTGTAAGTGCTACTTCCCCTAATCTCTACTGTGTGCTGAAGTAATAAAACTTTTAAGATCCATACCAACTACCAAGAAGGTTTAGTGGCAAAATCATCACAATACTAAGCACTAAGTATAGATGCAGTATCTGTTCAGAACATTTTGAAAACACAAGAATAGAAGCAACTCACACCATACGGCTGGAATTGAGGTGAAACCAGAGTGGGGTGGGTAGGCAGTGGCGGCAGTTGTTAGAGGGGCTTCTTGCAGGACGTGATGGTTAAGGGAAAACCAGTGACAAGGGGAAGGAGGATAAAAGGCATTTAAGCTGAGGGTACAGCATAATTAAAGGTGAAAATCATATGGTATACTTGTTCAAGCTCACTTAGGTCCTCTATTTAAAATGCCTGTAAAACATCTCACTAGCTATATGTACAGTTTATCACCCACGTTGGTTCTGATTTCTTGCTGCTGGTGCTGCTGCTAAGTCGCTTCAGTCGTGTCCGACTCTGTGCGACCCCATAGACGGCAGCCCACCAGGCTCCACCGTCCCTGGGATTCTCCAGGCAGGAACACTGGAGTGGGTTGCCATGTCCTTCCCCAATGCATGAAAGTGAAAAGTGAAAGTGAAGTCGCTCAGTCGTGTCCGACTCTTAACGACCCCATGGACTGCAGCCCACCAGGCTCCTCCATCCATGGGATTTTCCAGACAAGAGCACTGGAGTGGGGTGCCATTGCCTTCTCACTATTATGAAAATGCTATAATGAACATCTTTGTACATGGTTTTCCTCCCACATTCCTAATAGTTTACCTTTTCTGTAACATGAAATTGGGTTTTCTTTTTTTGGCTGTGCAGTGTGGCTTGTGGGATCTTAGTTCCTTGATCAGGGATTGAACCCATGCCCTTGGCAGTGAAAGTGCAGAGTCATAACCACTGGTCCACAAGGGAATTTCCTGAAATAGCTTTCTGTCTGATCACAAAGATAATATTAATACATGTCCCACTCCAAATAGTTTAGAAAAGTATAGAAAAGGAGGGAAAATTACTCAGTTCCAAGATGATATTCTTCCAAACCCTTTTTGTGCAGGCACATTTTTCAAAGTAAGTAAATAACATCTGCAACCTATCTCCCTCCCTTCTAGGTGTCCCTCTTTTTCCTTTTTGGGTTTTGTTGCTGCACATTTGTGCTTTTTCTGTTTCGGTTTCATTTTTATCTATTTGTGGTTTAGTTGCCGAGTCATGTCCAACTCTTGCAACCCCATGGACTGTAGTCTGCCAGGCTCCTCTGTCCACGGGATTCTCCAGGCAAGAGTACTGGAGTGGGTTGCCACTTACTTCTCTAGGGGATCTTCCCAACCCAGGAATCAAACCCGGGTCTCCTGCACTGCAGGCAGATTCTTCACCAATTGAGCTACAAGGGGTCAAGGAATTTTTATCAATTACACTTGCACAAAGTTAAAAAAGTCAAATAGTTCCACAAGACGAGTGCAAAAAAAGAGGGCAGTGCTCTGCTCCCCTCTCCCGATTTCTTCCAAGCCAAGTGTTCTTTCAGCTGTGTAGTGTGGTATCTGACTCACCTGTTTCTAAAGAACACACTAGTTTGTTATTGCTTTTACAGTCTTAAGCTTCATCTATTGACTTCCTACCCCTCCCCCACTGCATAAAGACACCTATCCTTGGGATTGCATAAAAATATCAAATTTTGTATTTCACAAATATGCAAATATGATTCAGAGCTAAGCCATGCAGTGAGGCCTAAGTTGTTTTTCACTCATACAATTTACTGATTTTTTTTTTTCTGGAGTCACTGTCCTCTTTTATTTTTCTTTTGCTTAGTTTTCGGTGTACTTAACGATTCAACTTTCTTCAGTTGTCTACACCTCCTTTCCGCAGGCTCAGGTATCCTACCCATTTCACCTGCTGAGGAAGCAGCTCGGAGCTGTGTCTGCACTGATTCTTGTTCTCCCTCTGCTTACCTCTCACTGCCATCCTGGTAATCTCCCTTCTCTTCCCGAGCCGCTTCCTACTCTCTGTATCTGAGGTCTTCCTGGTTCTTGCTTTCCTTTTTGTGGGGGACAGAGGGCCTGAATAGGCTCAGGGATAGATCCCTGTTCAAGCATGGAAGGCTGGTCTTTCCAGGAGCTGTTTTAATAAGGAGAGGGAGGGAGGGGGCCAGAGAGGAAGAGGTAGGCCAGGCATGGGTGATTCCTTAGATCAGAGGAGCGATTTAGATGGCAGTGAGAAGAAGTTCCGAATAAACAAAAAGAAAGCAGCAGATGATGGCTGGGAGCCCAGAGAAAAGACAGACACATGTGAGCACCCAGGTCAAGTGCTCCAAACCTGAGATGAAGGATGAGAAATACACAGGAGTACTCTGGTCTGGTCTTGGCCAGGCCATGTGGGATCTTCCCAACCAGGGATCAAGCCCGTGCCTGCTGCAGTGGAAGCGTGAAGTCCTAAGAATGGCAGCAAGTCTCTACATTAGTCCTCTGGTTGACGGGACTTTGCAATTTTCTGATCCCATGTCATAGTGTCAGGTAAATGTTCCACAAGTGATCTAAGTTAACCCTGGAGGTTTCTAAGTTATCTCTTTGAGGGGCATGGATGCATTCAGTGAGAAATTTCAAGCAAGGCCACATGCCACTTGTGGAGAGAAGTCAGGTCAGGCGCTGTTGTAACAGGTATGAATCACAGCAGCCTTTTTAGGTGGCTTGTTATACTTCCTGTACTACATTGAATTACTTTAGACACATATCTCATTTACTTCGTACAAAGTCCCTGGGAAGTTAGGTGTTTTTAATTCCACTTTACCATACCAATGAAGTCACTGAAGAAACTTTTCCCCGAGGTCACACACAATGGAGGACTTGGGCTTCAAATATAGGTCATCTCACTGCGAATCCCATGTTATAAATCAACTCACTCTTTGACCTTTTGCCTCTGAATAATAATAATTTAAAAATCCTTATTAAAGAAGCTGTTGTGTTTGGAGCACTTCCTCAAGACAAACTCCAAACTGGAAAAGCATGGTAGGAGTTCTGAGAATGAAATCTGATATCCTAACAGAGAAAGTCCTCTTAATTCCAGTTGTGCCTATTTATAGCAAAAGACAATCTCAAGGCTCATTGCCAGGCTCAAGCCTAGGTTTCCAAAGTGAAAGGAATTCCAAACAAGGAATAGACGGGCCACGAAAACTTATCTGACAGCGTCTGGTACTTTCTCAAACACGGCTCCAAGACTCCCTTACTCCAGGCAAAGCTCCGTGTCCTCAACATCCTAGACGATAAACTCCCTGAAGGCAGGGCTGTTTCTTTTTTATGTTTATATTTTCAATGTCTAGCACAGTTATCTCCCAGAGAGAGGACATAAAATACTTCTTAGCTTACCTGCTGGATGTATAATTTCTTTGTGCATTTATATCCCTTGTAAGATGAATTTCTAGTTTCAACTCTGTGACTTCTTACTTGTGTGATCTTTACCTCTCTGAACCTTTGTGTCTTGAAATAATCAGACTGGCCTCCCAGGATTGAGGCAGTGCTCAGTGAGTTTTCTGTCACTCTATTTTATTGCTGGGAGAAATATCAATAACCTCAGATATGCAGATGACACCACCCTTATGGCAGAAAGTGAAGAGGAGCTAAAAAGCCTCTTGATGAAAGTGAAAGAGCAGAGTGAAAAAGTTGGCTTAAAGCTCAACATTCAGAAAACGAAGATCATGGCATCCGGTCCCATCACTTCATGGGAAATAGACAGGGAAACAGTGGAAACAGTGTCAGACTCTATTTTTTTGGGCTCCAAAATCACTGCAGATGGTGACTGCAGCCATGAAATTAAAAGACGCTTACTCCTTGGAAGAAAAGTGATGACCAACCTAGATAGCATATTGAAGAGCAGAGACATTACTTTGCCGACTAAGGTCTGTCTAGTCAAGGCTATGGTTTTTCCTGTGGTCATGTATGGATGTGAAAGTTGGACTATGAAGACGGCTGAGCGCCGAAGAATTGATGTGTTTGAACTGTGGTGTTGGAGAAGACTTTTGAGAGTCCCTTGGACTGCAAGGAGATCCAACCAGTCCATTCTGAAGGAGATCAGTCCTGGGATTTCTTTGGAAGGAATGATGCTAAAGCTGAAGCTCCAGTACTTTGGCCACCTCATGCGAAGAGTTGACTCACTGGAAAAGACTCTGATGCTGGGAGGGATTGGGGGCAGGAGAAGAAGGGGACGACCGAGGATGAGATGGCTGGATGGCATCACGGACTCGATGGCCTTGAGTCTGAGTGAACTCCGGGAGATGGTGATGAACAGGGAGGCCTGGTGTGCTGCGATTCATGGGGTCGCAAAGAGTTGGACGCGACTGAGCGACTGAAGTAAACTCCTATTTTATTCAAGTGTTCAATTTCCACCACAAATAATGGGGAAAAAATTGGAGAAGGCAATGGCACCCCACTCCAGTACTCTTGCCTGGAAAATCCCATGGACAGAGGAGCCTGGTAGGCTGCAGTCCATGGGGTCATGAAGAGTTGGACACGACTGAGCGACTTCACTTTCCCTTTTCACTTTCATGCATTGGAGAAGGAAATGGCAACCCACTCCAGTGTTCTTGCCTGGAGAATCCCACGGACGGGGGAGCCTGGTGGGCTGCCGTCTATGGGGTTGCACAGAGTCGGACGTGACTGAAGCGACTTAGCAGCACTTAGCAGCAGGCACCTTTTCCCTTCTTGATAAAAACCTCTGAAACTACTCAGTTTTCCCCTCACTTTGTGCCTGACTGGCTAGGCCTGGAGAGTCAAAGACCCTCAAGAAGCTCATTTACGAATGAATTATTAATACCAGATGAGTACAGGGGATTTGACTGCCAATCAAAAAGAAGAAGAAATTAAGTGGATTTTCAGAAAAATGGGCTTGGTCTTTCACTTTTCAAAGGCTCAGCTAGAAATAATCTGAGCATACACACTGGGGAATCAGCACTGTTTCACCCTGAAACTCTTCCTCACCTGGTTATAGCTTTAAAAGATGCATAAAATCACATTCCTTGGAAAGGCGAGGTTTAAACTCCACCAGGCTGTAAGTGAACCCTTACTCATCTACAGTTACTACAAGTCAAGGGGAAAAGAAATCCTCAGTTACTTCCCCCAAATTGTAGGAAATTCATTTCCTCCAAGATTCCCATTCATTACTTTGAGGTCTGGATCCTGCCTCCTACCTTTACGAGTTAAAAGACAAATAACGAGTAATAGGTACTTCTGAGATATTTTGGTTGATATACCTGTTGATATTGCTGGGTAGGAACAGTCGTAAAGGTCAGGGACCCCATGATAACTGGTTGTAAACACTACTTTGCCCTGGTTTAGAGTTTTTTTTTTCTTTTACTATCAAACTCTTTCCTGAAAACTGTGTTAGAATAAATTTTTGACCAAGCAAGGTTTTGAAAATAGATATAAGCCCATACATTAACATATTTTTATTGAGTATTCCAATTGGGCTTTCTTCCAAGAAACTTACACACATTAAAAAAAAATCTTACTTTCTTTTTTTATTTTAAAAGCAAGGTACTGTCACTATATTAAACTTATAGTTCAGAATAGAGGAAGGAAAAAGTGATGTATACTTTCATTATCTCTAGACGGTGATTATTTTCTGCCTTGCTATATATATGTCCTGTAAATTTTTGTCCTTTTTCCCCCAAATTATATAGTTGTATATGTAATAATTTAAAATCTGTTTTCTCCTCTATAGTGTGGACATCTTTTCATATCAGGAAATATCTTTTATTATTATTAATATCCTATATTGTTATTAATATCCTTTAGTATCCTTTCTTATTAAAGGATATTACGAAATATCCTTTATTATTTATCCTTTATTAGTATCCTTTATTATTAAATAAATATCATTTATTATTAAAAGGATGCAATTAAATACCCTTTATTACTACACTATTCCATTGTTTCATATGATGAACATTTAGGTTGTGTCCAGTTTTCTCCACTAGAAACTCAGTTGTTTTGAAGATACTTGTAGTAAAGCTTCTATACATCTTCATTGTGTAAACTAATTTTGCTGAAAAGATGAAATTACACAATTCTTAAATTTCTCTCATTCTGGAGGTATCTTTTATGAATACTAATAATAACCATTTATTGACTGCCTATTACATGTCAGCCACAAGCTAAATTCTTATATACACTGTTTCTCATATTTATAAAAGTCTGTAAAGTAGGTATAAAATATTCCTCTCAGAGTACCAAAGTACTAAAGAAAAAGACTTCTTTTGGGAAGAGACAAAAGAAAAAGACAAAACAAAACCATGAAACAAATGAGGGAAAAAAAAAAAAGAACAAAACCAACTTGTAGAGAAATTGTTGTTGGGTTGGCTTCCAGACAAGCAGCAAAACAGTCTTTTCAAGATCATAACGTGCATAGTATCAGAGCACTGCATGCTGATCACGATCCCGTATCAGCCAATTTCCTTAAGGTTGATTAAATCTGTCACCACTAGAAATTATGTGAAATGATCAATTCTGTTTACTATTGTGACTCTGCTCTAAAGTTCAAAAGATACTGGATTTCCTCTTCAAGCAAGTACCTTCTGGTGTATCTGAAAATCTGACGAACATATTACTCACACAGGAAGAAGCGGTGTGGCCGCGAATATTAAAAAACCAACACTGAAAGCTGGAGAATCCCACAGACAGAGGAGCCTAGCAGGCTCCAGTCCATGGGGTCGCAAGAGTCGGACATGACTTAGCGACTAAAAGAGAGAGAGAGAACGCTGAAAGCATCATGTTTGCCTTCCTCCTTCCCAGAATGCAGGTGAAATACTTCATACCAGAAATTGCCAAGAACAGTGTTGCTTGGGTCATGAAAGATGGCCTGGCTAATTTAGTCTCAAAAACATGTTATCTGGTTCTAACAGCAAGTTTTAAGGGGTAACAGTAGGTCAAAATGAAAGGCCTTGGGATTTTTTGAGTTTTTCTTAAAAGCATATTTATTCAGCATACAGGTGTTCTTTTTTGGCCTCACTGGAGATTCAAAGTCAAGGTGTGGCAAACTTTTCCTGTAAACGGCCAGAGAATAAACACAAGGCTTTATTGACCGTAAAGTCTGTTACAACCACAGACTACTACGCAAAAGAAGCCGCAGACTACACACACGTGAAGAAGACGGCTGTGTCCCAGGCAAGCGTAACTTACGAACACTGGAATCTGAGCTCCATATCGCTTTCAGATCTTCCTCTATTTTAAAAAATGTATAAGTATAAAAACTATCCTCAGCTTGGGGGGCTGACAAAAGTAGGTGGTCAGCCAGATCTGGTCCATGGGCCACACGACCCATTCCTGTTCCACATCACATTCATCTATTTGAGGAAGAGGAAATCATAAGTTAAATAAGACACTGGCTCTTTCTTCCAACTTTTCAAATAAGGCTATATTTTCCACAGTCCCAGTTTCTCTTCCCTTATATTGTTTTGAAACAGGGTCTTTGAAAGATCTGCTAAATAAGAACTCAATGTGGAAACAAGCAAAGGGCAGATAAAATATGTGAATGTAAATATGTCTTCAATTAATCAAAATTTTATATAACTTTTTCAATCGACTGGGATTTTAGGAGACACAGAAGGGAAGGAAACAACAGAAGAAAAGGCAAATAAGAAAAATGGAGAAAGGAAGATAAACAACCAAAGTGAAGGTGGCATTCTGTAGAGAGAAAGACGAAAACAGGTGGAGAGGGGAGAGAGAGGCAGAGGCTAGCACAGAGTACCAGATACATGCTGAAAAAATGATGGCATTTACTTGACTGATGACCACAACTTGCAATTCACTGGGCAGAAGCTTTGAAAGCAAACAAGAGCATGCTATCATCCACCTTTCAAATGATTATTTTAATTAGGCGTGGTAGATGGTTCTCTGAATGCCCTTATCCTTAAACCTCTAGGGAAGAAATTATTCTCTGGGCTGGACTGGCTACAGGCCAGGTGGTATCAGGTTAAAAACCATGGCCAAAGACTAACTTCCCTCCCTGTTATAAACCTGCACATCCTAGACTCAAACAGCTAGTACTGATGAAGCGTTACGCGACCCAAACTATAAAACTTAAAATGTGTTTACCGTGAGAAGGAGATAGACTAGTCCTTTTAAGGAACATTTTCAATTAAAAAAAAAAAAAAGAAATAAAGGGAATGCTGTGCTTAGCTCAAAAAGAAATACAGAAATTAAGTAAGTGTAAGTATTTTATTTCCCAAGCATCTTGAGGATTTTCTGCAGCTTTCCTTCATTTGAATATTTCTGGCCATAAAAGAGGAGAAAGAATAGGTGCGAGTATCATCAGTAACTTCAAATTTGAACACCTGCGTCTTTAAAAGGACTCCCTCTGCTAGTCGATAGCACTTCACCATCTCTAAATACCATTTGTCGTATCTCTAACTACCTTACTCAAAGTCTGTCTTCTCCGGACTTGTGGCCTTGTTAAAACAGTGCAGCACCGCGGCTTCAGAGTTGGCTCCGCTACTTATTAGCTGTGTGTTCTCTGCAAGTGTCTAACTCTGTGCTTTCGTCTAATCATCTAAAGAGAGGGCTAAAAAGAGCACCTCCTCAGAGGGTCAGTGTGAAGAGTAAGTGAGCTGTCACGCAGGATACCTAGTATACAGCAAGTGCTCAAGCATTTATTAATTAAATAGCTGTTGAATGAGTTGAGTGATTCTACTGTTTTGGGGTTTGTTTTTTTTTTTCAGCTGTGCCATGCAGCTTGTGGGATCTTAGTTTCCTGACCAGGAACTGAACCTGGGCCCTTGAACACTTAAGAGCAAGGAGTCCTAATGACTGGACCTCCAGGGAATTCCCAGATTCTGCTGTTCTGCGGGGAAGAGAAGAAAAGGCTGACTATTACAGAAGATAAATGGAAGTTACATGTCCATATATAGGATCCCAGAATACAGTTCATCAATTTTTGGTGGTGAGCAGGTAATAGGAAAGGTAGTTAGAAGTAGAAATACAATGTTGTTTTACTCATGAAACTTAGATGTTATAAACCAGTGTTATTTAAAAAACAACCACCACCACCACACACACACACAATTCAGAATCATCCTCTGTCCCAAAGCGGTAGTCACACTGCTTTCTCCAAATGTTTTCTTTCGTCTTTTTAAAATCAGCCCTTTACACCCACGAGGTTAGAGAATTCAGGGAAAGTATGGACTGAATATGACCCATGTCTGGAAAGACTGATGTTCTTTATTAAATTTAGACTGACCCTGAAACATATTAAATAGAACAAAACCCTTATACTTCTTCACTTTTTTCCCCCTAGCACTTTCACTTGTATGTCTTAAGCGTTAGTTTCTCAGTTGTGTTCGACTCTGTGACCCCATGGACTGCAGCCCGCCACGTTTCTCTGTCCATGGGATTCTCCAGGCAAGAATCCTGGAGTGGATAGCCATTCTCTTTTCCAGGAGATCTTCCCGGCCCAGGGATCGATCCCGAGTCTCCTGCATTGCAGGCAGATTCTTTACTGTCTGAGCCACGAGGGAAGAAGCCCTAGACATCTTAAGTGAACGTGAAAAGTGAAAGTCGCTCAGACTCTGCGATCCCATGGACTATACAGCCCATGGAATGCTCTAGGCCAGAATACTGGAGTGGGTAGCCTTTACCTTCCCCAGGGGGTCTTCTCAACCCAGGTCTCCCGCATTGCAGGCAGATTCTTTACCAGCTGAGCCACAAGGGAAGCCCTTTAAAGTACCTATAATTGAGTTTTCTCGTAAAAGTCTTTGGAGGGCAACATCATTTTAATTAAAAAAATAGAAACGTAAGGGAACTAGCTCTTAAGGTTCCCAATTCTTCAGCTGAGATTGAGTAGCTAAGCAGTGGCTAAAAGCTTGGAGTTTTGCTGTTAAGAGTTCCATTCTACTGCTAAATTTTATTAGTAAAGTGAGGGAAAGTGAAGTCACTCAGTCGTGTCTGACTCTTTGTGACACCATGGACTGTAGCCTACCAGGCTCCTCCGTCCATGGGATTTTCCAGGCAAGAGTACTGGAGTGGGTTGCCATTGCCTTCTCCAGGGGACCTTCCCGATCCAGGGGTTGAACCCGCACTGTAGGCAGATGCTTTACCATCTGAGCCACCAGGGAAGTGAAATGAAGGAAGAGAACAGTTATTATCTCAAATGAGAATATATGTAGAGTGCCTGACACTTAGGAAAGTGAAAAGTTTTAAACGAGTCTGGTGACTCAGACAGTTAAGTGTCTGCCCGCAATGTGGGAGACCTGGGTTCAATCCCTGAGTCAGGAAGATCCCCTGGAGAAGGAAATGGCAACCCACTCCAGTACTCTTGCCTGGAAAATTCCATGGGTGGAGGAGCCTGGTAGGCTACAGTCCATGGGGTTGCAAAGAGTCAGACACGACTGAGCAACTTCACTTCACTAAACGAGGGAAGAGAATAGTTATTATCTCATATGCAAAAATATGTAGAGTGCCTGACACTTAGGAAGTGTTCAGTAAATAGTAGCCATTATTATGATCAGAACTGTAAGGTAATTATTGACAGTACATAGGAATAAACTTTATATTAAGTGAACTACCTTCTGGGACCTGCACACCACAGAGAAACATCAAGACTAACAACCTGCTTGGGGATTCTGTCCCTGGAGGAGAAACAGACCACATTTGGGGAGATAAGTCAGAGTCCTAAACATTCTTGGACTTTCACATTTTTTGTCCGTAAATTTTAATTTCCTGCATAATTACTAAGCTGTTGTTAATGTTTTTATTGTGTTGTCCCCAATAAATAATATCTTAATAATTGACATTTTAAAGTTTCAAAAGTACATTCACAAAAATGTTCTCATTTGATACTCAAAACTTTGGAAGCTAGATAGTACGGTAAGATGATGCTCAATATCTAGATAAGGAATTGACTCTGGAGATTGAGAGACTTCCCCAGGTGACCCAGGTGGTAAGTGATGCTACTGAGGTCTCAATTCAGATCTTTGAATTTTAGATTCCACCCTCATTTTGCTATCTATACAATCTTACCATCCATGCATATTTACAACTAGGCAAGGCTAGTATCTAATTTACATTGTCTGATATTTTAGGACAGACTTGTTATTGCCAGTAACTTCAAGGCTAATCTATTGAAATGTCAGGGCAAATGTTTGGGGCTCAGGTGTCTTTACAAGTCTCAGAGTATAGACAAAGGTCCAAAAATAATGGAAGAATTGATGTGTGTTAACAGAGATCTGATGCACACTTCCTTCTTTCTACTGTGACCTCTAACTGCTCTTTCCACACTTTCATAAACAAAGGAGATTCCTTATTAAGTACAATATATTACTTTGACAATTATAATCCCTTTATCGATAACATAAACCCAGATAGTCTATCTGTAACGAGGACATGTATGAGGAACAAGTCCACACCCTAAAATCAATCATTTGAGTTGTAACAAACTTAATAAAACAAACTGTAAACAGAAAAATGTCTCCATTAATGTAAACTTTATCTCACTCCTTCCTTTTTCTTTCAACAAATATTTTTGCAGACCTACTAGGCACTTGATTCTGAACTTACTACCGTGATCAAGGACACAATCCTCTGCTTTCAGAAGCTCTCCTGGTCTAACAAAGGTGATTATAATTTATATTTATAGTACTGTGTAATAAACATTATGATGGAGGCCGGCACAAATTGTCAGGCAGAAACAGAGAAGAGGGGCTCACTTTTTCTGGTTATAATAGTTTTCAGGAAAGTTATTTCTGACATCTTACAAAACAGACTTTGAATCCAATCTTTATCATATTTATCAACATTAAAAAAATTTTTTTCTTCAAAGTTGACCAGGTGATCAATGACTTTGTCTTTTACAGTGTGCAAGTTATACCATGAGGTGTGTCCAATAACCTATTTAATTATAAAAAGTGACAGAAATGCCAACTTCTGCAGACTTGTCATCGCTTGAGTTAATCTATGACCACTGATGGATTTAACTCAGATTAATCATTAAATAAGTTACAAAGTATTCCCCATCTGATCGACTGTAACAACTGAAATAAACAAAGCAGTCCCCTGATTCTGCTTATTTTCAGGCATTCTCCCAAAGGGATTTATTCTGTTGACATGACTCTTAATTATAATCACGCGTGTCTTTGTAACCCACCTGCATTATCTCATTACAGAGTGAACGCACTGGCTTTAAAGAAAGACTAGTCTTGCCTGAGGGTATGGTCATATTTACGTTCCTAAGACTAATTATCAGCAAAATCATAACAGGACAGTTTGGGCTTTTATATTCCACTGCTCCTCTTGGAAGCAGCCCTCTGGAGTTGTCTTATCCAGGAGTTCTTGACTGAAGCTAGGTTCCTTTGCGGTCTCTCAGCTTCTGCTTGACAAGTTCCTCCTTTTGGGTTTGCATTCCAGAGAGCCCGAGGGCTTCCCTGATGGCTCAGACAGTAAACAATCTGCCTGAAATGCAGGAAACCTGGGTTCAACCTCTGGTTCTGGAAGCTCAATTCCCGGGTTGGGAAGATCTCCAGTATTCTTGCCTGGAGAGTTCCATGGACAGAGAAGCCTAGTAGGCTACAGCCCCATAGGGTTGCAAAGAGTACCACACGAACTGCGACTAACACCTCCACTTTCTAGAAACGGCTCTAGGATGGGGGAAATGATTTGCAAAGTCAGTTCAAGGCTGAACCTAGTTCACAGGTGTGGGTGATTTTTTCCACTCTGAGCTTCAGTTTCCTGGCTGTAAAGGGATAGAGAATGAGATTCTCCTTGTGGAGCTGTTAGAGGATTGCACTGGATAATGCTTTTAAAGTATTTGGGCTGTGTTTGGCATATGGCAAGCACTTGGTAAATTCTATTTAATAAATTCTCATATTGGCTTTCCTATCAGTGTCACATCTCTAAGTCTTACATTTTTTAAAAAAAGGTGACAGAGCCCAGGCAAAATTTTGTTTAGATGTATGATTTTCAGAGGAATAGGTGCACAGTTTTCATTAGATTCTTTAAAAGACTTCTGTCTAAAAAGTAGTGAAGTGCAGAATCAAGAAAAAGAACTTAAAGAGTGAATGCTGTTCTGTGAGCACGAAAAACAACTCACATTAAGTCCAAAGATCATGTTTATTCCCAAAGAACTTCCACAGATTTCCTACCAGAGTGTCACCAAACTTAAGGTACAGAAAAGTGACAATTTAAGATTTCTGTAATTCTTTTGATGTTCCTGGAATGGAACTAAAGACAAAGATTGCTGGAAAAGGAAATGGGGACATGTTGGATCGGTGGACAAGGCTGTCATCACAAATAATCAGAACTGCTGAGGCCAGTGCAGCGGTCCTCAACCTCTTTAGCACCAAGGACCAGTTTCCTGGAAGACAATGATTCCACGCATGGAGGCGGGGGTAGCGGTGGACAGGATGACTCATGTGCATTACCTTGACTGTACACTTTATTTCTAGTATTATTACATCAGCTCCACCTCAGATCATCAGGCATTAAATCCCAGAGTCTGGGGACTCCCGCAGTACAGTGTTCTTTGTGGGGGGCTGGAAAAGCCCATCCAGCCCCCTAACTTTTTCACTATGTCATTCTGTCTGAAATTCTGTCCTTAGAAAGAATTCCTTTGGATCACTAAGAACCCCTGGGAGGGAACCAGTACTCCTGAGAGGTTTACAGCCCTCTCTTTATGAACCACCCCCATCTCCCCCAAGGAGTTAGCCAGTAACGGTTCGGGGAGATAGCCCTCTCAAGGGTGCTAGTCCCTTCATAGGGGAACGAATTGAGCCACACAATTTCTGTCTTCAAGCCTGGGAAGGCCCTGGTAGGGTGGGGAACTCACAATTCCTAGGGAGGGCCAAAAGCCAGGATGCTGATGTTCCTAGAACAAAGGAAAGTGGAGGGGCCAGAGCGAGGCGGAAAGTGAAGCTGGAAAGAGATACAGGAAGGATGCCAGAAAGAGCCTTCTTCCGCAACTGTGTAGGGAACCTGTGGCGAAACCGCACCGGTCTGTTGCGGGGTTTAGTAGGACAAACTGGCCAGGGTGGGGAGCAGGAGGAGTTCTTTCTAGCTCGGGAGGACCCGGGCTTACTCTGAGGGTGGGCGAGGGCGGGGTGGCGGAGCTGTCCTCGGATGGGGCTGGAAGGGAGCGGGGCGAAGACGCCAACTTCCCCCGCGCCCCGGGCGTGGCGGGCAGGTTTGGGCCCCGATTCCACCAGCCGCTGCCGCCAGTCACTCGTGCACGCCACGAGATAACGAGCGGAAAGCGCTGGCACAGGGCCTGGCATCTGGCAGCCGCTGGATAACGCGAGTCCCTGCTCTGGCTGTGGGCACCGCAGACACGCCCTCGATGCCGCGTCCCGGCCGTGCAGGGCACTGGGCGTGCATTCTGCACCCTAACTAACATCCCTAAAACTTTCCCCCCCAGCCTGGGAAGTAGGGTTCATCATTCTCCGCGTACAACGGGCAGAGACGTCGGTTGTGAGCCACAGTCACTCGGCTATGGAACCTCGGAGACATTCCTGGGGCCTTTGGGCTGGGGCTCTTCCCGAAAGGAGGTGAAGGGGGCGGCGGGGGACCCCACGGGCCTCGCCAGGGGCACGGGGCTCACCCTTGAAGGAATCGGGAAGCCGCCGAGCTTGGGTGTCCACTGCTGGCCGCTTGTCAGACATGCTGCCCGAACCAGAGCCGCTACGCTCGCGTCGAAGTCGCCGGAGCCTGAGGTGGAGCTGCGAAGAATGCCCGGAGGCGACCCAGGAGCCCCGAGACGCAGGCAGCAGTCCCGCCCCTTCTCCGCGGCCCAGCCAATCGCCGCCCAGGACCGAGGAGGACACGCCCCCCCCAGCCACCGCCCCTCCCGCGGGGCCTCTTCTCCCGCCCTCCCAGCTATCCAAGGGCTGAGGGGCGTGGCCGGAGGGGCGAGGCGCCCCTGGGGCCGGGGTCCGGGCGGGGGTCCGGGCCGGGGGCAGCGCCGGAAGCGGGGGCGTCGCCGGAAAGGAAGGGCGGAGGCCCCCGGGGTGGGAGCGGCGGCTGAGAAGGTACGGGAAGGGGCTGAGAGGATGGCCTGAGGGAGGATGCCTTCCTGCTGGGCGAACGAACTGGAAGAAGATGGTGCCCTCCTTGGGCGGGTAGGGTCCAGGTGAAGGGAGGCGGCCGAGGGGCCCGCGTCCAGGGTGAGGGCGCCAAAGTCCGCCCTAGACCGGGAGCCCCCGCGGTGCGAGGGGAAGAGAGCGGTGCGGCCAGCCTCGAGCCCAAAGCAGTGAACTCGAATGAGGGGCCCCTTATTGAAATAAAGTCGGGCAGGGCACTCGTTGCTGGGGAGCCAGCGCGCCGGGGGGAGACGCGGGGCCCGCCCTCCTGCAGTTGATAGAGGTGACCGGCGAGTGAACAAAGCAAGCGCGTGGCCGCGGGCGCCCGCAGTGAAGGGCTCGGGGAGCTCCGGCAGCCCCGGGAGGAGCCCCTCTAGATGCCGGGCCAAGGGAAAGCCTGGCTAAGGAGGCGGCGTTGACTGAGAGGTGAGAAGCAGCCACCCTTGGGAAGGACAGGCGCGGAGGGAGGTCGGTGAGGGAATCCCAGGCAGAGAGAAAAGCACTAGCGAGAGCATTCCCCACCTCCCGCTTTCTGCTGGGTGGTGGCTGAAACCTCACGGTGGAAAACCAGGCTGTGTTTTATCCTCGATGACTTGTCCGGATGCAAGCAATTCAAAGTATGGCGAGGTGCACGAGCAGATGCTCTTTAAGAAAAACATTTCATCTGGAAATACAGATTCTCCGCAAGTTGTAAAGACAGTAGCTAGAGCTTATGTGTCCACTCTATTTAGTTCCCTCTCATAGTTGAATCTTATGTGTAGTATCAAAGCTAGGAAATTGACGGTGGCTCGCGAAGTATGTATCCTTCTGTGCCGTTTTACCTCATGCCTAGTTTTGTATAACTACCGTTACAGTTACCGAACAGCAGGGCTGTTCCATCGGCCTGGCCTTAGAATATCCAACACTGTGGTGTTCGGGCAGTTGATACGGTAGACTTTTTAGTTTTAGCTCTGGAGCCCTGTGGTTGTCAGGGTAGACAGTGGAGCACACACAATTGTAAGGGTGTTGGGTGGCAGATCATGGTTGCTTTGGGGTGCAGGCACTAGCGTATGGTACAAGCCTAAGGCGGAACTCTCAAGTTTATCTCCAGTCACATCAGGAAAGAACTGTTTATATTCGTGGAAGTGGAGTACTGCTTGTGAAGTGGCTTGGTTTATAAGCCTTCTGGAGAAGATAAGGAGGGGAGTATGGCAATTTAAGGCTCCTTTCCCTCTAAATCATCCTTGAGAAAGTCCACAGCTTCATATTTTCCATTCCACAACAAATAAGCCCCAGAGGCATGAACTTCCTGTTTATGCCGTGGTTCCCAGGAATAAGGAGTGAAGGCACAAGCAGCTAATTAAAACCTTTAATAAAGGAGGGCTTGATTACAAATTGGAAATGGTGGGAAAGTAGCTTTCATTTTTGCTGGAAAGGAAAATATTTCAGAATGAATTTCACGTTTGTACTACTACTCCTGCTGCCTTGATTCAAATTTCAAGGCAATCCCAGCAGCCTCACTTCTGGAGGCTTAGAAAAGCGGCTTCTCCCTTTGGGACGAAGACTTTGGTAAACACTTGTTGGCCCTGGCTTCAGATTGCATCAGTATGGGAGCTAATTCCAGGCCCCAAACTGAGAACAAGCTTTGACTTGATTTTTAAATTACTTTCAAAGTAGATGGGAATTTCCAGATTTAAGAGTTTAAAATGCTGAGTTTTATTTGTCCATGAAGCTATTGTATTCTGGCTTTCTCATGCATATTCTATATAAATTTATTGATTAAACATACTTTGGGACATTCTGGTGGTCCGGTGGTTAGCAATCCATCTGTCAATGCAGGGGATGAGGGTTTGATCCCTAATCTGGAAAGATTCCACATGGCATGGAGCAACTGAACCCGTGGGCCACAACTGCTGAAGTCACGTTCTAGAGCCCAAACACTTCAGTGAAGAGTAGCTCGCACTTACTGCAGCTAGAGAAAGCCTGGGTGCAGCAACAAAGACCCAGTGCAGTCAAAAATTAATAAATAAAATGTAAAACATACTTTGAAAATAAATACTGTTGTGTTGGGAGCCAGCGTGAGGAACTCTGCCCATGGCAAAGGTCATGAGGAAGGAAGCTTGGCATGCAAAGGCGTGATCAAGCCTCAGGAAACCCCGTTCCCGAGCATCTACCTCCAAAACCAGAGTACTTTATGGGGAGCTCTCCCCCATAACCATTTCTCTCAGAGGAGTTAACTTACAGCTCCAGTTAATAAAAATTCCTGGGCATGACAAGAGTGTTTCAACTTAAGAACTCTGAAGTTTCTCTGGCCTGCCTGATCAGGCTCGTCTGGCCGCATGTGATTGTTTACAGCCTCCCAACTGTGAGAGGCACGGGATGTTTTAAAACTTTCTAAATACAGACTCTTTGAGAAGTTAGAAGATCATTAGTATAGTATAGTGGGTTGATTAGAAATTATATTGGTGAAGGGTTTTTTCATTTGTGTGCCAATAATTACTGCTAATTCCCTGCCCTGGGTGTGACAAGGATGTCTCAGGTCAAACCTCTCTGCTGACAGACTAGCTTGTGTGACAACCTCTCAACCATAAACAGCACAGAGAGTTTGGAGTATTAGCATAGGGCTTTTTTCATTGATGAGTCAATGATTACCATCAGGCCTCCATATCCTTAGGCACCTGAGAATATATTAATCAATGTATTTGGAATATAGAAAAGGAAATATAGTGGTTTTTGATGTTAGCAATACTAGACTTTTGAGTTAATGAATCTTCTCTTTTGTTATAAATCACTGTACTTTGTTATAAATCACTATGCTATGTAAAAATGTAACTATCACTATCTTAGGACAAAATAGATCTTAAGGGGAACATTGGTGAACGGTTTACATTTGTTGAGCCAATATTTGCTGCTAAATCTCCATATTCCTGCCCTTATAATGAATATAACTAACATATAGGAGAAATAAGTATTGACCTTTAAGATTAATCATGTTAAACCTTAGGTTAAGTAAATTCCTTTCTTGATTGTAACTCACTACACCCTCACCCTATAGGAATGCAACTTTATTTGGAGGGTGGCGCCTGATTTAAGAAAAAAAATCACCCCTGGAAAAATAAGTTTTCTGGTCAACTGACCTGCCGGGGTCCAGCCCCGGTGGATCCAGGAAATTCGAAGGTGGGGACGGTGTCAGCGTCTTCGGAAAAATACATATTTAATTACAGATATAGAGAGAGATTAGAAACGGATAGTGTAGTAGGAGAATTAGTGGAGAAAAGAGGCTGAATTCAGATGGGAATTCAGCCAGAGAACCAGGAGCAAGAAAGAAGCGACATGTGGAATCAGTCTTTCTGGAAACTGATCCGATTTCTTTATTTTTGGGTTTGCTTATATACCTTTTGTTACACATAGGGATGAATACAGAGTCACGCGGGGGTCATTAGCCCTGACCTTTATCAAAATCAGGTGCTTCACATAAATGTATAAAAAAAAAGGTCTTAGGGATATTACATCATCTTCTGGCCATGAGTGAGACCTGCTGACATTCTATGATCTTCTCTTTCTGATAACCAAAAACCTTATTTCTTCCAAGGGTGTTTTTTCTTAAACCAGGCACCACCCTCCAGATAAAAAGTTGCATTCCTATAGGGTGAGGGTGTAGTGAGTTACAATCAAGAAAGGAATTTATTTTACCCAAGGTTAACAGGATTAATCTTAAAGGTTAATACTTATTTCTCCTATATGCTTAAAGGTTAATACTTATTTCTCCTATATGTTAGTTATATTCATTATACGGGCAGGGAATATGGAGATTTAGCAGCAAACATCAGCCCAACAAGTGAAAATCCTTTCACCAATGTTCCCCTTAAGATCTATTTAGTCTTAAGATAGTGATAAAGTTACATTTTTACATAACAAGGACACAGTGATTTATTACAAAAGAGAAAATCCATTAACTCAAAAAGTCTAGTATTGCTAACATCAAAAACTACTATATTTCCTTTTCTATATTCCAATATGTTGATTAATATATTCCCAGGTGCCTAAGGATATGGAGGCCTGATGGCAATCATTGACTCAACAATGAGAAAAGCCCTATGCTAATTAAGACTCTCAAAATACTCCAGACTCTGTGCTGTTTATGGTTGAGAGGTAGTAAACAATCATATGGCAGGAGTATGGATAATCCTGTCACACGAGCTAGTCTGTCAGCAGAGAGGTTTGACCTGAGACATCCTTGTCCCACCCAGAGCCGGGAATTAGCAGCAATTATTGACACAACAAATGAAAAACCTTTCACCAATATAATTCCTAACCAACCCACTATACTAATAATTTCTAACTCCCCAAAAGAATTTGCCTTTAGTAAGTCTAAAACATCTCGTGCCTCTCAGATTGGGAGGCTGTAAACAATCACATGTGGCCGGGCGAACCTATACAGGTGGGCTAGATAACCTTCAGAGGAGTTCGTAAGCTGAAACACTCTTGTCACGCCCAGGAAAGAGAAATGGTTATGGGGGAGAGCATAAAACAGACTCTGGTTTGGGGGTTAGATGCTTGGGAACAGGGGGTTTCCTGAGGCTTGATCACGTCTTTGCGTATGCCAAGCCTCCTTCCTCGTGACCTTTGCCATGGGCGGAGTTCCTCACGCTGGCCCCCAACACTGACCGGTATCAGAAAGGGCCATAAAATGTCAACAGACCTCATAGCCAGAAGATGATGAAACTCATAAGACCTTTGTATAATTTTATATGAAGCACCTGATTGTGACACGGGTCAGGTCTGCTGACCCCCACATGACTCTGTATTCATCCCTATGTATAACAAAAAGGTATATAAACAAACCTGAAAAATAAAGACATTGGATCAGTTTCTGGAGAGACTGACTCCCCCGTGTTGTTTCTTTCTCGCTCCCCGCTTTCCTGGCTGAATTCCCATCTGAAATGTGGGGACTCACCAAGCCTGCTAACTCTGCCTGGGCTTCTGAGATCTGACCGGCGAGGCCTACAGCACCTCCTCTCCTTCGGGAGAATGGAAAGACACCTGTGGCCTACGTAGGTGGTGATTGGTATTCCATGTAAACCTCTTTTCGCCACTAATTCTCCTACTACACTATCCGTTTCTAATCTCTCTCTGTATCTGTAATCAAATAAGTTTTTTCCAGGACGCGGACTCCGTCCCCACCTTCGAATTACCCTGGATCCACCGGGGCTGGACCCCGGCACTGTTGTATCATCCTCTCTTTGAGGGAATTTCAGTAATGATTTTCCCTAGTGGTTCAGATGGTAAAGAATCCACCTGCAATTCGGGAGACCTGAGTTCTGTCCCTGGGTTGGGACGATCCTCTGGAGAAGGGCTTTGCAACCCATTCCAGTATTCTTGCCTGGAGAATCCACATGGACAGAGGAGCCTGGCAGGCTACCGTCCATGGGGTCGCAGAGTTGGACACAACTAAGTGACTTTAACTTCAGTAATGATTAGAAGTTAAAATGTTTTTTTGAGAACTTTATGCTTTAAAAACTGAGACTTATTATATAAAATTACAAATTGAAGAGAGAAAGAATTATTTATAGTATTATTGCCTCTAACAGAACTATTATCATTTTGGTGAATTTTTCCTCTAGCTGTTATTTAAAGGATATGCTGTGCTGTGCTTAGTTGCTGTGTTTTCTGACTCTGCAAATTCACGGACTGTAGCCCGCCAGGCACCTCTGTCTATGGGGACTCTCAAGGCAAGAATACTGGAGTGGGTTGCCGTTTGCATAGAATTTAAAATCAGAGTATTCATTCCATATTTCTTTTGTTTTATTTTGCTGTTATTTTCCTAGCATCTTCAGGGTACCAAATTAAGTATTGATTGATGGTAATAGTGATGACATTAAGACGTGGATATGTGTTTAAGACAGACATGCACCGTGACTTTGTAACTGAATATATAAGAAGGCAATTTAATTAGTGTTTTTTCTGTGTCCACCTAAAAAGCACCCAAAGAACGGCAGAGAAAAGTCCTTATTTATTTTTCCTTTAAATTATGATTCCAGGCTGTTCACAATGCCTGTGGTGAAATCAACTAACCAAATGCTTATGTGAGAACAGCATTACCAGCAAGCTGTATCTGTTTGTGTAATTTTCCCCAGGAGTGGTCTAACAAGGTTGATCTGTTTCTCTCTGTAGACTAATCCACATTTATTATATTACAGTAGTATTTTTGTCTTCTTGACTCCTCTGTTCTTCAGGAAATTACTCCCGGAACTAAATCATAACAGGGGTTTCACCAGAGGACTCACTGTATATGGGCTGTGGCCACAGACCAGTTACACCACAGTACTTGGCGAGAGCACTGGCTGTTCATGTTCTCGGATCCTGTGAAAATAGAAAGCATCATTGGTACTTAGTAGAGTCGTCTACGGCAAGAATTTTATTAATCTGCTTTATTAGTTCACAAAGCGGATATTTATCAAACACCTATTATGTGCCAGGCACTGTTCTAGGTGCTTGGAATATAACAATGAACAAAAAAGACAAAACTTCTTGCCTGCATGGAGCTGACTTTCTAGGATTCCTCTCCACATGTATTAGTTTGCTCTGTGCGTGTACTCAGTCGGATCCTACTGTTTGCAGCCCCCTTGACTACACCCTGGCAGGTTCCCCTCTCCCTGGGATTCTCCAGGCAAGAATCCTGGAGTGGGTTGCCATTTCCTCCTCCAGGGGATCTTCCCGATCCAGGGACTGAACCCAAGTCCCTTGCGTCTCCTGCATTAGCAGGCAGACTCCTTACCACTAGTGCCACCGGGGAAGCTTGTATTAGTTTGCTGGGGTTTACATAGTAAAGTGCAATGGACTGGATGGCTGAAACATCAGAATTGTATTTTTCTTACAGTTCTGGAAGTGAGAAGTCCAAGATCAAGGTTCAGCAGAGTTGGTTTCTTCTGAGGAGCCTGAAGGAAGCGTCTGTCCCAGGTATCTCTTCTTGACTTGTAAGTCAGTTTCTTTTTCTTGTATTTTCGTGTTGCTTCTCTCTGTATACTTCTGTGTCCAAACCCCCTCTTTCCTATAAGGACACCAGTCATACTGGATTAGAGCCTAGCCTAATGACCTCATTTTAACTTAATTACCTCTTTAAAGACCCTACCTCCAAATACAGTCACATTCTAAGGTGCTGGGGGTTAGAATTTCAACATACGACTTTTGGGGGAACCCAGTTCAGCTTCTAATACTGTATATGACTATGGTGTATCCAAATATTTCTCTTGTTTTCTCATATCCATATCTCTGAGGTATTTAAAACCATTTATGTTCAAATGTACCAGGCAACACACTTATGAGTGATTTTTTTCTAGACATGATTTATTTTTATTAAATACTAAATGGAAAGTCCTTGGTTAGGAGGGATTACTCTGCTAGGAATGTTGCTCCATCTAGTGACTGCTATATTCAACTACTTTTGTCAAAGTTATAAAAATGAAAAATGAAGAATTATGTTGGAGAAAGGGTTCTCTTTTCAGTAGGTTATTATTCACAGGGCACTATGGAGTCATGGTAAAAAAAATATTTCTTTCCACCGCTGTATGTGGAAGGAAAGAGAGGTGTATATATGACACTATTTTTAGTTAGTAACTCTAGCAATATTAGTATCATCATTTACGATCACTACTAATTACTATTTATTTTCTTATCCCCCGAGGAAACCAAGACTGGGTTTACTCCCTTGGCTGAGATCTCACAAATTATAAGTAGTGTTTCCCTCAAGTCTGTATGACTCCAGAGTTTAAGCTCTTAATCGTTCAGAATAAATAAGCGAAACAGAAGGACTCAAACATTTCATAATACAGCCTTGATAAATGACAAATCTAAGCATGCATCCAAATGGGTACTCGTGTGTCTTCAGTCTTGATACATGCTTAATCTTTATCTTGGAAGGCTGCTTTACTGCTCAGTGTTTGCACTGTCGTTGATATGTTGTGTCAAAATGTGTCTGTTTTAGGTAATGAATTTATAAAGGACACAATCTACAACCAGGTCAGTATCATATAGCTTATTGTATACCTTGAATTACATGGGACATTTAAAATAACTATTTAAAAGCTTGGAATTTTTGGTAGTTTTAAAGAATAGTTTTTGTTTCTCTATTATACAAGTTGAATGGGGCAGCTAAACTGCCTGGAGACATCAAGAACAGCTTCTGCAGAAAGCTGAGTGTAGTAAGACAAATACAAGTTAGAAAAGGATGCCTTTGGAATACAGAGGATGCCTCTGTAAATGCATGTGGGTATGTCAGGGCTTGATATTTTAGGGGGAAATGTATGTAATCAGATATGCAGGGATTGAAAATGATAAGAAATGACAATGGACTAAAAAGCATATGCCAAACTTAGAAGATAATTATGAAGCTGTAACTTATGAATGATCTTGACAAGAGGGATGGAATGAACCCCTCTTATCAAGATCATGTAACAGAGAATCTGAATAGGCCTTCATCTATTAAAGAAATTAAATAAGTAATAACCTTCTGAAACAGACAGTACTGGGCCCAGATGTGGTCCCTGGTGGTTTCTACCAAACATTTAAGAAAGAAATTATACCAGTTCTCTACAATCTCTTCTATAAAATAGAAACAGAAGGAGTACTTCCTAACTCATTCTATGAGACCAGCATTACTCTGATACCAAAATCAGACAAACACATTACATAAAAGAGAACTATAGACCAATGTTGCTCACGAAGATAGGTACAAAAGTTCTCAACAAAATGTAAGCAAATGTAATCCAACAACATATAAAAAGAATTATATGAAGTTACATATGAAATGGTTCAGCATTTGAAAATCAGTCAGTATAATCTATTACATCAACAGGATAAGAAAAGTCACATGATCCTATCAACAGATGCAGAAAAAGCATTTGACAGAATCCAATACTCATAAGAACTGAGTAAATAGAAAGGAATAGAGAAAGCTTCCTCAACTTGATAAAGAACATGTACAGAAAAGTTACAGTGAACGTCATACTTAGCAGTGAGACAGTAGGAGCTTTCCCACTAAGATCAGGAGCAAGGCAACTCCTTTCCAACATCATACTGAAGTCCTGAAAGTGAAAGTGATAGTCGCTCAGTTGTGTCCGACTCTGCAACTCCTTGGACTGTAGCCCGCCAGGCTCCTCTGTCCGTGGGATTCTCCAGGCAAGAGCACTGGAGTGGGTTGCCATGCCCTTCTCCAGGGGATCTTCCCGACCCAGGCGTCAAATGCAGGTCTCCCTCATTGCAGGCAGATTCTTCACCACTTGAGCCACCCAGGAAGCTCCCAGCTAATGAAAAAGAGGAAGTAAAAAGTAAACAGATTTGGAAGGGAGAAAATAAAACTGTCTTTGCAGAAGACACGATTGTCTGTGTAGAAAGTATATACTCTTACAACATTACATAAGGAAGCAAAAGAAACGAGGAAGTTAAAGGGCCCAGAACAAATAGCTCCACATTTAATAATGGTGTTTTCTTATGTAGTCAACAATTAATATGTGAACATAAGGTTATTGAATGATCCCAGCTTATCATTTGTGGCTAGCTGAGCATAAAATATCTTCTCACTAATCTTGAAATCTTTTTCCTTGGACTTTAAAGCATAATGGCTTGGGATTTACCTGGTGGTCCCGTGGCTAAGATTCCATGCTCCCAATGCAAGGGGCCTAAGTCTAATTCCTGCTCAGGGAACTGGATCCCACATGCTACAACTAGGACTTGGCACAACCAAAGAAAATAAATATTTAAAAATAATAATAATGGTTTGAAGTTACTGGATATATCATTGGAAATTTTATGGGTGCTATATGTACAATGCATCTTTATTTAAAAAAACCTTTATTTAAGGAAGTTAGCAATAATCATTTCCATATCAGCCATTAAGGAATGCAAGCATAGTAATGTAGGATTTGATTCTTGTGCCTATGCTACCTATCTTTTTACAGAACAGTATTTCCATAGGTCACAACAAGTATTCACTAATGTTACCTTTTTCTTGCATACTGATTAATCTCCATTTATAGAATAGGCACAAATGAGTGACATTTTAGATACTGAAAAATACTAGCTGCTGCTGCTGCTGCTAAGTCGCTTCAGTCGTGTCTGACTCTGTGCGGCTCCATAGACGGCAGCCCACCAGGCTCCCCCATCTCTGGGAGTCTCCAGGCAAGAAGACTGGAGTGGGTTGCCATTTCCTTCTCCAATGCAGGAAAGTGAAAAGTGAAAGTGAAGTCGCTCAGTCGTGTCTGACTCTGCTGCTGCTGCTAAGTCGCTTCAGTCGTGTCCGACTCTGTGCGACCCCAGAGACGGCAACCTACCAGGCTCCCCCATCCCTGGGATTCTCCAGGCAAGAACACTGAAGTGGGTTGCCATTTCCTTCTCCAATGCAGGAAAGTGAAAAGTGAAAGTGAAGTCGCTCAGTCGTGTCTGACTCTACCATGTCTTAAATGCTTACTGTATGCCAGGAATGATAATATCTCCTGTAACCCTCATAACACCTTGCCTGGTAGTTTTTCAACCCCATCCTAAATTGAGGAAGCTGAGATGGAAAATAATTTGGTCAGAGTTGCTTTGGGAGACAGCATAGAGGAGTCGTGAAAACCACGGGCGCTGTGGCCCCCCTGCCTGGGTTAGAATCCTCGTCCCACCATCTCATAGCTCTCTGACCTTGGGCAAGTTATTTAACACCCTTAAGCTTCTTTTTCCTCATCTTCAAAATGGAAGAGTAAGTGAGATAACCCATGTAAAGTGCTCAGCACAATGCCTGGCACATAGTAAGCAACTTCACATGTGTTAGTGGTTGCTAAAAGTAATTGTATATTATATAGACTTTATATACTAATTTTTATTATTACAATAAGCAAGCAACACCACAGATTTAAACTTAGGTCACTCTGATGCTAAAGCTCCCCCATTTCCCTCTAATCAGCACCATCTCTGTAAGTTTTTAGTCACTGTTGAAGACAGAACCAATTCTCTTTAAATTGCTTAGACTCTGTGAAAGAAGGTGTGCCAGTCTATCGGTTAGGACAGAGTAGATTCTGTTGCATTAACGAGGATTGGAAGAGACCCTGATGCTGGGAAAGACTGAAGGCAAGGGGAGAAGGTGATGACAGAGGACGAGATGGCTGGGTGGCATCACTGTCTCAGTTTTGAGCAAGCTCTGCGAGGTGGACAGGGAGGGACAGGGGAGCCTGGCATGCTGCAGTCTGTGGGGTCTCAGAGTCAGACGTGACTGAGGGACTGAACAACAGCAGCCATGAACAGCTTTCGTATTTCCATGGTTTTTCACAAAAGCCTGTATTTCTTACTCCTGGGATGACAGAGGCTTTTTCATCACGGTCAGCCAGGGATCTCAGCGGATGGAAGCTCCATCTTGACGTGTGCTTCCACCATCACAAGGGAAGGGAAAGGGGGTGCAGTGACTTGTGCACTGTCTCTTGAAGCTTCTGCTGAAAGGGACACGGGCACTGCTGTCTGTGTTTCTGGACAGAAGCCAGTAACTTAGCTGGGTCCAACTTTAGAGAAGCAGGGAAAAGTGTGGTTCTCTGGGTTTAGGAAAGAGAGAATTAGGTAGACAGCAGTGAGCAGCATTAAATGACTAATGATACCAATAACTTGAATTTTTTTTTTAGTTTCCTAAGTTGATATTTATATTTTCAATTTCTAAATCTGCCCCCACCCTTTCTTATGTATATAGGTCTTCCTTGACTTGTGATGGAGTTATGTTGCAATGAACCTAAGTTGAAATCATAAGTTGAAAATATTATAAGTCAAAAATGTATTTAGTGCACCTAACCCACAGAACATTAGAGCACAGCCTCGCCTACCTTAAGCGTGCTCAGAACACTTACATTAGCCTACTGTTGGGCTAAGTCATGCCACGCAAAGCCTATTTTATAATAAAGTGTTGACTCTTTCATGCAGTTTACTGACTTCTGTATTGACAGTGAAAAACAGTACAGTTGTGTGGGTACAGAATGATTGTATCTGTTGTTTCCCCTTGTGATTGTGTGGCTTACTAGGAACTGTGGCCGCCCAACATCAAGAGAGAATGCCATTGTTAGCCTAGTTCAGTTCAGTTGTGATTGTGTGGCTTACTAAGAACTGTGGCTGCCCAGCATCAAGAGAGAATGCCATTGCTAGCCTAGGAAAAGGTCAAAATTCACAATTCAAAGTACAGTTTCTTCTGAAGGCGTATCTCTTTCACACCATTCTAAAGTCAAAGTCCTAAGTCGAACCATTGTAAGTCAGGGATCATTTGTATGTTCTTCAGGAAAAAAGCCTAAATATGGTTTCAGAGAAACACTTATCTTTCAGAGAGATTATATCAGAATTGTCTGGAGACTTTTTCAAGATCATGTGCCCAGACCCTAGCCAAGAAATGGAAATTTCTTAAGGTCAAGCTCTACGTGTGTATCTTTTGTAAAAGCTCCCCAGATGGTTCTAGTTTTCTCTCTGTTGTGACTATGCAATTGTAAACTCATTTGTTTTCAAGGATTACGCATAAGACAGATGGGAAGAAACAGCTGAAAGGGTCAGAAAGAGGAAGGTATCTCTGCAGAAATTACAACCTGGGTGTAACAGAGTTCTTGGCTCAAGCTGAAGCCTTGCTTACCTCACAAGTCAGTGTATCTGACTTGTGGCATGCCTAGGTGACTTCAGGGTTCCATTTATAAAAGGGATCACCAATCCTCATGAGAAAAACCTCATTTTAAGTTTAGGAGTGGCTGTGCAGCACAGGAGCAGCCAAGAGGAGCTACCCCACGTCCAAGGTCAGGGGCGGTGGCCGAGAGAAGCTACCTAACGTCCAAGGCCAGGGGCGACAGCCAAGAGGAGCTACCCCACGTCCAAGATAAGGAGCAGCGGCTGCACTTCACTGGAGCAGCTGTGAAGAGCTACCCCAAGTCCAAGGTAAGAGAAACCCAAGTAAGACAGTAGGCACTGAGAGAGGGCATCAGAGGGCAGACAGACTGAAACCACATTCACAGAAAACTAGCCAATCTAATCACACTAGGACCACAGCCTTGTCTAACTCAATGAAACTAAGCCATGCCATGTGGGGCCACCCAAGACAGATGGGTCATGGTGGAGAGGTCTGACAGAATGTGGTCCACTGGAGAAGGGAATGGCAAGCCACTTCAGTATTCTTGCCTTGAGAACCCCATGAACAGTATGAAAAGGCAAAGAGATAGGACACTGAAAGATGAACTCCCCAGGTCGGTAGGTGCCCAGTATGCTACTGGAGATCAGTGGAGAAATAACTCCAGAAAGAATGAAGGGATGAAGCCAAAGCAAAAACAATACCCAGTTGTAGATGTGACTGGTGATAGAAGCAAGGTCCGATGCTATAAAGAGCAATATTGCATCGGAAACTGGAATGTTAGGTCCATGAATCAGGCAAACTGGAAGTGGTCAAACAGGAGATGGCAAGAGTGAACGTCTACATTATAGGCAGCAATCTAAGATGGACTGGAATGGGTGAATTTAACTTAGATGACCATTATATCTACTACTGTGGGCAGGAATCCCTCAGAAGAAATGGAGTAGCCATCATAGTCAACAAGAGTCCAAAATGCAGTACTTGGATGCAATCTCAAAAACAACAGAATGATCTCTGTTCGTCTCCAAGGCAAACCATTCAGTATCACGGTAATCCAAGCCTATGCCTCAACCAGTAACGCTGAAGAAGCTGAAGTTGAATGGTTCTATGAAGACCAACAAGACCTTCTAGAACTAACACCCAAAAAGACATTCATTTCATTATAGGGGACTGGAATGCAAAAGTAGGAAGTCAAGAAACACCTAGAGTAACAGGCAAATCTGGCCTTGGAGTACAGAATAAAGCAGGGCAAAGGCTAATAAGAGTTTTGCTAGGAGAACCCAATGGTCATAGCAAACACCCTCTTCCAACAACACAAAAGAAGACTCTACACATGGACATCACCAGATGGTCAACACCTAAATCAGATTGATTATATTCCTAGCAGCCAAAGATGGAGAAGCTCTATACAGTCAACAAAAACAAGACCGGGAGCTGACTGTGGCTCAGATCAAGAACTCCTTATTGCCAAATTCAGACTTAAATTGAAGAAAGAGGGGAAAACCACTAGGCCATTCAGATATGACCTAAAGCAGATCCCTTATGATTATACAGTGGAAGTGAGAAATAGATTTAAGGGACTAGATCTGATAGACAGAGTGCCCGATGAACTATGGACCGAGGTTTGTCACATTGTACAGGAGACAGGAATCAAGACCATCCCCAAGAAAAAGAAATACTAAAAAGCAAAATAGCTGTCTGAGGAGGCCTTACAAATACCTGTGAAAAGAAGAGAAGCCAAAAGCAAAGGAAAAAAGGAAAGATATACCCATTGGAATGCAGAATTCCAAAGAATAGCAAGGAGAGATAAGAAAGCCTTCCTCAGGGATCAATGCAAAGAAACAGAGGAAAACAATAGAATGGGAAAGACTAGAGAGCTCTTCAAGAAAATTAGAGATACCAAGGGAACATTTCATGCAAAGATGGACTCAATCAAGGACAGAAATGGTATGGACCTAACAGAAGCAGAAGATATTAAGAAACGGTGGCAAGAATACACAGAAGAACTGTACAAAAAAGATCTTCACGACACAGATAATCACGGTGGTGTGATCACTCATGTAGAGCCAGACCTCCTGGAAATGCAAAGTCAAGTGGGCCTTAGGAAGCATCAGTACGAACAAAGCTAGTGGAGGTGATGGAATTCCAGTTGAGCTATTTCAAATACTGAAAGCTGATGCTGTGAAAGTGCTGCACTCAATATGCCAGCAAATTTGGAAAACTCAGCAGTGGCCACAGGACTGGAAAAGGTCAGTTTTCATTCCAATCCCAAAGAAAGGCAATGCCAAAGAATGCTCAAACTACTGCACAATTGCACTCATCTCACACGCTAGTAAAGTAATGCTCAAAATTCTCCAAGCCAGGCTTCAGCAATACGTGAACCATAAACTTCCAGATGTTCAAGCTGGTTTTAGAAAAGGCAGAGGAACCAGAGATCAAATTACCAACATCTAATGGATCATTGAAATAGCAAGAAAGTTCCAGAAAAGCATCTATTTTTGCTTTATTGACTATGCCAAAGCCTTTGACTGTGTGGATCACAATAAACTGTGGAAAATTCTGAAAGAGATGGAAATACCAGACAATCTGACCTGCCTCTTGAGAAATCTGTATGCAGGTCAGGAAGCAACAGTCAGAACCGGACATGGAATAACAGACTGGTTCAAAATAGGAAAAGGAGTATGTCAAGGCTGTATATTGTCACCCTGCTTATTTAACTTATATGCAGAGTACATCATGAGAAATGCTTGGCTGGAAGAAGCACAAGCTGGAATCAAGATTGCCTGGAGAAATATTGATAACCTCAGATATGCAGATGACACCACCGTTATGGCAGAAGGTGAAGAAGAACTAAAGAGCCTCTTGATAAAAGTGAAAGAGGAGAGTGAAAAAATTGGCTTAAAGCTGAACACTCAGAAAATGAATATCATGGCATCCGGTCCCATCACTTCATGGCAAATAGATGGAGGAACAGCACAAACAGTGTCAGACTTTATTTTTCTGGGCTCCAAACTCACTGCAGATGGTGACTGCAGCCATGAAATTAAAAGACGCTTATCCTTGGAAGGAATGTTATGACCATCCTAGATAGTATATTCAAAAGCAGAGACATTATTTTGTCAACAAAGGTCTGTCTAGTCAAGGCTATGGTTTTTCCAGTGGTCATGTATGGATGTGCGAGTTGGACTGTGAAGAAAGCTGAGCGCCGAAGAATTGATGCTTTTGAACTGTGGTGTTGGAGAAGACTCTTGAGAGTCCCTTGGACTGCAAGGAGATCCAACCAGTCCATCCTAAAGGAGATCAGTCCTGGGATTTCTTTAGAAGGAATGATGCCGAAGCTCAAACTCCAGTACTTTGCCCAACTGATGCAAAGAGCTGACTCATTTGAAAAGACCCTGATGCTGGGAAAGATTGAGGGCAGGAGGAGAAGGGGACGACAGAGTATGAGATGGTTGGATGGCATCACCGACTCAATGGACATGAGTTTGGGTGAACTCTGGGATTTGGTGATGGACTGGAAGCCCGACGTGCTGCACTTCATGGAGTCGCAAAGAGTTGTACACGACTGAGCGACTGAACTGAACTAAACTAAGTTTAGAGGCTTCTCCCTGCCCCAACTTTTTATTGAAGAAAAATTTAATCATAGAGAAGATTACAAGTATTTCAGTTCATTTGAATACAGTCACTCAGTTGTGTCTGACTTCACAACCCCATGGATGCCAGCACACCAGGCTTCCCTGTCTATCACCAACTCCTGCAGCCTGCTCAAACTCATGTCCATTGAGTCAGTGATGCCATCTAACATTCGCATCCTCTGTTCTCCCCTTTTACTCTCGCCTTCAATCTTTCCCAGCATCAGGGTCTTTTCAAATGAGTCAGTTCTTCGCATCAGGTGGCCCAGGTATTGGAGTTTCAGCTTCAACCTCAGTCCTTCCAATGAACACCCAGGACTGATCTCCTTTAGGATGGACTGCTTGGATCTCCTTGCAGTCCAAGGGACCCTCAAGAGTCTTCTTCAACACCACACTTCAAAAGCATCAATTCTTCGGTGCTCAGCTTTCTTTATAGTCCAACTCTCACATGCCATACATGACCACAGGAAAAACCATAGCCTTGACTAGATGGACCTTTGTTGGCAAAGTAATGTCTCTGCTGTTTAATATGATGTTTAGGTTGGTCATAGCTTTTCTTCCAAGGAGCAAGCATCTTTTAATTTCATGGCTGCAGTTACCATCAGCAGTGGAGCACCCCCCCCCCAAAATAAAGTCTGTCACTGTTTCCATTGTTTCGCAGTCTATTTGCCATGAAGTGATAGGACCAGATGCCATGATCTTAGTTTTATGAATGGTGAGTTTTAAGCCAACTTTTTCACTTTCATCAAGAGGCTCTTTACTTCTTCACTTTCTGCCGTAAGTGTGGTGTCATCTGCATATCTGAGGTTATTGATATTTCTCCCGGCAGTCTTGATTCCAGGTTGTGCTTCTTCCAGCCTGGCATTTCACGTGATGTACTCTGCATATAGTTAAATAAGCATGGTGACAATATACAGCCTCGACATACTCCATTCCCAATTTGGAACCAGTCTCCTGTTCCCTGTCCAGTTCTAACCATTTGGAAATAACTTTCTGACATACTTTTGCTTTCATTGTTATTCCTTACACACACTGCTCAGACTATCTTTTTTTAATGTAAAAGTTACCATGTTTTTATAGAGTGGCAATGCAGTGATTAGTAAAAGTGTTTGGTTGTGTCAGTGATTTATTTTTCCCCTTCAGTGAAATTACTCAGTTTTGTACTCAGTTAGCAGTCATTGAATCCTTCTTAGCTCTATGTCAGATACTTTATTCAGGTGATGAAATCATCAAAAGTCTTTTTTTGAGACCTTCTAGACCTTCCAAAGGGGTAGAAAGTTAATTGTTCCCTCAGCAGTACTACCGGGAGCATTGGGCATGCACCAGTCTGTGACTGCAAGGAAAGTGAGCGGCACCGTGGTGGCATTTAGTGGACTTCATGTTCAGAAGACGCCTCTTCTCAGGATCCGTCATGGAATCCCTAATTTAGAAGCAGGTGAACCACAGCACTAACCAGAGAGCAAGTGAAGCACAGAAATAGGAGCAGAAGATGCTCCCGAAGTCTTGAGGCGACCTTAGGCAAGTCGCTGGTGTGTCCCCGGCACCCTCTCGCTTCTCTTATCTGCCCTCCTGCGCTTCGCGGGGCTTGGTGCTCATTTCCACGGTGCTCCAGCCCATCTGTGCTTGTCTTCTTCTGTCAAAACTCTCTTCATCTTCTGGAGAGTCTCTGATGTTAGAAAAAAAAAAGTGACTCCATTGTATTGATTTGTCCTAATGAATACACGGGTTTCCCTGGTGGCTCAGATGGTGAGGGATCTGCCTGCAGGGCAAGGGCCTAGGCTCGATCCCTGGGTTGGAAGAGCCCTTGGAGAAGGGAAAGGCTACCCACTCCAGTGTTTTTGCCAGGAGAACTCCATGGACAGAAGAACCAGGTGGGCTGCAGTTCATGGTATCACAAACAGTCAGACACGACTGAGCGACTCTGAGAGAAAGAGAGAATGAATATATGGATTATTAGTAGCCAGCCTCTTAATGTGTTCAGATATAATTGATACTTTAAAGAGGAATGCCTATTCAAATGAACTTAAATTTGAAAGAATTTCTTTCATTATTAGAATGTAAAAAAAAAAATTTCAGGCTGTTTTAAGAGGGCACTCTTAGGGGGTAGAGGTGAAAGCAGTTTGGTTATCTTTTGGAGACCAGTTCTGTGGGTACTTAGAAGCGTAAGCTGTTAGGCCTTTTCAGGTTTACTTCCCTGTGTGAAGAGCCTCTTATTTCTTAAGCTCTCAGTTCTTTCACAGTTTCTTTTGACGATGGTAGTAGGGATGTTGACTTTATCATAGGAGTTGTTTGAAAGGTCTTACTTGTATCTTGGTTACTAGGTATCTTTGTTATTAGATCTCTGCCTCCAGAGACTTAGTTGAGGAGGGAAAACAGATGAAGAAAAATATGTAATAAGTACTATAATAAAGTTTCTTAGAGGAATTGACATTTGACTTAATTCAGCAAATATTAACTAGGTGCTTGCTGTGTGCCCAGCACAGCCTGGGTGCTGAGGATATGGTGATAAATAGGACAGGCTTAGTCCCTGCCTCCATGGAGCTTACTGTCTAGTGTTTCCGGACATGGGCTGCAGGCAACGTGTTGTCAGGGAAATGTTTACTACATAGAGGTCAGGCAGAATGCAGACTTGCTTTCATATTCTATCATGGTAAAGTGGCATTTCATATGAAATGGAAAAGTAGCTGATCAAGTTATCTTGTATGATTATATGGGAATATGTACTCACTGAGCAGGAAGTTCTGGGGAATCAGATAGCTGTTGCCATAGGTCAGTTTAAAGAGGAACAGGCATGGTTGAACCATGATGGCTGCCTTTAATGGCATGGGGTAATTTGAAGCAAGCAGGTGACACATTCAGATTGCAGAAGTATTGCTTTAATGGAGTACAGCTGAGAGCCTTTATGGGATAGTGTTGTAAAAAAAATCTCTTACAGCTTATAGTCATAGGGCTGAGATAAGTGAAAGCCATATTCAGAGATTGATTCTGTGATTTGGTAAATTATGTTAGTACATGAATTCACATACTTTGCAAGCATTTTATATGAATGTCAGGTTAAGCTAGATTAGTGAATAGTGGGGTCTTAACAAATGGAATAGCAGCATATGAAAACATCAAGGCTTAGAGAACCCCGAACTCCTAGATTTATCCAAAATAGAATTCTCTGGTGTGGTGCTGCTAACATTTTGGAATGGGTTATTTTGTTGTGGGGGCTGCCCTGGGCATTGTGAGATGCTTAGCAGCATCCCTGCCTCCAGCTCTGTCCCTGGCCAGTAGCACCCCATCCCTGAGACACAGCAATCAAAAATGTCTCCAGATATTGCCAAACGGCCACCCCCACCCCAGGTGAGGCAAGGGAGGAAATTGCCTCTGGTTTGAGAAGCATTGGATAAATGTTACCTGTTGTGTAAACCTCGCTTGATGAAACCATGACTCAGAGAGAAAACCGAGAAGTCGTCTCATGTTCCATCTCCCATCATCATTTATCTAGTAATTCACACTTAACACTTTGTTAAAATCATATTAAACACTTTATAAAAGTAAAACAAATTGCAGTTCTAGAGTAAGTATCCATTTGTCAGGGTAAAATGCATAGCTCACTTCACACTTGTTACATCTGAACATAAATACACACATGGAATTAGTAATATGAATTTTTAATTACTAATTATTACTAATGCGCTGCCGTGCATCCTGGCGTTGAGTAGTATGCTAATTAGTGAATATCACACTGGATACCGCAACTAGAATTTGAAGTGAAATTAAACAGATGGACACGCAGCACGCTGAGACTTTAATATACAAGTATCTACTTCGTCCATGCTCAGAGAGGATTTGCCCAGCTGTTTAATGTGCATTTTCTCTTACCAAAGTGCTTGTGCCGTCCCTGTTCCTTCCATAGCGAAGTCTGTCTGATTGCAGAAGCACAGCCCACACGCCTACACTGGCCTCAGGGACAGTCGCCTTTTATTTAGAGGGGAACGGAGGACAAGAACAAGAGATGCAGAAAAACATCTCCCTGGAGCCCAAATTAACTCAGTGTCACACCGGGGACCTGTTCCAGGTCACAGACTGCCCTGTGCCGGCACTGAGTGCTGGGCCCTGACTGATAGCGATGTCCATGTGTTCTTTTACGAATTTATTCTCTCTCTCACACGTAGGGGGCTCTCTAACCAGTGGGGCCCAGGTGGCCAGTTCGAAGGCTGGTTGTTGGGTCTTAGCATTCAGTGTGCACTGCTTAGGTCACGCCCTTTGTTCCCTGTAGGGCACCTCCTCCACAGCTGTTCAGTGATTTTTGCGCTTACCAGTTTAGTCTTTGCAGAAAGAGTTCATGCCACGAGGGAGGGGAACTAGGGCTCTCGCGCCTTTCTTTTTATATTTTAAACCTTTCTATTTGTGAATACTTTTATTTTTTTAATAATTGTATTGATTTCTTTTGGCTGTGCTGGGTCTTTGTTGCTCCGCAGGCTTGTCTCTGGTTGCAGGAGTTGGGGGCTGCTCTCCAGTTGTGGTGGGTGGGTTCTCACTGTGCTGGCTTTTCTTGTGTGGAGCACGGACTCCAGGGAGCACGAGCCTCAGCAGTTGCAGCTCCCAGGATCTGGAGCACAGGCTCAGGAGCTGTGGTGCTGAGTTACTCCTCGGCACATCCTGGACCAGGGATCGAACCTGTGTCTCCTGCACTGGCAGGCAGGTTCTTTACCACTGAGCCACCAGGGAAGCTGTTGAAATTATAAAACAAACTTGCAAAGATAGTACAGGTTTCCTGTACACTCTTCCCCAGGCTTCCCTGAAAGGTAACATCTTCCATAATCAAGCTGCATTTACCGGAACTAAGACATTAACATGAGTACAATACTGTTAACAAAACCACAGACTTTATTTGGCTTTCCCCAGTTTATTTTTGCTGATGCCCTTTCTCTGTTTCAGAATGTTACAGTGCATTCAATAATCATGATCCTTTAGTCTCCAAGCTGTGATAGTTTTTTCTTGGCCTTTCCTTGTCTTTAGGGCCCTTGGCAGTTTTGACGAGTTCAGTTCAGTTGCTCAGTCATATCCAACTATTTGCAACCCTATGGACTGTAGCACGCCAGGCCTCCCTGTCCATCACCAAATTCCGGAGTTTACCCAAACTCATGTCCATTGAGTCAGTGATGCTATACAACCGTCTCATCCTCTGTTGTCCCCTTCTCCTCCTGCCCTCAATCTTTCCCAGCATCAGGGTCTTTTCAGATGAGTCAGCTCTTCACATCAGGTGGCCAAAGTATTGGAGTTTCAGCTTCAACATCAGTCCTTTCAGTGAACACCCAGGACTGATCTCCTTTAGGATGGACTGCTTGGATCTCCTTGAAGTCCAAGGGACCCTCAAGAGTCTTCTCCAACACCACAGTTCAAAAGCATGAATTCTTTGGTGCTCAGCTTTCTTTATATTCCAACTCTCACATCCATACATGACCATTGGAAAAACCATAGCCTTGACTAGACGGACCTTTGTTGGCAAAGTAACGCCTCTGCTTTTTAACATGCCATCTAAGTTGGTCATAACTTTCCTTCCAAGGAGCAAGCGTCTTTTAATTTCATAGCTGCAATCACCATCTGTACTGATTTTAGGGCCCCCCAAAATAAAGTCAATCACTGTTTCCACTGCTCCCCCATCTATTTACCATGAAGTGGTGGGACCAGATGCCATGATCTTAGTTTTCTGAATGTTGAGCTTTAAGCCAATTTTTTCTCTCTCCTCTTTCACCAAGAGGCTCTATAGTTCTTCACTTTCTGCCATAAGGGTGGTGTCATCTGCATATCTGAGGTGATTGATATTTCTCCCAGAAATCTTGATTCCAGCTTGTGCTTCTTCCAGCCCAGTGTTTCTCATGATGTACTCTGCATAGAAGTTAAATAAGCAGGGGGACAATATACAGCCTTGACGTACTCCTTTTCCTATTTGGAACCGGTCTGTTCTATATCCAGTTCTAACTGTTGCTTCCTGACCTGCATACAGATTTCTCAAGAGGCAGGACAGGTGGTCTGGTATTCCCATCTCTTTAAGAATTTTCCACAGTTTACTGTGATCCACACAGTCCGAGGCTTTGGCACAGTCAATAAAGCAGAAATAGATGTTTTTCTGGAACTCTCTTGCTTTTTTGATGATCCAGCAGATGTTTGCAATTTGATCTCTGGTTCCTCTGCCTTTTCTAAAACCAGCTTGAACATCTGAAAGTTCACAGTTCACGTACAGTTGAAGCCTGGCTTGGAGACTTTTGAGCATTACTTTACTAGTGTGTGAGATGAGTGCAATTGTGCGGTAATTTGAGCATTCTTTGGCATTGCCTTTCTTTGGGATTGGAATGAAAACTGACCTTTTCCAGTCCTGTGGCCACTGCTGAGTTTTCCAATATTGCTGGCATGTTGACTGCAACATTTTCACAGCATCATCTTTTAGAATTTGAAATAACTCAACTGGAATTCCATCTCCTCCACTAGCTTTGTTCGTAGTGATGCTTCCTAAGGCCCACTTGACTTCACATTCCAAGATGTCTGGCTCTACATTAGTGATCACACCATCGTGATTATCTGGGTCATGAAGATCTTTTTTGTACAGTTCTTCTGTGTATTCTTGCCACCTCTTCTTAATATCTTCTGCTTCTGTTAGGTCCAGACCATTTCTGTCCTTTATCGAGCCCATCTTTGCATGAAAAGTTCCCTTGGTAGCTCTAATTTTCTTGAAGAGCTCTCTAGTCTTTCCCATTCTATTGTTTTCCTCTATTTCTTTGCATTGATCCCTGAGGAAGGCTTTCTTATCTCTCCTTGCTATTCTTTGGAACTCTGCATTCAGATGCTTGTGTCTTGCCTTTTCTCCTTTGCTTTTGGCTTCTCTTCTTTTCACAGCTATTTGTAAGGCCTCCCCGGACAGCCATTTTGCTTTTTTGCATTTCTTTTTCTTGAGGATGGTCTTGATCCCTGTCTCCTGTACAATGTCACGTACCTCCATCCATAATTCATCAGGCACTCTATCAGATCTAGTCCCTTAAATCTGTTTCTCACTTCCACTGTATAATCATAAGGGATTTGATTTAGGTCATACTTGAATGGTCTAGTGCTTCCCCACTTTCTTCAATTTCAGTCTGAATTTGGCAATAAGGAGTTCTTGATCTGAGCCACAGTCAGCTCCTTGTCCTGTTTTTGCTGACTGTATAGAGCTTCTCCATCTTTGGCTGCAAAGAATATAATCAATCTGATTTTGGTGTTGACCATCTGGTGATGTCTGTGTACAGAGTCTTCTCTTGTGTTGTTGGAAGAGGGTTTTTGCTATGACCAGTGGGTTCTCTTGGCAAAACTCTATTAGTCTTTGCCCTGCTTCATTCCGCATTCCAAGGCCAAATTCGCCTGTTACTCCAGGTGTTTCTTGACTTCCTACTTTTGCATTCCAGTCCCCTATAATGAAAAGACATCTTTTGGGGGGTGTTAGTTCTAGAAGGTCTTGTAGGTCTTTATAGAACCGTTCAACTTCAGCTTCTTCAGCGTTACTGGTTGGGGCATAGGCTTGGATTACCGTGATATTGAATGGTTTGCTTTGGAAACGAAGAGAGATCATTCTGTCATTTTTGAGATTGCATCCAAGTACTGCATTTCGGACTCTTTTGTTGACCATGATGGCTACTCCATTTCTTCTGAGGGATTCCTGCCTGCAGTAGTAGATATAATGGTCATCTGAGTTAAATTCACCCATTCCAGTCCAGTTTAGTTTGCTGATTCCTAGAATGTTGACGTTCACCCTTGTCATCTCCTGTTTGACCACTTCCAATTTGCCTTGATTCATGGACCTGACATTCCAGCTTCCTATGCAATATTGCTCTTTACAGCATCGGACCTTGCTTCTATCACCAATCACATCCACAGCTGAGTGTTGTTTTTGCTTTGGCTCCATCCCTTCATTCTTTCTGGAGTTATTTCTCCCCTGATCTCCAGAAGCGTGTTGGGCACCTACTGACCTGGGGAGTTCCTCTCTCAGTGTCCTGTCTCTTTGCCATTTCATACTGTTCGTGGGGTTGTCCAGGCAGGGATACTGAAGGGGTTTGCTGTTCCCTTCAGTGGACGACACTCTGTCGGACCTCTCCAGCATGACCCGTCTGTCTTAGGTGGCCCCACACAACTGGCTTAGTTTCACTGAGTTAGACAAGGCTGTGGTCCGTGTGATCAGATTGGCTAGTTTTCTGTGATTGTGGTTTCCATCTGTCTGCTCTCTGATGCTCTCTCTCACTGCCTACCATCTTACTTGGGTTCTCTACCTTGGACGTGGGGTATCTCTTCATGGCTGCTCCAGTGAAGTGCATCCACTGCTCCTGACCTTGGATGTTGGGTATCTCCTCTTGGCCACCACTCCTGACCTTGGACATGGGTATCTCCTCTCAGCCACTGCTCCTGACCTTGGATGTAGGGTATCTCTTCATGGCTGCCACTCCTGACCTTGGACATGGGGTATCTCCTCTTGGCCACCGCTCCTGACCTTGGACGTGGGGTATTTCCTCTCAGCTGTTCCTGCGCTGTGCAGCTGCTGCCAGAATACTAGAGTGGGTAGCCTATCCTTTCTCCAGGGGATCTTCCTGACCCAGGAGTTGAACTGGGGTCTCCTGCACTGCAGGCGGATTCTTTACCAACTGAGCCATCAGGGAAGCTGATTTTGAAGAGTGCAGGTCAGGTTTTGTAAGCTGTTCCTCTATTTATGTTTGCCTGGTGTTTGGATCTATCATGATTACACTGAGGGTATGGGTTTGGGGGAGGAATGCCACAGAGAGGAACTGCTCTTTTCACTGTATCATATCAGAATGGACAGCATGGCTTACAACTTAGCCTTGGAGTGCTCACTGGCTAAGGTGGTGTGTCTTGTTTCTCTAGTTACTTGTGTCTCTCCATACTGTATAGTTTTTTAATATCTATTTGGCTGCACCAAGTCTTTTTTTGCAGCATGCAAACTCATAACTGGCATGTAGGGTCTAGTTCCCTGACCAGGGATTGAACTTGGGCCCCCTGCATTGAGAGCCTGGAGTCTTAACCATTGGACCACTGGTAAGTCCTTCTGTATCCTAGTCTTTAGAAGAAAGTTGCTAAGCCCAGACCACACTCTAGGGATAGGGAATGTACTTAAAAAACAAAGCATTCTAGCAATCCTTATCTAATATCCTTTCTTACCCCCACCTCCAACTGTCCATTCAGTTCCTGAGCCTTTGGAAGATTCTGTGATACACGACAGTTTCATTCTTGGCTTTCCCTACTATATTCTAAGTCACTTTCCTGCATTCTAGCCTTAATGTTTTATTGCTATTGTCTCCTCTTCTTTTCTCTTTGGATTTATAGGAGTATGAGTTTTTTAAAAATCCCTTTAAAGTAGTTTTAGTGAAGTTTCAGAGGAAGTGAAATTGAAAATTATTGTATTCAGTCTGGCATCTTTATCTGGAAGCCTCAGAGGAAACATTTTTTAATCATCAAAATTGACATGTAATCTGCATTAAACATTGCGATCAGTCAAGAAACTTGGTTCACAGCTAGAGAAGCAAGGCTTCTAGTGTTGGTTGGTATGCTTGGCCCTGATCATCAAGGGTAAATTAGGGTTACGGTTATAAAGCTAGCAGAGTCTGGATACTTCCTCTTACATGCCTAGTTAATCAGTTTAACAAAAAATAAAATAGGCTTAGATACATCAGGAATCAAAATTGGGGTCAGCTGACCAGGCAGAGAACTTTGACTGACTGCTAGCCAAAGGCAACCAAAGCTTGAATTTATAGGGGAAGGAAGTGTGGATCATGACTTTTAAATCATAACTAGGCTCAAACACATCTTTGTTAATCAATACAGTAACCATTGCAATCAACACATTTTTGCCAACAAGAAATAAGCTTGTTTATTCCTATAGCGTAATTTGCTGTATGATTCAGAGAGTTCAAACCAGGGTTCTGTAACAACCTAGAAGAGTGGGATGGGGAGGGAGGTGGGAGTGAGGCTTAAGAGAGAGGGCACATAGAAATACTTATGGCTGATTCATGTTGATGTTTGGCAGAAACCAACACAATACTGTAAGGCCATTATCTTTCCATTAAAAATGAATTTTAAAAAAGGTAGATTATGGATCATTATAGGCATTAATATAGTCATGGTAATTAAATATAAACTCCCTGGGTTGGGAAGATCTCCTGGAGAAGGCAGTGGCAGCCCACTCCAGTACTCTTGCCTGGAAAATCACATGGATGGAGGAGTGTGGTAGGCTACAGTCCATGGGGTCGCGAAGAGTCAGACACGACTGATTGACTTCACTTTAACTTCATGATAAAAAAAAAAGTCTGTGTTTCAGGATTTGACAGACTCTTGGAAAACATATCCTGCCTCCTGCTAGTTACAGAAGTATTTTCCCTGGGAAGTCACTGATATGCTTGAAGAAATGGTAGTCGGTTGGCGAGAGGCCTGGTGACTATGGCGGATGAGGCAGAACTTCGTAACCCAATTCATCCAATGTTTGAAGCACTGGTTGTGTGACGTGTGGCTGGGCACTGGGCGTTGTCATGGAGAAGAACCGGGCCCTTTCTGGTGACCAGGGCCACCAACTGCAGCCACTGCAGTTTGCAGTGATCTCATCAATTTGCTGCGCAGACGTCTCAGCAAATGGTCTCGCTGGGGCTGAGAAAGCTGTAGTGGGTCACACTGGCAGACCATGAAACAGTAACCATGACCTTTTTTTGGTGCAAGTTTGGCTTCGGGAAGTGCTTTGGAACTTCTTCTTGGTTCAGCCACTGAGCTGGTCATCGCTGGTTGTCTTTTCACCACGCATCCAGTTCCAGTTGAGAAATGGTTCATTGTTGTGTAGAATAAGCGAAGATGATACTTCAAAATGACCATTTTTTGATTTGCAGTCAGCTCATGAGGCACCCACTTACCGAGCTTTTTCACCTTTCCAGTTCGCTTCAAATGAATGCCTAATGACTGTGGAATGGTTGACACTGAGTTCTTCGGACACTTCTCATGTAGTTGTAAGAGGATCCGCTTTGATGATGGCTTTCAAGTGATTGTTGTTAACTTCCGGTGGCTGGCCACTCTACTACTCATCTTCAAGGCTCTCGTCTCCTTTGCAAAATTTCTTGAGCCACCAATGCACTGGATGTGCATTAGTAGTTCCTGGGCCTAATGTGTTGTTGATGTTGTGACTTGTCTCTGCTGCTTTGTGACCCGTTTTGAACTCAAATAAGAAAATCGCTGGAATTTGCTTTTTCTCTAACATCGTTTCTGTCTATAGTCTAAAATAAACAGCAAGTAATGTCTTTAACAAAAAAAAAAAATAATAATAAAGTGAGAAGTGAGCATTAAAATGATGTATAGCATAACCACATTTATTTAAGAATATATTCCAGTATCAAATGGCAAATTCAGTGCAAAACTGCAGTTATTTTTGTACCAAACTAATATCCACTCTGGCTTCTTGACCATTTGTGTAAATGGAGACTTGCTCTCTATGTATTTGCTCTCTTTCTCTCTCCCTCGTCTTGCATTTTTCCTCCTCTTCCTCTTCTTCTTCATCTTTTTAAAAGACTTTTAAAGAGCAGCTTTGAGTTTATAATAACATTGGGAGGAAGATACAGAGATTTCCTGTACATAGGCATACCTTGTTTAATTGTGCTTTGCTCTTTAGTGCTTGCAGATACTGTGTCTTTTTACAAATAGAAGGTCTATGGCAGCCCTGTATCAAGCAAGTCTGTCAATGCCATTTTTTTCGAACAGCATTTGTTCACCTCTTGTTCCCATGTCAGTTTCAGTAATTATTGCAATATTTCAAAGTTTTTCATTATTATTATATTTGTTATGGTGATCTGTGATCATTGACCCTTGATGTTAATATTATAGTTGTTTGGGGGAGCCATGAACCACACCCGTGTAAGATAATTGATAAATGTGTGTATTCTGACTATTCCACCAATTGGCTTTTCCCCTGTCTCTCTCCCTCTCCTTAGGCCTCCCTATTCCCTGAGACACAGCAGTTTTGAAATTAGGCTAATTAATAACTTCACAGTGGTCTCTAAGTGCTCAAGTGGAAGGAAGAGTTGCATATCTCTCACTTTAAATAAAAAACTAGACATGATTAAGCTTAGCGAGGAAGGCACATGAAAGCCAAGACGGGCCAAAAGCCAGGCCTCTTGCACCAGTCAGCCAAGTTGTGAATGCAAAGGAAGTGTTCTTGAAGGAAATGAAAAGTGCTATTCCAGTGAACACACAGATGATAAGCAAGCAAACAACCTTGCTGTTGATGTGGAGAAAGTTTTAGTGATCTGAGATTAGGCCACTAGATTAGATAGAAGATTAAATCGCCATAACATTCCAGTGAGCCAAAGCCTAATCCAGAGCAAGGCTCTACATTTTCAATTCGATGAAAGCTACAGTAAGAAAGCTACGGAAGAAAAGCCTGAAGCTAGCAGAGGCTGCCTCATGGGGTTTAAGGAAGGAAGCCATCCCTTCAGCATAAAAGTACAAGGTGAAGAAGTGTATATGTTCTGATATAGAACCTACAGCAAGTTTTCCCAAAAATCTTAGCTAAGATAATTAACAAAGGTGGCAACGCTAAACAACAGATTTTCAATGTCAGCAAAATGGCCTTCTATTGGAAGAAGATGCCATCTGGGACATTCATAACTAGAGAGGAAAAAATAAATGCCTGGCTTCAAAGCTTCAAAGGACAGACTCACTGTCATATTAGGAGCTAACACAGCTGGTGACTTAAAGTTGAAGCCGGTCTCATTTTCCACTTCAGAAATCATGGGGCCCCTAGGAATTCTGCTAAATTTATTCTGCCTGTGCTCTATAAATGAAACAACAGATCCCAGATGACAGCGCATCTGCTTACAACATGCTTTGCTGAATATCCCAAGCCCACGATTGAGACCCAGTGCTCAGAAAAAAAGGACTTCTTTAAAAACATTACTGTTCACCGATAGTGCCCTTGGTCCCCCGAGAGCTCTACTGGAAAAATGCACAGTGAGCTTAATGTTGTTTTCCTGCTGGCTAACACAACATCTACTCTGCAGCCCATGGATCAAGAGTAATTTCAACTTTCAAGTCCTATTATTTAAGAAATACATCTCATAAGGCCATAGCTGCCATAGATAGATATTCCTCTGACGGATCTGGAAAAGTACATTGAAAACCTTCTTGAAAGGATTCACCATTCTAGCTGCCATTAAAAACATTCGTGATTCATGGGTATAGGTCAAAATATCAACACAAGCAGGAGTTTGGAAGGAGTTGATTCCAGTTCTCATGGGTGATTTTGAGGGATTCAAGACTTAAATTGAGGAAGCAACTTCAGATGTGGTGGAAACAGTAAGAGAACTAGAATTCGAAGTGTAGCCTGAAGACGTGACTGAATTGCTGCAATCTCATGATGAAAGAGTAATGGATGAGGAGGTGCTTCTTATGGATGAGCAAAGAAATGGACTTCTTGAAATGGACTCTACTCTGGTAACGATGCTGTAGAAATTGTTGAAAGACAACAAAGGATTTAGAATATTACATAAACTTAATTGATAAAGTTGCAGTAGGGTTTGAGAGAGTTGGTTCCAATTTTGAAAGAAGTTCTGTTGCGGGTAAAATGCTATCAAACAGCATTGCACGCTCCAGAGAAATTGTTTGTGAAAGGAAAAGTCAACTGATGTGGCAACCTTCATTGTTGTCTTTTTAAAATTTATTTTTAATTGGAGGATAATTACAAAATTGTGTCGGGTTCTACCGTACATCAGCCGTAGGTATACGGCTTCCCTCCTGAATCTGCCTTCCACCTCTCTCGCCCATCCCACCCGCCTAGGCTGTCCCAGAGCATCCGGCTCGAGCCCCCCGCGTCACACGGCAGATTGCTGCTGGCTGCCTGTCCCGCACACGCGGACGGGTGTGTTTCGGTGCTGCTCTCTCAGTTCGTCCCGTCCTCTCCTTCCCCACCGTGTTCACAAGTCTGCGTCTCCTTTGCTGCCTTACAAACAGGTTCATCAGTAGGTCTTCCTGGATTCCATATATGTGTGTGTATATAGGTTATACCACCCGGGCCTCCCGCATTGCAGGCAGACGCGTTACCCTCTGAGCCACCGGGGCTATATATGTTAATATACGATATTTGTGTCTTAGTCTAAGAAATTTTCACCCCAACCTTCAGTAACTGCCACCCTGATCAGTCAACAGCCACCAACACTGAGGCAAGACCCTCCCCCAACAAAAAGATTATGATTTGCTGAAGGCTCAGATGCTCATTAGCATTTTTTAAGCAATAATGTATTTCTTAGTCAAGGTATGTACGTTGGTTTGTTGTTTTTTTTAAGACATAATGCTGTTCGACACTTAATATAGTATAGGGTAAATATAAGTTTCATATGCACTGAGAAGACAAAAAAATTTCACTTGACTTGCTTCACTGTGATATTTGCTTTATTGCAGTGGTCTGGAGGTGAACCCACGACATCTCTGAGGTATGTCTATATTCCCTGAACCCGTGTATGCGCAGTCTCCACCGTTACCGACATCCCTCATGAGAACAGCACAGTTGTTAGAAAGGATACGTCTACACTGACACGTCATCATCCCCCAAAGCCCACAGTTTACCTCGGGGTTCACTCAGGGTTCACATTCTGTGGGTTTGGACAGATGCATCATAACGCGAGGCTAAGATGGTTGGGTGGCATCACCGACTGGATTGACATGAGTTTGAGCTTGCTCCTGGGGTTGGTGATGGCCAGGGTAGCCTGGTGAGCCGCAGTCCATGGAATCGCGAAGAGCCGGACACAACTGAGCAACTGAACTGACTGATGACTGTAAAGTCATTCGGAGTATTTTCACTGCCTTAAAAATCCTGCAGGCTCCACTTGTTCAGCCCTCCCTCCAAACCCCAGACAACCACTGGTCTTATCTCCATATGTCTGCTTTCTTCACTGAATAATGTGCACTGATACAGAGAGTTTCTTGGTTCTTTTTTTCCAGCTCTGTGGATGCTGCAATGCTTGCTTAACCAGTTCCCTATAGGAAATAGGGTTTGTTTCTCCTTTTTGGCAACACTGCAATGAATGAATAACCTGCTGCAGACTTCATTTTGTAGGTGGGTAGGTCTATTTGTGATAGGAATACCTAGAAGTGAGAGAATTGCAGAAGACTGACTTAGTATTTCAGTGGACCTGGAATGGGATTAACTGTCATCTACAGAAACAGGAATGACCAGAAAAATAACACTCACTTCTAGCAAGAGTCGAACATGACTGAGCAACTAACGCTTTTCTTTCAATGCTAGTATTTACAACAGAGGAAATGTAATGCAGGGAAGTGCTTATGACATGGGAGAAGAACTGAGAGCCTAACTGAGAAAGTGAAGCAGAGGCGCCGCAGCTTGTAGCCTAGAGAGACAAAAATCAAACACCTGTGTGACTGAATCCCAGCGCTGTGGGCCACTTGTTGGAGACTAGGACCTCTAAGGACCTGCGTGGTGGGGGCTGGGGCCACTAAGGAGGTGCAGACACTGCTGGAGGGGTGCCTGAGTTAGAAGAGAGAGGGAGAGGAATGTCCTGGCCTTGACCTTTCCTCCCTGTCTTCCAGTCTTTCAGAAATCAGCTGATCGTGAGTTTGGGTGTCACAATTAACAGAAGTCAGCCCCCTGTCTTCCAGTCTTTCAGAAATCAGCTGATCGTGAGTTTGGGTGTCACAATTAACAGAGGTCAGCCCCCTGCAGTCCAGAGCAGTGTGGTGGAAGCACAGTGAATGGATTCAGAACCTATATGGCCCAGCCCTTATTTTACTCAGCATTTAAGTTCATTTATCCTTCAGCCCATGTTTAGTACCTTCAAATTCCTGCCTATCATGCAGTGGCAGTCTCCCCTTTTCCCAAAACAGGAAGAGGAACTCCAAGTCCCATTAGTCACCATTTCCTTTTTGACTTCAGGATCTACTGATGAGCCTCACCCCTCTCCAGCAGGTCCAGATGTGACTTTTTGTGGCCTGGTGACCTGTGAACTAAATTGTAAATTAAGTCCCACCAACACTCCATACAAAACTGTAGGAGACGGGGAAGGGGGGAAAGTAGAAATCATGGGTTTATAGGTACAGAACAAAAATATGCTTTAGTACCATCATCCTGATTGCTATAAGGAGTCACAAGGTCATAGCTCATATTTATCACTTCCCTCTTTAACTTTTATTCCATATTTCCTTTCTTTTTAAGCTAGCCCTTCAGGTGGTTAGAGTTATCTACTTGGCTGGATAACTGTATCAGTCAGGATATATTCACCACAACAGAAAACACACCTGGGATTTCAACAGAGAGAATTTAATATAAGGAGTTGGCTAAGTAACTCTGGCCACCTGATGCGAAGACCTGACTCATTGGAAAAGCCCCTGATGCTGGGAAAGATTGAAGGTGGGAGGAGAAGGGGACCACAGAGGATGAGATGCTTGGATGGCATCACTAACTCGAGGGACGTGAGTTTGAACAAGCTCTGGAAGTTGGTGATGGACAGGGAGGCCTGGCGTGCTGTGGTCCGTGGGGTTGCAAAGAATCGGACGTGACTGAACTGAACTGAACTGAACTGAAGTAGTTTTGGAGAACTGAAAAGGCAAAAAAGGGGATACTGAGCTAACCCACAGCTAGGAACTGTGTGATGAAGCTGTCACTCCCGGGACTGTAGGGACAAAAGAAGCTTGAAGGAGAGTACTCTGAGACAGCGCCTGAGGCTGACAGTTGATGACCTTTGATTAGGCATGATGAGGCTGGTTCTTGGAGTATCCTCCAACCCAAAGCTCAGTACTGTAATTGTTAACCACTTGTCAGAGAAGACTACATCCTTCCTCCCTTCTCTGCCTTGCAGAATCAAATCAGAAAGTCAACTGGCAAAGCAGAAATACAGTTTTCATAGTCCCAACCCTAGCATCACAAAGCAGAGTATTAAAGTGTGGGTTTGGATTGAGATGATGGTGTAATAACCGGGACAGCTTGTCACTTTGCCTACTCAATATCTGTGCACAGCTTTCTACATCTATTTCAACTTCCGATACCGTAATAACAAACTTCAACTTTTCTTTAACAAAACACAATTTTCCTTTGTAGAAATAGGCACTCTCACTTTTTGCACAAAAAGAAAAGATCTCAAATGTTATTTTAGTAATCGTTGGGTGATGTCAGTTACTTCTCAACTTTAGTTATTAGAGTCCCTCTTGAATATCCTGTAAGCTAAAGATGAAACTGTAAAGTTAACCACTGCCATTAATTCTTACAGTGCAAAGGAAGAAAAAATTAGTTTGTATATACACAAATATACAAACACAGATTTATAGACATACATTAAGCAAAGAAGAAAATAATATTTAGGGATTAGTCCCCTCTTCTCTGTGGTCATGAGCCTGTAGTTGATACTTGTAACTTCCTTCTTCCCCTACTCATTCCATATTTCCTTTGCTTTGAGCCAGCAGCTATACCAGGTGGTATGATCGAAAGCTTCATTCCTGAAGACTCTGAACCTTCAGTGGTCCCCTCTTGTCTTGGTTGCTGTAGTTTCCCAGTAGCTTTTGCAGTGAGAACGTAGAGGAGAAAGTGAAGATAGGGGACACAGAGGAGGCAGACTCCCCTGACGTGGCAGCTGGTGACGTGGGTGGGAGCTGAGAACAGAAATCCGGATGTGCACTAGAAGTTTTACTCAGGTGTGACCCAGTTCTGGCTTGAGTTTGAATGGAGTGAGATCTGGGCTTTATGTAGGGTTATCAACTGCCCTGCTTTGCTCCAGACTGAAGGATTGCCCAGAACCTGAGAGTTCCTGCGTTACAACAGGGAACGTCCCTGGAAAGCTGGAATGAGTTCATCACCCCAGCCCACTATGAACTGGTGAAGGCTGATTAGTGACAGGAGCTTCTTGGCATGAACGCCAAGTCACCTTCTGGGATAACCAGCCCTTAGGGAATAAACAGTCAAGACGGGTTAGTTGGCCGAGTATGAAAGCATTAAGTGGTACAGAGAAGTGGTGATTCTTCAGGCTCCGTGGCAGCTCTCATTCAGATCCATCCCCAACCCTTGGAATCCATGGGTCCAATGTGAGTTCTAGGGAGAGAAGAGGTTGGGGGTAAAATGTTTGACATCTCCTACTCAACAGAGTGTGACCCAGAGGGGATAGATTCTCACCACAGACCACCCACAGCTCCAGAAATTGAAGGCTCTAGAGCATTAATGACCAGTTGAAGATAGGTTGGAAGGTTATGAGGGGTGGGGAGGAGGAACTTGGTAACACAGACTGGCACGTGGAAGCTCTGAAATACTCAGCAGGGCAGAGTAACATTTATGCAGGTGGGGCATAACTCAGTGAAATCTGTTATTACAGCAAAGCATAACAGGAGCAGGCCAGGAAGTGGGGAGGCCAGAGGAAACTTGGCAACAGTTAGGCTTTTCTTGAAGCAATTCCAGCTGGCAGAAAAGGGTTATGTTACTTTCTTTGTAATATTGTGCCATCTAGTGTTAATTTTTATGTACTCCTTTGTCCTAGTTCAGTTGTTAAGTCGTGTTAGACTCTTTGAGACCCCATGGACTGCAGCATGCCAGGCTTCCCTGTCTAGTTAGAAGGGAAGAAGCTTAAAAAGAAGCTTAAAATTCATCTGCTTAAGAAGCTTAAAAAGAAGATGAATTAAGAGTCTGAGGATTGTTTCCAAAGTCATCAGTCATGTGTTCTTTTGATAATTTGACAAATATTGATTGAATAATTTCGATATGCCAGTTACTTTTGTAGGCATTGAGAGTACAGCTGTGGACAAAAACCCTGAACTCATGGACGCTTACAGTCTTGTGGGGCAATAAATAAGATAAAAAAGTATATAGTATGCTATCTGGCTATAAATTTTGAGGAGAAGAAATAAATTAAGGAAGAAAGAATTAAGTTTAAAATTTTGGAGAAGGGAACTCTATAATTTTATACCAGATGATTAGGGAGGGCTCACTGAGAAGAAGACCTATGAATAAAAACAGGGATAGAGAGAAACCTGCCTCCTGAGAAACCAGTATGTGAATCAAGAAGCAAAAGTTAGAACTGAACATGGATCAACAGACTCATTCTAAATTGGGAGAGGAGTACGACAAGGCTGTATGTTGTCACCCTACTGGTTTAACTTGTATGCAGAGTACATCATGCAAAATACAGGGCTGGATGATTCATAAGCTGGAGTCAAGATTGACAGGAGAAACAACAGCCTCGGATATGGAGATGACACCACCCTAATGGCAGAAAGTGAAGAGGAACTAAAGAGCCTCCTGATAAAGGTGAAAGAAGAGAGTGAAAAATCTGGCTTGAAATTTAACATTAAAACAACTAAGCTGATTCATGTTGATGTTTGACAGAAAAAAAACAAAATTCTGTAAAGCAGGTATCCTTTAATTAAAAAATTAAATAATTAAAAACAACCACTAAGGTCATGGCAGCCAGTCCCATCACTTCATGACAAATAACAGGGTACTCGCTCCTTGGAAGGAAAGCCCTGACAGACCTTGACAGCATATTAAAAAGCAGAGACATCACTTTGCCGACAAAGGTCCACATAGTTGAAGCTATAGTTTTTCCAGTAGTCATGTGTGGATGTGAAAGTTGGTCCATAAAGAAGGCTGAGAGCCGAAGAATTGATACTTTTGAATTGTGGTGCTGGAGAAGACTCTTGAGAGTCACTTGGACAGCAAGGAGATCCAACCAGCCAATTCTAAAGGAAATCAACCCTGAATATTCACTGGAAAGACTGATGCTGAAGCTCCAATACTTTGGCCTCCTTATACAGAGAGCTGACTCATTGGAAAAGGCCCTGATGCTGGGAAAGGTTGAGGGCAGGAGGAGAAGGGGGCAGCAAAGGATGAGATGGTTGGGTGGCATCACCGACTCAATGGACATGGGTTTGAGCAAACTCTAGGCAATAGTGAAGGACATGGAAGCCTGGAGCGCTGCAGTCTGTGGGGTGGAAAGAGCTGGACACGACTGGGTGACTGAACAACAATGAATGAACTTCAGAAAGTGGGTGTAGAAGGAACATATCTCAACATAATAAAAGCCACTTACGGCAACTCACGGCTAACATCATACTCAGTGGTAGAAAGCTGAAAGCATTTCCTCTAAGATCAGGAATAAGACAAGAATGTCCACTCTCACCACTTTTATTCTACATGGTTTTGGAAGTTCTGGACACAGTAATCAGGGAAGAAAAATAAAAGGAATTTAAGTTGAAAAGAAGAAGTAAAACTGCATTGTATGTAGATGACTTAATGCTCTATTATACATAGAAAACTCCCCAAACCCTACCAGAAAACAGCTGGAGCTCATCAATGAACTTGGTAGAGTTGCTAGGTACAAAATTTTAATATACAAAAGTCTTGTGTGTGTGTGTGTGTGTGTGTGTGTGTGTGTGTGTGTACACACTATCAGGAAGAGAAATTAAGAAAACAGTTCCACTTACCATCACATCAAAAATAATAAAGTGAAAAATGAAAGTGATAGTCACTCAGTCATATCCAACTCTTTGTGACCCCATGGACTATAGCCTGCCAGGCTCCTCTTTCCCTGGAATTCTCCAGGAAAGAATACTGGAATGGGTTGCCATTCTCTTCTCCATCAAAAATAATAAAATACCTATGAATAAACCTATCTAAGGAGACAAAAGATCTGTACTCTGAAAACTGTAAGATGCTGATGAAAGAAATTGAAGATGACACAAACAGAAAGATAAAGTGTATACTTGGATTGGAAGACTGAATATTGTTAAAATAACTGTTGTCCCCCAAGGCAATCTACAGATTCAATGCAATCCCTATCAAATTACCAATGGCATTTTTCACAGAATGAGAAAAAAAAATTAACTATATGGAAACACAAAAGACTCCAAATAGCTAGACCAATCTTGAGAAAGAAGAACAGAACTCAGGGGTCACACTCCCTGACTTGAGGCTATACTGAAGAGCTACAGTTATCAATACTGTATGGCAGTGGCATACAGTTTATTGTGATCCACACAGTCAAAGGCTTTGGCATAGTCAATAAAGCAGAAATAGATGTTTTTCTGGAACTCTCTTGCTTTTTCCATGATCCAGCGGATGTTGGCAATTTGATCTCTGGTTCCTCTGCCTTTTCTAAAACCAGCTTGAACATCAGGGAGTTCACGGTTCATGTATTGCTGAAGCCTGGCTTGGAGAATTTTGAGCATTACTTTACTAGCATGTGAGATGAGTGCAGTTGTGTGGTAGTTTGAGCATTCTTTGGCATTGCCTTTCTTTGGGATTGGAATGAAAACGGACCTTTTCCAGTCCTGTGGCCACTGCTGAGTTTTCCAAATTTGCTGGCATATTGAGTGCAGCACTTTCACAGCATCATCTTTCAGGATTTGAAACAGCTCAACTGGAATTCCATCACCTCCACTAGCTTTGTTCGTAGTGATGCTTTCTAAGGCCCACTTGACTTCCCATTCCAGGATGTCTGGCTCTAGGTGAGTGATCACACCATCATGATTATCTTCGTAGTGAAGATCTTTTTTGTACAGTTCTTCCATGTATTTTTGCCACGTTTCTTAATATCTTCTGCTTCTGTTAGTTCCATACCATTTCTGTCGTTTATCGAGCCCATCTTTGCATGAAATGTTCCCTTGGTATCTCCAATTTTCTTGAAGAGATCTCTAGTCTTTCCCATTCTGTTCTTTTCCTCTGTTTCTTTGCATTGATCGCTGAGGAAGGCTTTCTTATCTCTCCTTGCTATTCTTTGGAACTCCGCACTCACATGCTTATATCTTTCCTTTTCTCCTTTGCTTTTTGCTTCTCTTCACAGCTATTTGTAAGGCCTCCCCAGACAGCCACTTTGCTTTTTTGCATTTCTTTTCCCTGGGGATGCTCTTGATCCCTGTCTCCTGCACAGTGTCACGTACCACTGTCCATAGTTCATCAGGCACTCTATCTATCAGATCTAGTCCCTTAAATCTATTTCTCATTGATTTGAGATTGATTTCTCATTTGATTTAGGTCATACCTGAATGGTCTAGTGGTTTTCCCTACTTTCTTCAATTTCAGTCTGAATTTGGCAATAAGGAGTTCATGATCTGAGCCACAGTCAGCTCTCAGTCTTGTTTTTGCTGACTGTATAGAGCTTCTCCATCTTTGGCTGCAAAGAATATAAGCACTCTGTGTGGCTCACAATAAACTGTGGAAAATTCTGAAAGAGATGGGAATACCAGACCACCTGACCAGCCTCTTGAGAAACCTATATGCAGGTCAGGAAGCAACAGTTTAGAACTGGACATGGAACAACAGACTCATTCCAAATAGGAAAAGGAGTACGTCAAGGCTGTATATTGTCCCCCTGCTTATTTAACTTATATGGAGAGGACATCATGAGAAAAGCTGGGCTGGAGGAAGCACAAGCTGGAATCAAGATTGCCTGGAGAAATATCAATAACATCAGATATGCAGATGACACCACTCTTATGGCAGAAAGTAAAGAGGAACTAAAAAGCCTCTTGATGAAAGTGAAAGTGGAGAGTGAAAAAGTTGGCTTAAAGCTGAACATTCAGAAAACGAAGATCATGGCATCCAGTCCCATCACTTCATGGGAAACAGATGGGGAAACAGTGGAAACAGTGTCAGACTTTATTTTTGGGGGCTCCAAAATCACTGCAGATAGTGATTGCAGCCATGAAAGTAAAAGACGCTTACTCCTTGGAAGAAAAGTTATGACCAACCTAGATAGCATATTCAAAAGCAGAGACATTACTTTGCCAACAAAGTTCCGTCTAGTCAGGGCTATGGTTTTTCCAGTAGTCATGTATGGAGTGAGAGTTGGACTGTGAAGAAGGTTGAGCACTGAAGAATTGATGCTTTTGAACTGTGGTGTTGGAGAAGACTCTTGAGAGTCCCTTGGACTGCAAGGAGATCCAAGCAGTCCATCCTAAAGAAGATCAGCCCTGGAATTTCTTTGGAAGGAATGATGCTAAAGCTGAAACTCCAGTACTTTGGCCACCTCATGCAAAGAGTTGACTCATTGGAAAAGACTGATGCTGGGAGGGATTGGGGGCAGGAGGAGAAGGGGACAACCGAGGATGAGATGGCTGGATGGCATCACCGACTCGATGGACGTGGGTCTGAGTGAACTCCGGGAGATGGGGATGGACAGGGAGGCCTGGCGTGCTGCGATTCATGGGGTCGCAAAGAGTCAGACACAACTGAGTGACTGAACTGAACTGAACTGAAGTGGCACAAAAACAGACATACAGATCAATAGAAAAGGTGAGAAAGCTCAAAAATAAACCCACACACTTATGGTCAATTAATCTCTGACAAAGAAGGCAAGACTATACAATGGAAAAAAGACAGTCTCTTCACTAAGTGATGCTGGGAAAACTGGACAGTTGTATATAAAAGAATGAAATTGAACTTCTCTAATACCATATACAAAAATAAAAATGGATTGAAGACCAAAATGTAAGACCAGGTACTATAAAACCCCAAAAGGAAAACATAGGCAGCACACTCTTTCACATAAAGTGTAGCAATATAGTTTTGGATTTATCTCCTAGAGTAATAGAAATAAAAACAAAAATAAACAAATGGGGCCTAATTAAACTTAAAAGTTTTTACACAGTAAAGAAAACCATAAACCACAAAAAAATAACCTAAGGACTGGGAGAAAATATTTGCAAATAATGTTACTGACCAAGGATTAATTTCCAAAATATACAAACAACCCATAGCTTAATATCAAAAAACAACCCAACCAATAAATAGGCAGAAGACCTAAATAGACATTTCTCCAAAGACACACAGATGACCGATAGGCACATCAAAGCATGCTCAATATTCAGTTCAGTTCAGTCTGTCAGTCGTGTCTGACTCTTTGTGACCCCGTGGACTGCAGCACGCCAGGCTTCACCAACTCCCAGAGCTTGCTCAGACTCACATCCATCAACTTGGTAATGCCATTCAATCATCTCATCCTCTGTTGTCCCCTTTGCCTCCTGTCTGCAATCTTTCCCAGCAATAAGGTATTTTCCAATGAGTCAGTTCTTCACATCAGGTGGCCAAAGTATTGGAGTTTCAGCTTCAGCATCAGTCCTTCCAGTGAACATTCAGGACTGATTTCCTTTAGGATGGACTGGTTGGATCTCCTTGCAGTCCAAGGAACTCTCAAGAGTCTTCTTCAACACCACAGTTCAAAAGTGCTGGGGTCCAGCCCCAGTGGATCCAGGGAATTCGAAGATGGGGACGGCGTCGGCGTCTTTGGAAAAATACATATTTAATTACAGATATAGAGAGAGATTAGAAACGGATAGTATAGTAGGAGATAGTGTAGTGGAGAAAAGGAGGCTGAATCCAGATGGGAATTCAGCCAGAGAAATGGGAGCAAGAAAGAAGTGACATGGGGGTATCAGTCTTTCCGGAAACTGATCCAATTTCTTTATTTTTGGGTTTGCTTATATACCTTTTGTTACACATAGGGATGAATACAGAGTCACGTGGTGGTCAGCAGTCCTGCTGACCTTTATCAAAATCAGGTGCTTCACATAAATGTATAAAAAAGGTCTTAGGAATATTACATCATCTTCTGGCCATGAGACCTGCTGACATTTTATGATCCTTTCTTCCTGATAACCAAAAAGCTTATTTTTTCAAGGGTGTTTTTTCTTAAACCAGGCACCACCCTCCAGATAAAGTTGCTTTCCTATAGGGTGAGGGTGTAGTGAGTTACAATTAAGAAAGGAATTTATTTAACCCAAGGTTAACAGGATTAATCTTAAAGGTTAATACTTATTTCTCCTATATGCTTAAAGGTTAATACTTATTTCTCCTATATGTTAGTTATATTCATTATACGGGCAGGGAACATGGAGATTTAGCAGCAAACATCAGCCCAACAAATGAAACTCCTTTCACCAATGTTCCCCTTAAGATCTCTCTAGTCTTAAGATAGTGATAAAGTTACATTTTTACATAACAAAGACACAGTGATTTATAACAAAGTACAGTGATCTATTACAAAAGAGAAAATTCATTAACTCAAAAAGTCTAGTATTGCTAACATCAAAAACTACTCTATTTCCTTTTCTATATTCCAAATACATTGATTAATATATTCCCAGGTGCCTAAGGATATGGAGGCCTGGCAGGCAATCATTGGCTCAAAGAGAAGAAAAAGCCCCATGCTAATTAAGACTCTCAAAATACTCCAAAACTCTCTGTGCTGTTTATGGTTGAGAGGTAGTAAACAATCATGTGCGAAGTGGCAGGAGTATGGATAATCCTGTCACACAAGCCAGTCTGTCAGCAGAGAGGTCTGACCTGAAACACCCTTGTCACACCCAGGGGAGGGAATTAGCAGCAATTATTGGCACAACAAATGAAAAACCCCTCACCAATATAATTCCTGACCAACCCACTATACTAATAATTTCTAACTCCCCAAAAGAATTTGCCTTTAGTAAGTCTAAAATATCTCATGCCTCTCAAGTTGGGAGGCTGTAAACAATCACATGTGGCCGGACGAACCTATACAGGCGGGCTAGATAGCCTTCAGAGGAGTCTGTAAGCTGAAACACTCTTGTCATGCCCAGGAATGTTTATTGCCTTGGAGCTGCACGTTTACTCCTTCTCTGAGAGAAACGGTTATGGGGGAGAGCATAAAACAGACTCTGGTTTTGGGGTAGATGCTTGGGAACAGGGGGTTACCTGAGGCTTGATCACGCCTTTGCGTATGCCAAGCCTCCTTCCTCATGATCTTTGCCATGGGCGGAGTTCCTCACGCTGGCCCCCGGCACAAAAGCATCAATTCTTCGGTGCTCAGCTTTCTTTATGGTCTAACTCTCACATCCATACATGACTGCTGGAAAAACCATAGCTTTGACTAGACGGACCTTTGTTGGCAAAGTAACATCTCTGCTTTTTAATATGCTGTCTAGGTTGGTTATAGCTTTTCTTCCAAGGAGCAAGCATCTTTTAATTTCATGGCTGCAATCACTATCTGCAGTGATTTTGGAGCCCAAGAAAATAAAGTCTGTCACTGTTTCCATTGCTTCCCTATCTATTTGCCATGAAGTGATGGGACCGGATGCCATGATCTTAGTTTTCTGCATGTTGAGTTTTAAGCCAAATTTTTCACTCTCCTCTTTCACTTTCATCAAGAGACTCTTTAGTTGCTAACTATTAAGGAAATGCGAACCAAAACTACAATGAGTTATCACCTCACACCAGTCAGAATGGCCATCATTAAAAAAAAAAATCTATATGTAATAAATGCTGGAGAGGATGTGGAAAAAAGGAACCTTCCTATACGCTATTGATGGAAACATAAACTAGTGCACCACTGTGGAGAACAGTATGGCGGTTCCTCAAAAAACCTAAAAATAGAGTTACCATTATCTTGCAATCCCACTCCTGGGCAGATATTGAGAGAAAACTAATTTGAAAAGATACATGCACCTTGATGTTCATAGCAGCCCTATTTACAATAGGCAAGACTTGGGAACATACATTTAGATTCTTGATCCATTTTGAGTTAATTTTTGTAAATGGTATGAGGAAAGGGCCTAGAGTTACTTTTATGAAAGATTTTCCCTCTCTGACTCAATTTCTTTTAAGATATTCTAATTTTCTATTTCTTCTTTTATAATTTAAAAGCCTTAAACGTTAAAGCAAAAATTAACCATGTTAAGCACTAATGCTTTGTTTAAGGTACTAAGTGTAAAGTTTCAAGCCACAGAGACAGCCATCACTTAGTAGAGTTTTTCAGTAGTCATTTTTATTATGAAATACTTCAGAGATAAACGTAAAGATTATTATAATGAACATGTATCAACAACGAAGCTTAAGAAATAAAACATCTCTCATCTAGAGGAAGCATACTGTATTTCGCTTTTGAATTGCATTTCCTTCCTGTCATAAAAGCAACCACAATCACAAATTTGGTGATCATTCTTGCAATTCGTATCCTTATACGTTTGCTTATGTTTATATCCCTCAATCGTGTGTAATGTTACTTTGTGTTTTGTAAAGTAATACATAAGTGATATAGTATGTATCCTTCTACAGATATAAATGCTTTTGCTGAAGTTTTCTGTTTTGTGCTTTGTTTAGAGATAATTTGGAATCGCTTATTGAAGCATTTTTTTTTTCAGTGAAACAAGAATTGGATTTTTAATTTTTAAATTAATTTTTATTGGAGCGTAGATTTACAATGTTTTGTCAGTTTCTGCTGTACAGCAGAGTGAATTGGTTGTACATATACGTATACCTATTATTTTTTAGCTTCTTTTCCTATGTGGATCATTACAGAGTAGTGCGTAGAGTTCCCTGGGTGCACAGGTATCACTTACTTTTAAAATATGTAGCATTGAGTATGTGTCGGCTCCAATCTTCCCATTTGCCCTCCTCCTGAAGCTCTTTTTAAATGATGGCTGCTCTCCAATCCTTGTCAGATAATTCAAATCTTTGGTTTATCTTTATACTGACATCAGTTGATTGCCTTTTCTCATTCAGGTTGTGACTTTTCTGGCTCTTGGTATGATGGGTGAATCTCTGTACCCTGGACGTTTTGAGAATTGAATGACGAGACTCTGGACCCTATTTAAGTCTCTTCTTTCAGCAGCAGGCGCCCTGTTTAGTTTAGTGCATAGGCCCCTGCTCGCTTTCTTCGGCTTTTGTTCCAATGACAACACAGGTGTCAGAGCCTAGAGAGGGCTCTTCTGGTTCTGTGTTCACCTGGCACCACCAGGGATCCTCTTGGATCCTGTTGATGCTGCCTGCAGGGGCCGAGTGCATTTTCCCTGCAGGTCCTGCTGGAGGGAGTGTGGGAGATGTGGGCCATGGGGCAGTTACTGCTTCCCTGAGCCTGTTCAAAAGCATATTCAAAAGCAACAATTACATTACTTTGCCAACAAAGGTCCGTCTAGTCAACGCTATGGTTTTCCAGTGGTCATGTATGGATGTGAAAGTTGGACTGTGAAGAAAGCTGAGCGCTGAAGAATTGATGCTTTTGAACTGTGGTGTTTGGAGAAAACTCTAGAGTCCCTTGGACTGCAAGGAGATCCAACCAGTCAATCGTAAAGGAAATCAGTCCTGAATATTCATTGGAAGGACTGATGCTGAAGCTGAAACTCCAATACTTTGGCCACTGGATGAGAACTGACTCATTGGAAAAGACCTTGATGTTAGGAAGGATTGAAGGTGGGAGGAGAAGGGGACGACAGAGGATGAGATGGTTGGACGGCATCACCCACTCGACAGATATGAGTCTGAGTAAGTTCTGGGAGTTGGTGATGGACAGGGAGGCCTGCAGTCGATGGGGTCGCAAGGGGTGGGACAGGACTGAGTGCCTGAGCTGAACTGAACTGTGCCCTCTAAGGCCCACCTTCCCACTGCCCACGCCAAGAAGGATGGGATTGAACATCCGTAACCTGGCAGCGGGTTGTGGCACCCAGTGTTCTTACAGCATAGGCCGCGCCTCCCTCCCCCACTCTGAACTTACTCAAATACTCCATTGTAAAGATTTGAGTAAGTCCTTGGGAATAAATTCAGAGTCCTCTCCCCCAGATGCAATTCTAATGTTTCCAATCTGTGCCTCATCTCCTAAGCTTTATGAACATCCCTTGCTTCTTGGTCGTTCAAAAGATAGCAGAGTCGAGACAATCTGAAAATTCCTGGAAATAGGAGGTGAAGTGAATGTCTCATGCCCTCCAAAAAATTAAGACTCGAGCAGAAAGTTCAAGTTGCTGCTGAACCTGCCTGTCCCCAGGTCCCTGAAAGCCCGGTGCTCCCCCACCTCGATGCTGACTGACATATTTCCGATGATGACGAGGATGCATATTCAGCAGTGTAAACACCATTGGCATTTCCTAAATCTATATTAATGGAAGCCCCCAGGCATTCGATACACAAAAGAGAAAGCTAGAGCAATGCAGCTTCTGCTACAAATGGCAGCAGCACCCCAAACCTCTAAGGAACTCAGATTTTCATGAACTCTCTTCCTTGACATGAGCTAAACCTTCAAAGTGTATGAGTAAGATTTCCATCGTTTCATATATAACCATCATTCTCACAGATGACCACTCTCAACACCCCTAACACAAATACACCTGGCCTGCCACTCACTGGCGGCTTTGCTTAAACCACCAAGGTGCTAAGTGGGCCGTCATTGCTCTGTCTTTTGTTTTTCGTAAGTTTAACCAAGTGCTATCAGGTCACTGTAATAAACCTGACCCTCACACCTGTGAGCAGTCAAGCGGGTAAAACCAAAGGCCTCAGAGCCAATGGGAGCTCACCCAGGCTGCACAGGTAGCCAGCTGAGGGGCTCCTGTGGCCCTTTAACCTCTCTGTGTGCTCATCTTCTCCCTGGAAATTAGAGATTGTTTGGAGCAGCTTGCAGGGCTAAAGTGAGGGGTAAATGAAACTCGGAACAGCCTTGACACAGGCCCCGCACAGGGGAGGGTTCACTTAATGGGGCAACTACTGCCGTCAATCTGCCGGGAATACACTGGTTCAGGAAACAAGCGATTTTCTCCCTCCTGACGTTAAAGCCAAGGTTATGGGATGCACAGTATGCATGGTGTGGATGGTGTGGGTGGTGTGGACGGTGCGGGTGGTGTGGATGGTGTAGACAGTGCAGGTGGTGTGGATGGTGTGGACAGTGTGGGTGGTATGAATGGTGTGGATGGTGTAGACAGTGTGGATGGTGTGGGTGGTGTGGACGGGGTAGACGGTGCGGGTGGTGTGGACGGTGTAGATGGTGCGGGTGGTGTGGACGGTGTGGACAGTGCGGGTGGTGTGGACGGTGTAGACAGTGTGGGTGGTATGAATGGTGTGGATGGTGTAGACAGTGCGGGTGGTGTGGATGGTGTGGACAGTGCAGGTGGTGTGAATGGTGTAAACTGTGTGCGCAACGTGGACTTGTGGACGAGCACACGTCTTACAGATGAGGTGCGGGGAGGAGAGGGGGCAGGGGCCATGATGACCAGGAACTGTCACACTGGCTTGTTTTCCACAGGTCCTTCTCATTCACATCCTCGGTCTCACACTTTGGGGAAATTTCAAGAAAGGCCTCCCGTTTACAAGATCTTGTTGCTCTCCAAGGAATGCTGAAGTTAGGGTAAAAAGCATGAAAAGGGGGTCGATCACGTAAACCTGAGGCTCCTGCTCATCTTAAGATGGTCATTTTCTAGGTTCTCTGCTGCAGCAGTGAGCCCCACACAGATGATACAGATGTCATTCCGTGTGTGTGCTCAGTTGCTTTGGTCATGTCCGACTCTTTGTGAGCCCATGGACTGTAGCCCACCAGGCTCCTCTGTCCATGGGATTCCTTGGGCAAGAATACTGGAGTGGGTGGCCATGCCCTCCTCCAGAGGATTTTCCTGACCCAGAAATCAAACCCACATTTCCTGCATTGCAGGCAGATTCTTTACCACTGAGCCACCAGGGAAGCCCAACAGTGTTGTATGAAAGTTATATATAAAAGTTCACAGTCTTGAATTAACTAATGTTGCTGTTTCCAGGATGAATTGCAAGATAGCTCTTGTTTGTGTTAGGAAAACAAAACTTATTTAGGAGGATAAAAGAAATACATGCACCGATTCTCAATCTAAATTGCTATGAGGAGAAAATATCCTGAATTGAATAACTCAGGACCCACTCTATTCCCAAGAGAAAGCAGGTTGTTTATGAGAAATAAGCTTGAAATCTCTGCAACTGGAGTTGCCTCCACAGGCTTTTGTCCTGACCAGGTCAAGGGTGGAAAAAAGGGGTGGGTGGGCGCGGAGCTGGTCCTCTGTTGGTGGGTAAACAGTGACATCCAGTGGCCAATTAAATTTACCATATTCCTGCAATTAATTCAACTTTATAGGGGGAAACCCCCCCCCACACACACACACGGAAAAAGCTGGCTTAAAACTCAATATTAAAAAAACAAATATCAGGGTATCCTGTCCAATCAGTTCAAGGCAAATAAAAGGAGAAAATGTGAAAGCAGTGATAGCCTTCCTCTTCTTGGGCTCTAAAGTCACTGCGGATGGTGATTGCAGCCAAGAAAGTAGATGATTGCTTCTTGGAAGGAAAGGCATGACAAACCTAGACAGCGTATTAAAAGCAAAGACATCATATCACAGATAAGTCTGTACAGTCTAGACTATGGTCTTTCCAGTAGTCATGTATGGTTGTGAGAGTTGTACCATAAAGAAGGCAAAGCACCAAAGAACTGTTACTTTCAAAGTGTGGTGCTGGAGAAGACTCCTGAGAGTCCCTTGGAGATCAAACCAGTGAATCCTAAAGGAAATCAACCCTGAATACTCACTGGAAGGACTGATGCTGAAGCTGAAGCTCCAACACTTTGGCCACCTGATGTGACCAGGTGACTCATTGGAAAAAAACCCTGATGCTGGGAAAGATTGAAGGCAGAAGGAGAAGAGGGCAACAGAGGATAAGATGGTTGGATGGCATCACAGATTCAATGGACATGAACCTGGACAAACTCCAAGAGATGGTGAAGAACAGGGAGGCCTGACGTGCTGCAGTCCGTGGAGTTGCAAAGTGTCAGACAGGACTTGGAGACTAAACAATTTTGTTATCTGACAGATGTTTCTAGAATAACTAGAAGATGCAAGATGCTATGAGACATTGCATAACACTCCTCATGCCTACAGAAATTTCCTCCACCAAAACCAACCACTTGTAGGGTAGTTAGGGAGTTTGGGATAGACATGAACACACTGCTATATTTAAAAGGGATAACTAACAAGGTATAGCACAGGGAAATCCGCTCGATGTTATGGAGCAGCCTGGATGGGAGTGGGGTTTGGGGGAGAATGGATACATGTGTATGTACAACTGAACCCCTTCACTATTCACCTGAAACCATCACAGGATTGGTAACTGGCTATACTACAATACAAAATAAAAACGTTGAAAAAATTAAAAAACCCAACCCCTTGTCAACTCCAAACTGGCACGTGCCATGGGTGGTTGCCACCTACTTCTGTGAAAATTAAATCATGAGCTGCTGCAGGGCTGATCTTCAGTGCTCCCGAAGGAGTTCGGGGGAGAGCAGAATAAGGCTCTCTGTGCTCTGGGGAGAACTGGCAGGACAGTTCTTCAGATAGTTAGATATTCTCAGGAGCTACTTTTATGAGCCCACTTCTTGTATCTCCTCATATCTAGACAAGCTCTAAAACCCATGATGACAACTGTTTCTCATGACTAGCAGAAGCTTCAGGAGATCAGCAGAAACTTTCTACAGAAAGTCCGTGCGCTTGATTGCACGGACTCCCCCTTCACCAAACTCACATATATACGGACCTTTTCCACTGCCTCTTTTGGAGCTATCTGAGGTGCTGTCTAGTCAAGGCTATGGTTTTTCCTGTGGTCATGTATGGATGTGAAAGTTGGACTGTGAAGAAAGCTGAGCGCCAAAGAATTGATGCTTTTGAACTGTGGTGTTGGAGAAGACTCTTGAGAGTCCCTTGGACTGCAAGGAGATCCAACCAGTCCATTCTAAAGGAGAGCAGTCCTGGGTGTTCATTGGAAGGACTGATGCTGAAGCTGAAACTCCAGTACTTTGGCTACCTTATGTGAAGAGTCGACTCATTGTAAAAGACTCTGATGCTGGGAGGGGTTAGAGGCAGGAGGAGAAGGGGACAACAGAGGATGAGATGGCTGGATGGCATCACCGACTCGATGGATGTGAGTTTGAGTGAACTCCAGGAGTTGGTGATCGACAGGGAGGCCTGGTGTGCTGCAGTTCGTGGGGTCGCAGGGAGTCAGACATGACTGAGCAACTGAACTGAACTGAACTGAACTGAGGTGCTATCTCCCAGGCTGCAGTCCTCATTTTGCCCCAAATAAAACTTAACTCGCAACTCTCACGTTGTACACTTTTTAAAGTAGACAACCTAAAGCAGAAACAGGAAATCTAGAGTCCTGAATCTTCTTCAAATGCTCAAGGTCACCTAGCCAGAGAGGTCACTGAACCGCACAGAAACACTTTGTCTGGGTTCACCACCCACCCTGGTACACGTCAACTTAAATAATAGCTGTGTGCTATTATTAGTCTCAGGACATGGAAAAGTGGGCTTCAGTTCAGTTCAGTCGCTCAGTCGTGTCCGACTCTTTGCGACCCCATGAATCGCAGCACGCCAGGCCTCCCTGTCCATCACCATCTCCCGGAGTTCACTCAGACTCACGTCCATCGAGTCTGTGATGCCATCCAGCCATCTTATCCTCTGTCGTCCCCTTCTCCTCCTGCCCCCAGCCCCTCCCAGCATCAGAGTCTTTTCCAATGAGTCAACTCTTCGCATGAGGTGGCCTTAGTTCTCCTGATTTCCCCAACCAGTCTTTCCGTAACTCGGTCAAGCTGCATTAGCTTCCACTTCCGGGATGAGTAAACCATCACTTTCACAACTGCATTAGAGCTGATTCGGGGGAGTAAAATAAACCCCAGAATCGCGGTTCCACCATGGGCGTGCAGTTGGCAGCCTTAGGCAAGATGCTGACCTTGGTGAGGCTGAGGCTCTTCTTTATTAAACGGGGTGATTCCCTTAGCTTCACACGCTGTGAGGACTGGATGAAGTTGTCTGTCTTCTCCTGGAGTCACAGCGCACCCCCGGGGACCTGAGCATGGCCGCCTGGCTTTGAGCGTCCCTTGAGGTCATCACTCAAGGCACGACGCTGCTCGCCCGCTCCGTGCCCAATCTCCTGGCTCAGAGTCAGCCTCCCTGTAAGACGTCCCCCAGCCCGACCCGCTGTGCCTCTCACATCCGCTGCGCCTCCAGCAGAGCCAAGAGGCGGTAAAGGGCACTTCCTGTATCTACCATTACATCCAGAAGCCTGTGTTTCAAACGTATGGATATGAATCACCCGTGACCAAGCCATCGAGTCACAAGATGCTGTGGTTCCTAGACTTTCTTTATGAACGTGGTGTTTGCATGGAACTTCATCATGTCCATTTTAGATCAGGCATGCCTGGTTCAAGACTGTTGTGCCGAAGAACCCACAATTATTCCAAAATTAATTCTCTAATGACTTCACCCAAAACAGGAACCAACTCAAAATAAAATAAACACTGCTCTTTTCTCTGATTTAAGGAACTGGACTGGAGTCTCTATGCAGAGTGAGTGTATGGCATTTGCAACATGGGAGTCTTCTGTCCTCATCACAGCCTGCCCTCAGAATGAGAGAGCGTGTGATCGTTCCATTTGGGAGGTAAGGAAACACGAAAGTGATGCGCACGACATGTCACTGTGATGCGTCCTCACTCTAAATAAAAGCATCATGAAAACCCTACCGTAGAAAATGATGATCAGAGTTGAGACCTCCAAATTGTTGAATTTCAACGAACAATTTTCAGTTAACCTTGGATTGAGACTGCAGGAGATGCAGTTAATATTTTTAAATACAGCAATTCTTTATCTGAGAAGCATTAAAGATTCATGTTATATATTATACTTATTCCAGTGAAAAAAATCAGCCTGAGACCTTTAGATATTCAAGAATAAGTTTCAAAGGAAAGTATTTTCCATTAGCCTGTTAGCCAGAAATTAGGTAAATTAGAATACACTCTTCTCTAATAATTTTAGGGAATCTGGGTATTTCTACCTTGTGTCTTTTTTGTGAGTCCTCAAAAAAATGTAGCTAAAAATGGATATTATTGAAACTATGACATTCATATTCTGAGACAAAATGCCCTGTCAAGGGGATCTCTTGGGAAGTTTTTAGTATGAGTCCACGGCAAACACTTAAGTGGACATGGATTACCAAAAACACAGCAGCAGTCACACCTGATGTTGGTGTGACATCTGCAATCCAGGAAGTTCTCCCCCTCCCCACCGCCTGGTCACCTTCAGTTTCCCTGAAACCTACCAGGGAGACAGGGAGGTATTATTAGCTCTGTTTTTCAGATGAGAAAATGTAGGCTGGGGTCGGGGGGTGGGGGGTGGGGGGGAGTCATAAGATTCTCTGTCTTCTGGGATCTGACCAGGATAGTCACTAAGTACTTAAAGCTTTTCAGTCACAGAAAATGGAAAAGAGCCCTAAGATACCCAGGCTGAGTGCTAAGGGGGTCAGACTGGCCAGTCCCGCCCTGAGGGTGGATGGCTCTGCTTTCTGTCGGGCCAGCTTGGTGAGCATCTTTGGGGTTCATAGGGGTGAGGCTTGAGCAGGGAAAGCAGGAATTTGATTCATGTGCTGTAGTCCTGAGCCTGGAGGACAAGAAAGATAGGGAGAAGCAGAGAAGGTGCTGAGAACAGTTCACAGTGGAAGTCGAAACACAGGCGGGCCCCAGAGGTGGTCGTTTGAGTAACAGTGGATGTGTGAGCAGACGGGGAGGAGCCGCTGTCTGAGCAAGGGTACTGTATCGTGCTGCTGATTCTGCAACCCATGGACTGTGGTCCGCCAGGCTCCTCTGTCCATGGAATTTCCTAGGCAAGAATACTGGAGTGGGCTGCCATTTCCTCCCCCAGGGGCTCTTCCCGACACAGGGATGGGAGCTGGGTGTCTTACATCTCCTGCATTGGCAGGCAAATTCTTAGCAAAGATGTTCTGAGCAAAAATGGTATATTTTAGAGGAAGGACATCAGGGGAGGGAGCCTTCTGTCCAGCATGACTGGAAGAAGTTTCAAGGAATAAGAGGGACAGCACATCCCCAGACTCAGACACACCTCCCAGATCAAGGGGAGTGAATGTTCACGAGGCAGAAAAGCTGAGCTGCTTCTTCATTTGGTTCTTGAGGCCGCAGCCATTCCTCCAGTCGATGGAAACCTCACGTGCTCTCATTTTCTCATTTCAGATTTTGGCATTAATTTTGACCCATTCAAGACATTAAAGCATCAGAGAGTTGAAAAATTCTTGGAGGTCTCCTTTCAAATTCCATCCCAAGACTTCTAGTTAGCTTTTCTATATTTAATCAAAAGAACCCAGTGCCTGCTTTCAAAGAAGTTGGCACCCAGTGCCCTACCCACCAGTGGTAAACTGCAGCCCTTCAAAGCACTGGACGGGCTAACCTCCACCAACCAGACAGCACTGAGAAATCTGGGAGCTTCTCAGGGCGAGGACTGAATGCTGAGTGCATGCTCCGTGCCGTCTGTAGCTGCATCCAGCCATGTCATGGGCGCTGGAGTCATTATCTGTGACACGTGAAAAGCGAGACAGAAATCTTTTCTCACTCTGTCCTTACTGTTTTCTAGTCTAATTGACAAAACCCCACAATTCAGTTCAGTTCAGTTCAGTCGCTCAGTTGTGCCCGACTCTTTGCGACTCCATGAACCGCAGCACTCCAGGCCTCCTTGTTCATTACCAACTCCCGGAGTCCACCGAAACCCATGTCCACCGAGTCGGTGATGCCATCCAGCCATCTCATCCTCTGTCATCCCCTTTTCCTCCTGCCCTCAATTTTCCCCAGCATCAGGGTCTTTTCTAATGAGTCAGCTCTTTGCATCAGGTGGCCAAAGTATTGGAGTTTCAGCTTTAGCACCAGTCCTTCCAATGAACACCCAGGACTGATCTCCTTTAGAATGGACTTGTTGGATCTCCTTGCAGTCCAAGGGACTCTCAAGACTCTTCTCCAACACCTCAGTTCAAAAGCATCAATTCTTCAGCACTCAGCTTTCTTCACAGTCCAACTCTCACATCCATACATGACCACTGTAAAAACCATAGCCTTGACTAGGCGGACCTTTGTTGGCAAAGTAATGTCTCTGCTTTTTAATATGCTGTCTAGGTTGGTCATAACTTTCCTTCCAAGGAGTAAGCGTCTTTTAATTTCATGGCTGCAAAATCCCACAGAAGTGTAATAAGAATCCCTCTCTAGCCAATAGGTGAAAATCTATTATCGTGGGAGAACTATCAAAAGGTGTACAAGGAAATGAATGGGAACGGGCTGGAGTAACCTCAGTTTGAGAAGACGGGAATACGCTGCTGGCAAAGAAAAGTCACAGAGAAAACAGGAGACGCAACACGTGGCTGAGGGCATCCATCTGCCCGGTTCAGGAAGGAAACACACGAGTGCTGCACTCCAGGTGTTTAATTATGAATGGGCCCACCTAATTCTCCAAATTTACTACTGTTTCCTGAGCGGCATGGATTTCTGAATTGAAATGCGTCAGTGAGTCATTTCCAGGGCTTTGGCAAAGGACCCTACACAGGCCATCTCACCCAGACCAGCCCAGCTCGGGACAGCATGCCACCCTCCCCATGAAGGGTGAGCCGCCAACGCCAGGGTCACAGCGTCAGTGACTGCGCACAGATCCTCAACGGGGCATTTCAAAACGGTGAATGTCAAAGTGTTTGAAATTATCACCAACGATCGTCCCAAGAATTAGGAAGCGGGTAAAAGAATTCTTCTGTGTTCTCATAATAAAGCCAGGGAGTTAAGAAAGATTTCTTGCCTGACTCTAAAACAGAATTCGGACATGAAAGGGGGAGGTCTTGTGATGTCTTTTCTGAATATTCAGTAATACCATGGCTGTGTAGTTTCATGGAGAAAGCAAAAGGCTTCTGCAAATTTAGTTAACATTTTGTATATACATATACAATGGCACCCCACTCCAGTACTCTTGCCTGGAAAATCCCATGGACGGGGGAGCCTGGTAGGCTGCAGTCCATGGGGTCGCTGAGAGTCGGACACGACTGAGCGACTTCACTTTTACTTTTCCCTTTCATGCATTGGAGAAGGAAATGGCAACCCACTCCAGTGTTCTTGCCTTGAGAATCCCAGGGACGGCGGACCCTGGTGAGCTGCCATCTATGGGGTCACACAGAGTCGGACACGATTGAAGTGACTTAGCAGCAGCAGCATATGGGCAAATATATATATGGAATAGGAAATGGCAACCCATTCCAGTATTCTTGTCTGGAAAATTTCATGGACAGAGGAGCCTGACAGGCTACAGTCCATGGGGTCTCAAAGAGCTGAACACGACTCAGCACCCACATGCATACACATATATACAAGAGGACGATGGCCATTCTGACTGGTGGGAGGCAGTACCTTGAGTAGTCTTCATTTGCATTTCTCTAATAATTAGTGAAGTTGAGCATCTTTTCCTGTGCCTCTTGGCCATATGTATGTCTTCTTTGTAGAATGTCTATGTAAGTCTTCTGCCCTTTTTTTGATTGGGCTGTTTAGTTTTCTGATATTGAGCTGTAGGTCTGGGGTAGAACCGAGGAATGTATCTTCTCCACCTGCGTTCCAAATGACTCTGAAAAGTATAGACCCCACACCACACTTTGCTAATCACTATTGTGCTGACATGTGGGTTTCTTAGGTGTTGGTGGAAACTGTACCAAGTATATATTTGGAAATTTTCACCTTGGAATTATTCAAAAGTGTTGGAAGTAAAGTGAATTTTGTTTCTCCCTTGAAAAAAATCCAATCTAACATCAGCTCTTTCTTGAGCCCTCACTGTGTGCCAGGACATGTGAGGGGCATTTTTAAATGACCTTATTTAATTCTCACGGCAGTGACCCTACGGAGCAGACATTATTACCACCAGTTCACAAATGAGGAAACACTCAGGACAGGCACGTTCAAGGCTGCACACAGTGGTACTGGGAGGGCTCCTTTATTACTCCTCTCTTCAAAAGCCAAAGATCAAATATGTTTCTTTTATTTTCACTAGGTTGCTAAGCTTCATTCTTGTCACAGGATACATTTCCTCTGTGATCGTCCTCTGTCTCAGTGATGAAAAATGGGCAGAGGTATATTTACTTTTAGAACTAACACCCCAAAAATATGTCCTTTTCATTATAGGGGACTGGAATGCAAAAGTAGGAAGTCAAGAAACACCTGGAGTAACAGGCAAATTTGGCCTTGGAATACGGAATGAATTAGCAAAGGCTAATTACAATTTTGCCAAGAGAACTCACTGGTCACAGCAAACACCCTCTTCCAACAACACAAGAGAAGACTACACATGGACATCACCAGATGGTCAACACTGAAATCAGATTGATTATATTCTTTGCAGCCAAAGATGGAAAAGCTCTATACAGTCAACAAAAAACAAGACCAGGAGCTGACTGTGGCTCAGATCATGAGCCCCTTATGGCCAAATTCAGACTTAAATTGAAGAAAGTAGGGAAAACTGCTAGACCATTCAGGTATGACCTAAATCAAATCCCTTATGATTATACAGTGGAAGTGAGAAATAGATTTAAGGGACTAGATCTGATAGAGTGCCTAATGAACTATGGACGGAGGTTTGAGACATTGTACAGGAGACAGGGATCAAGACCATCCCCATGGAAAAGAAATGCAAAAAAGCTAAATGGCTGTCTGGGGAGGCCTTACAAATAGCTGTGAAAAGAAGAGAGGTGAAAAGCAAAGGAGAAAAGGAAAGATATAAGCATCTGAATGCAGAGTTCCGAAGAAGAGCAAGGAGAGATTAAGAAAGCCTTCTTCAGAGATCAATGCAAAGAAATAGAGGAAAACAACAGAATGGGAAAGACTAGAGATCTCTTCAAGAAAATTAGAGATACCAAGGGAACATTTCATGCAAAGATGGGCTCAATAAAGGACAGAAATGGTATGGACCTAACAGAAGCAGAAGATATTAAGAAGAGGTGGCAAGAATACACAGAAGAACTGTACAAAAAAGATCTTATGACCAAGATAATCACGATGGTGTGATCACTCATCTAGAGCCAGACATCCTAGAATGTGAAGTCAAGTGGGCCTTAGAAAGCATCACTATGAACAAAGCTAGTGGAGGTGATGGAATTCCAGTTGAGCTGTTTCAAATCCTGAAAGATGATGCTGTGAAAGTGCTGCACTCAATATGCCAGCAAATTTGGAAAACTCAGCAGTGGCCACAGGACTGGAAAAGGTCCGTTTTCATTCCAATCCCAAAGAAAGGCAATGCCAAAGAATGCTCAAACTACCACACAACTGCACTCATATCACATGCTAGTAAAGTAATGCTCAAAATTCTCCAAGCCAGGCTTCAGCAATACATGAACCGTGAACTTCCAGATGTTCAGGCTGGTTTTAGAAAAGGCAGAGCAACCAGAGATCAAATTGCCAACATCCGCTGGATCATGGAAAAAGCAAGAGAGTTCCAGAAAAACATCTATTTCTGCTTTATTGACTATGCCAAAGCCTATGACTGTGTGGATCACAAGAAACTGTGAAAAATTCTGAAAGAGATGGGAACACCAGACCACCTGACCTGCCTCTTGAGAAATCTGTATGCAGGTCAGGAAGCAACAGTTAGAACTGGACATGGAACAACAGACTGGTTCCAAATAGGAAAAGGAGTACGTCAAGGCTGTATATTGTCCCTCTGCTTATTTAACTTCTATGCAGAGTACATCATGAGAAACGCTGGGCTGGAAGAAGCACAAGCTGGAATCAAGATTTTTGGGAGAAATATCAATCACCTCAGATATGCAGATGACACCACCCTTATGGCAGAAAGTGAAGAGGAACTAGAAAGCCTCTTGATGAAAGTGAAAGAAGAGAGTGAAAAAGTTGGCTTAACGCTCAACATTCAGAAAACAAAGATCATGGCATCCGGTCCCATCACTTCATGGGAAGTAGATGGGGAAACAGTGGAAACAGTGTCAGAGTTTAGCTTTTTGGGCTCCGAAATCACTGCATATGGTGACTGCAGCCATGAAATTAAAAGACGCTTACTCCTTGGAAGAAAAGTTATGACCAACCTAGGTAGCATGTTAAAAAGCAGAGACATTACTTTGCCAACAATGGTCCGTCTAGTCAAGGCTATGGTTTTTCCAGTAGTCATGTATGGATGTGAGAGTTGGACTGTGAAGAAAGCTGAGCACCGAAGAATTGATGCTTTTGAACTGTGGTGTTGGAGAAGACTCTTGAGAGTCCCTTGGACTGCAAGGAGACCCAACCAGTCCATTCTGAAGGAGATCATCCCTGGGATTTCTTTGGAAGGAATGATGCTAAAGCTGAAACTCCAATACTTTGGCCACCTCGTGCAAAGAGTTGACTCATTAGAAAAGACCCTGATGCTGGGGAAAATTGAGGGCAGGAGGAAAATGGGATGACAGAGGATGAGATGGCTGGATGGCATCACGGACTTGATGGACGTGAGTCTGAGTGTCCTCCGGGAGATTGTGATGGACAGGGAGGCCTGGCGTGCTGCGATTCATGGGGTCGCAAAGAGTCGGACATGACCGAGGGACTGAACTGAACTGAACTGAACTGGTATTTACTTCCACCAGCAGAAGAAAAGAGAAAATGCAAAATGCATAGAAAACAGAGGCCTCACAATTTTAAGGGAAAGAAGCTAAGCACAGTGGCTCACCAACTAAATAAAGAACTCCACGGCCAGGTCCCTAGGAAACAGGTTACAATCATCGTTAGGCCATCTATGCCCAGACAGATCGGAATGTAATAAAGGCAGAGGGAGGCCTAGCTGGGAGCAGCGTGGCCTCCTGTCCCCTTGACCCTGCCGGGAACACAAAACAGCAGAGCAGGCGGCGCCCCTCGGGGAGATTCTTTAAAGAACTGAACATACCTGGGAACAGAATGAAGACAGGAATCACACGCTCTCCTAAAATGACGGCAACTGGAAGAGCTCTGTGTGGAGCACCCAAGACGGAGCCGGGACCACCGAAGGGGGAATGGCCAGAGGAACACCAGCACAGCCCACAGACACGGCCCCTGGGTGTCGACGGAACTGCGGTCAGAAAACGTCCGTCATCCTCAACTCAAGACTGGAAAAGCACAGTCACCTGGGTCTTAGAGCTCCAGCTTCAACTGATCCACCTCCAAATGACGTTACTTCCGCGTTCCTCTGCCTTCCGGCTCGCTGGACCAAATCATATCCTATTGTCTCTTTGCAGACTACCTTAATACCTTGAGTGTTTTTTTTTTTATTACTTATTTTTTAATAGAAGGATAATTGTTTTACAGAATTTTGCTGTTTTCTGTCAAACCTCAGCATGAATCAGCCATAGGTATACGCACAGCCCCTCCCTTTTGAAGCTCCCTCCCATCTCCCCCCCCAACCCACCCTCTAGGTTGATACAGAGCCCGTTTGAGTTTCCTGAGACATACAGCAAATTTCTGTTGTCTATCTATCTTGCATATGGTAACGTAAGTTTGCATGTTGCTCTTTCCCTGCCGCGGCCAGCACTGCAAGGTTTTTTCCCCACCCGGGAGTCACGAGAAACAGAGCTCGATCGCTGAGAAAAAAAAGGAGACAGAAAGATGGGGTTGAGAGGATCAGACCAACACAGCTGATGGCTGATGGCTGATGCCTTCGTTTATTGAGGAGAGTTTTTATAAGAAAATATACGTGACTCCTGGCACATATCAGAGGGCTAATATTTACAAGACAATCTTCAAACCCAACATTGTTTAAGGAGTACTTGTCCTTGAAGTGCAGCTGCTGCTAGACCTTCGGGAGCTATGAGGTCATGATAACATTCTTAGGAGAGGCGGGACAGGGCGCTTAAGGAACAGGCCTTAGGGCTTAGCAAACACGCCAAGCAGCTCCCAAGCTTAACCCATTACGGGCAGTCTCCCGCATTTCCCTGCCTCTCACCCTCTCCTCCCCTCTCCCCATGTGCATAAGTCTATTCTCTACGTCCGTTCTGCCATTGCTGCCTTGTAAATAAATTCTTCAGTACCATTTTTCTATATTCCATATATGTGCCTTAGAATACGATAGCTATCTTTCTCTTTCTGACTCACTTCACTCTGTATGATACATTCTAGGTTCATCCACCTCATCAGAACTGACTCAAATGCATTCCTTTTTATGGCTGACTAATATTCCATTGTGTACATGTACCACCACGTCTTTATCCATTCCTCTGTCGATGAACTGCCTTGAGTTCTTAATACATCCTCCTCCCAGGCACTGTAAGATGTGAGCAAGAGACAGGTGGAAAGGGCATCACCTCCCAGGAGAATTCAGCTACAAGCTTCTCAGTTTATGAAACAATCCAGAAACTTACGGTGCTGAGACTTCCACTGCTGTTTGGTAAAATTCATACTACATGAAGAATTAGAGAGATTTAGAGAAAGGGGGAAGCAGAGGAGATGTTTGGATGACATCACCAACTCAATAGACATGAGTCTAAGCAAGCTCCAGGAGATGGTGAAGGACAGGGAAGCCTGGCGTGCGGCAATCCATGGGGTCACAAAGAGTTGGACACGACTGAGCAACTGAACAACAACGACAACAAGGGGTTCAAAACCTCCCAAGGGGCTTCCCAGGTGGCACCAGTGGTAAAGGAACCTGCCTGCCAATGCAGGAGACACAAGAGACGTGGGTTTGATCCCTGGGTCAGGAAGATCCCCTGGAGAAAGAAATGACATCCCACTCCAGTGTTCTTGCCTGGGAAATCCCACTGACAGAGGAGCCTGGCGGGCTGCAGTCCATGGGGTTGCAGAGGGTCGGACACGGCTGAGCAAGCAGGAGCGCAGAAAACCTCCCCTCCTCTTGCCCAGCCCCCTGGATGCTCTGTTGCAGTGCGCCCATCTCCATACGGGACAGGGATGGTGCCGGGGTCCAGCCCCGGTGGATCCAGGGAATTCGAAGGGTGGACAGAGTCGGCGAGGAAAGACTTATTTATTTATTAATATAAGATTAGATTAGGAAGAAATAGTGTAGTAGGAAGATTAAGTGGAGGAAGGGGGCTGAATAGCTTGGATTACGCGGAAGACCAATAAAATTCCAGGCAAGGAATTTGCACCATCTACGTTGGGCCACCGGCGCTCGCTTGAATATCTAAGGGTGCCTCGCCTTAGGCTCCCTTTCGCGCGGGTCTTAACAGCCAGGGCAAGTAAGTAGACTTGGCGAGCCTCCGCGCCCCAGATGGAAATTCAGCCTGAAATTAAAGTAAAGAGGAGGGAAAAAGAGAGAGAGACACGGGGGAAACCAGTCCAGCGACTGGCTCCTGCTCCTATTGTTTAGAAGGCCTTATATACCTTTTAGATTGTACATAGAGATCAATGGGTAATACAAAATTATGCAGTGTTAGCAGCCTAGACTCTTATCAAAACCAGGCTTTTCTCTCTGCATACCTAATTGTATACACAAGTCAGGTGATTTACATGATCTTCTGGCCAAAAGGGGCCAATTAACATTTTACAGCCTTTTTTCTGATAAGGGTTTGTCAACCAGAAGACTTATTTGTGTTGATCTTCCCAAGGTCTGGTGCCACTCTCAGAAATAAAGTTACTAAATAAAGTTACATTCTTACATAGCAAGGACACAAGAGGAGTGCAAAGAGAAGTAATTAACTCAAAAGTCTAGTGTTGCTAACATCAGAACTACTATATATCTTTTTCCATATCCCGTTTACATTGATTAACATCCTCCCAGGTGCCTAAAAGATAAAGAATATGGAGGCCTGGTGGCAATCATTGAGTCAACAGTGAAATCCCGTCACCAATATAATTTTTAACTCTTTAGAAAAGGCTCTGTATCTTTAAGATGCTTTTAAGCTTTGTGCCTCTCGCGGTTGGGGGCTGCAAGCAATTCACAAGCTGTAAGAGGTCCGGGGAACCTGTTAGGTAAGCTAGAGAGCAATCAGAGGGGGTTTAACTGAAACATCCCTTTCAAATGCAGAAGACTAAAGCCCTGAGTTGACTTTTTTCCAGAGAATATCAGAAAAGTGGAAAAGCAGGCAGATTCTTATTTGGGTGGGGGCGGGGGGGAGGCTCAGGAGATTCCAGGGGGAAAACCTGAGGTCTGATTAGCCTTGCCATCAGAGCTCTTGCCGCATGACCTTGTCACAGGTGGAATTCCTCACGCTGGCTCCCGACAGGATGGGATTTGGATACATGATTTTTGTTCATAGAAGCACCGAGTGAGTCAGCATTCGCAAGAAGGAAGATGGTGCATCTGTTCTGAGAAGCAGGTCGTAAACCAGCCCGTAACACCACAGTGCTGGCCCTCAGCTCTGACAAGTGTGAGTGGGGCGATTGTTTCAGCTCAGAGGACTCAGGAAACACCCGCGGCTGGCTCCAGAATGCTAAAACACAAACATCAAATTTATGTAGTGCATTTAAGGGCTTTCATAACAGAGATTATTCACGTGTCAGGGACCATCCATCATCAGAGTGCACATTTACAAAACTGGTAAAATGCACATTAGCTACCTGAGAGCTGGCTGCAGTTGCCCGCTTGAAATTACTGCCGTCTGTCATGTATACATGGAGGATCGGATCTTTTTTTAAAGTGTATTATGCGTCCAGCAGAGCAAAACCATATTCTCTGAGCCCTCCTGGTCAGTTTTATTCGTCCTCGTAAATCAGCACTTAATCGTCACTCAGTTTCAAGACACGTGACAACAGCAGCATGAATGGGATCAAACAGCCTGGACCAGCCTGGACCAGCCTCAGACGTGACCGGAGGTGATGGTTCAGCCCTGCTTCCATTTCTGCTGTGGTTCCCGTGACACCCTCACAACCGGCCAACTGAACCCTCCTCTTCAGACCCCCCTCCAGAGGACACCTCGCTTCCTGGAGGAGCTGGAGCTCTGGGGGCACTCCCCCCTCTCGGCCTGGGAGCACAGAGGCTCAGGGAGGACGTGGAAGAGCTGGTAAAGACCGATGGGTGGTCCTCCCCTCGGAAGGTGATCTCTCAAGAGTCCCCACCTGAGGGTTGTGGTGTGTGTGTGTGAGAGTGCATAGCATGTAACTAGGGGTGTGTGTTTGTGTGTGTGAGCATGTAGGGTACATATGTGCTAATGTCTAGTGGTGTGTGCATACGTGTGTGAGAGGGAGAATGTGTAGCCATGTGAGTGTGTAGGGGTATGTGTGGGTTAGGGGTACACGTGTTAGTGTGTAGTGGTATATGTGTGCATGTGAGTGCGCGTAGCCATGTGAGTGTGTGGGGGTGAGTAGGTGTGTGTGTATGTACGTGTGAGTGTGTGGTAGTGCTTAGCCATGTGAGTGTGTGGGAGTGGGAGGTGTGTGTGAGGAGTGTGTAT
>NW_024070185.1:108942168-109070491 GCF_014754425.2 Oryx dammah
TGTGGGAGTGGGAGGTGTGTGTGAGGAGTGTGTATCTATATGAGTGTGTAGGTGTGTGAATGTGTACAGTGCCTGTGTGTTGGCGTGTAGTGGTGTGTGTGTACATGTGTGTGTGAGGGAGAGTGTGTAGCCATGGGTGTAGGGGTGGGTAGGTGTGTGTAGGTGCGTGAGCATGTAGGGTGCATATGTGTTAGTGTGTCTCGTGTGTGTGAGTGTGTGTAGGTGTGGTGTGTGCGGCCTTGGGGAAGGGAAGGGAACAGCCCCCCACCCGCACGCGTGTAACAGTGAGCAGCTCCTCTGGGTTGTTTGGTTCAGGGGCCTGGAGCTTCTTAAGGCAAAGGGGAGGCGCCCCTATCAGGTGTTTCTGCTGAAGTGAATCTTCTAAAGGTAAACCCACGTACACCTCTCTACATTCCTACTTCTGTGGCACAACGTAAAGAAGAACTGTGTTTTCTTTTCCATGGTTTTGGGTTTTTTTTCTTTACAACTGAGAGTGTTTTTTAAAAATGCAACTCTTTGGTTCCTTGCAAATTCTTTTCTAATGCTTTTTATTTATTTATTTTGGGTGCACTGGGTCCCTGAGGCTGTGCGCACACTTACTTTAGTTGCCGCGGCCTGGGCCGCCCTCCAGGTGCGGAAGGCAGGCTTCTCCTGTTGCAGAGCAAGGCTCTAAGCCACAGCACTTCTGTGGCTCCCAGGCTCCAGAGCACATACTCAGTGGTTGTGGGGCGTGGACTTAATCTCTCTGAGGCATATGGGATCTTCGCTGACTAGGGATCGAACCCCTGTCTCCTGCATTGACACATGGGTGTGTTTTACCGATGGCCACCAGGGAAGCCCTGTGGTTTGTGGTTTTTGAAATCAAAGTTGTCTTTCTGAAGCCATGAAGCTCAGCTCACAGCTCGTGACTGTATTTGATCAGATCCAGCTGGTCTTCACTGCCTGACGCCCTGGAGAAGTGTCTGGGGCAGTAGGGACAAGGAAAGAACCAGCACTCTGGCGTCTTCTTAGAGAAGCACTCAAGTCCAGGGCCGTGGAGGTTGCAGAATCATCAAGTGGTTAAGAATCTGTGTGTTGGCGTCTGACTCAAGCACCATTGACCGCGACTTCAAAGCTGCACGTGTGTGCTCCCCACCGCCCCCCTCAGCCCCCTGCCCCGGGAACCCAGCAAGCGCCGCAGAGCACCGGGCGCTAACTTGGAAGGAACGTGCTCAAGCTGGAGACAAACACCACGGTCACTTTTAACCTTATAAGTAAGACACTATGGCAAGAGCCATAACTGAGCACTTCCGTTGAGTCATTGGAATGATTTTGCCAAACAGTGATATTCAAAAACCCACCAGGAAACTATGAGAATTGTGGAGAATTAAACTTTACACTCAGTTATCCCTCCTCTCTCCTTCGAACACGGCTTTGTGTTTGTGAACGGACCACTTCCATCAGAGTCTGAGCAGGCATGAGGTCTCCCCAACCACAAAAGGAAAACAAGACGTCTTAAAATCACAGCCCTCCTCGTCCTCACACTCAAGCAGCGCCCAGGTCCTCCAGGCACAGGGAAGAGGCTTGCTGTTGTTCAGTCACTAAGCCGCGTCCGACTCTTTGCGACCCCAAGGACTGCAGCACGCCAGGCTCCTCTGTCCTCCACCATCTCCAGAGTTTGCTCAAACTCACGTCCGTCTAGACAGTGATGCCATCCAACCATTTCCTCCTCTGTCGCCCCCTTCTCCTCCTGTCCTCAATCTTTCCGCACCAATCTACCTGGACCTAACATGCCAGGTTCCTAGGCAATACTGATCTTTACCGCATGGGACTGTCCTTTCACCACCAGGCACATACAAAGCCAAGCATGTTTTCTGCTTTGGCCAAGCCTTCATGGATCACAGCCTTGTCGTGGCAAAGGGGCTCGAGTAACCCAATGAAGCTACGAGCCATGCCAGGCAGGGCCACCCAAGACAGACGGGTCAGAGTGGAGAGTTCTGACAAAACATGGTGCCCTGGAGGAGGGAATGCAAACCACTCCAGTGGTCTTGCCTCAAGAACCCCATGAGCAGTATGAAAAGGGAAGAGGCTGGTTGTTATCAATCCTGTAAATAAACCAGCTCTATCACTTAATAAACAGGTCTCATGGGTGGATTCGCCAGGAGCCTCTTAGACTCTAAGGACTGGATGTTACGTGTGAAATGCCAACACGGTGCTGGGCTCAGAGTAGGGGTGCAATAGAGATGAGCTATTATTTACACTGGCTAGTTTTCACTAAATAATCTCTTCCAATGATCACTTCACCATTAATCATCTATTAAGCTAAACAGCCTTGAAAGGAAATATGGAAAAATTCCACTCTCTTTGCCACCAAAACCCACAAATTAAAAACAACCATAGTGAAGTGAAAGTTGCTCAGTCGTGTCGGACTCTTTGCGACCCCATGGACTAAACAGTCATGGACTTCTCCAGGCCAGAATACAGGATGGGTCGCCTCTCCCCTCTCCAGGGGGTCTTCCCAACCCAGGGATCGAACCCTGGTCTCCCCCATTGCAGGCGATTCTTTACCAGCTGAGCCACCAGGGAAGCCCACCCATAAGGGGACAAATAATTTTCCCATATCCAAAATTATGGGTATGTATTTTAATATATCTGTCTCCAGTTTACAGAAGGCGATGGCCCCCCACTCCAGTGCTCTTGCCTGGAAAATCTCATGGACGGAGGAGCCTGGTGGGCTGCAGTCCATGGGGTTGCTAAGAGTCGAATTCGACTGAGTGACTTCACTTTCACTTTTCACTTTCATGCACTGGAGATGGAAATGGCAACCCACTCCACTGTTCTTGCCTGGAGAATCCCAGGGATGGGGGAGCCTGGTGGGCTGCCGTCTATGCGGTCGCAGAGAGTCGGACACAGCTGAAGCAACGTAGCAGCAGCAGCAGCAGTCTCCAGTTTAAAGGAATCAGATGAGGAATTCATGGATGATGCTTGTAACCATATGCAGGAATGAAAATGAGAGAGGGGATGATCCTCTCCAGTAGTCTCCAAAACAGGAAAAGCTGCCAAGAAAATGAGATGGGGAAATAAGGAGATGCAGAAAACATAATATTGTGAAAACAGTCAATTTATGGGTTCCTTGGCTTTTCGTGTGAGTTTGGAGAAATTACTAGTCTGTCAATGACAATGCATAGCAGTGGGGTGGGGGTGGGGGCTGACCTGAAAACCGTGGTTGGTGTGCTGCTTGACAACTCAGTATTTCAGGGGGCCCTGCAGCCCCCGTGGAGAAGCGCCCGGGCTGTGACTCAGCCTGTGGTCGCCCCCCCTGCCTGCACATAGGCTCACGTCTCCCCACTGTGGGAGCGGGGGGAGCACCGCGTGCAGCCTGGTCGCCTTCTCCTGGTCACACTTCTCCTCTTGAAACTTAAAGGCCAGCAGCTTCATGGCTTCAGTCCTGATCATGGGATCGGTTATTAGAAACAATTTTCTAATTTTCAAAATAAGTTGGGAAGTCTATGAATCAGCCACCCAACACTCTTCAAAATATCCATCAGGAAAGATAAGCTATCAAGCTTAAAAGAGACTAAAGAGACGTGATTGCACCTGATCCTTAATTGGACGTTTTAAAGACAGCCTTAAAGGACGTTATTGGATTAACTGGAGAAGTGCATTAAATAGTTGTATTATAATAATGCTAACTTTTCCGAGTGTGATGGAATAGTGGCCTCTATGCTCAGCCTCCCAAAGGTGTTCAGAGCTAATCCTCCTCTCCCTGGGCAGCAGACCGGAGCCAGCTGCCCGAAGAACCTGACCAGCCAAGGCGACTTCATAACACCATGGTGGGGTTCCCTCCAAACTGGCCTCGAAGGCCACCCTGCAGTGAAGCCACCCAGAAGCCCAGGGCCTCTTACCATCATCCTAGCAACACTCCGATGTTTGAGAGATATTTAAGCATGAAATATATACTTTAATATGGAAACATCCCCTATGGTTTTATTGACAGTATCGGAGAAGATGAAAAGAGAGTGCATCCATAAAGCAGGCTGTTCAAGAAATTTTTTCAAGGAATATGTGGCAAATGAAAGATTTGGAAAACAAAAGTAGCTCTTGAAATTAATAATATAAAAGCAGAAAACTTTAAAGTTCAATAGAAGAGAAGACGAAGTGTGACCAGGCCGTGCTTGTGGCCGCCATCTTCCTGTTTCCATGGTGACCAGCCACCTGTTTATCCGCTATTTCAACATGATCAGTCTAAACACCCCGGCCAGGGGCTCAGTGTCCCCACCTCTGGAACTGAGGGTCTGGAACCTTGGCACCAGCTTCAGTCGGTGCAAAAAGCTTGAGTCCCTCTAAGGATCAAGCTTAAGATGAGATAATTTTTTTTATCTTTGTCTTTTGTATCAGGGTATAGCCGATTAACAAACAATGTTGTGACAGTTTCAGGTGAACAGTGAAGGGACCCAGACGTCCAAACACATGCATACATTCTCCCCCAAACTCCCCTCCCATTTCAAGGTGACAGAATCTTGAAGTGTAAAAACCAGACCCGAATGTGGGCAGGAGAACAGGGCGGGTGCTGAGGGCCAGCCCACAAAGCTGGGGGCGCACGGGCACAGGGGCTGAGGGCCAGCAGAGTGCCACCACCAGCGCCCTGGCAGGATGGGGGCAGCTGCAGCGGCTTCTCTGGCAACGCTCCTGCGTCGGGGCCTGCGCCTGACCTGACCCGTTCTGTTCTGGTTTTAAGGTTTCACTATCAAAAGTCAACCTGATTTTGGCCACTTTCATCCCAGTATTATAGGGCATTTTAAAAGCAAACCACTAAACTTATAAAGCAAGGACATTTAAATATACTGACTAAGAAACGTAATGCAACCATAGTTCTCTCTCTGGGACCCTTCGCACTGGTACCATTTTCCTCTTCACTGACTTCCACCCAAAACACACGCACTGCCTTACTCCTTGTCTAGCATCTCCCCTAGGCCCTCCTTGGACTTTTCGTTGGGCTGACCCAAAACAAAGAGACTATTAACAGTTCTCATCTTCACCTTTGGGATGCATTTTGTCTTATATGTCCATTGGTGATAATTAACATTTTCATTTAACAAGAACCTATCATTCAAAGTATCATATTTCCATTTCATGGATTATTTTTCCCATTAAAAACCATTTTTAATTTGCCAAGTTTGTAAAGAATTACAATAATATCCACATTAAGTAAAAGCTATTAGCCATTTTCCTAATTATAGAATTAATCACAGTAACAACTCCAAGCTCGAGTTTGCATTACTTTATAAACAGTGCATAAATGTCACTTACTGGGTGCTGTTTGCTCACTATTCTCTCATTTGAGACACTGACATCAAAGGTGGGTGCTGCTGGCAAGCTGCATCTTGAAAACTCGTCTTTGGACCCCAGCCTGGTGGTGAAACCAGGCTGGTCACCCATGTCCCTTCTGATTCTGGCATCAGCAAATCTGCTCACTTTTCCTTTTAGAAACTGTCCATGTCTTCCCAAAGGATGTAGACTCCCTTAATGTGAAAAATAATTATTTGCGGGCTTCTGATCTGCTCTAAAAAACCTTCAGTACAGAAAAGGCACAGGGAGGAGTTGGCCCCTCTGGGTCCCTGGCACTTCCTATGGTGAGAACACAGATGGCTGACCCGGGACACACGCTAAAAATGACTTGCCGTTCATTCGAAATTCAAATTTAATGACATGCCTATATTCGATCCAGACCAAGATGCCCGCTTCCAGCCATGAGAAAGTGGCAGGGTGCAGAAGTGCACTCCAGTCATAAACAACTGGAAAATGGGCAAACTGTGTGAAATGAGCACGGACGGCATTGGACAATGCAAGACGGTATTCCCTGAGAGGGATGGAGCCTGGGGAGAGGGAACCCTGCAAAGCCCGACCTCCCTTCACCCCCTACCAGCCATTAATAATTCCAGCCCTGGCCCCTGCCCTCCCTCCCGCTCCCAGAGCTGGCAGACTCCAGGTGCAGTTAGTGTCCGTTTCTCCAAGATAAGCCCACCTCGTCCTGCCAACCCAGCCTGCGCTCTGGGAGCTCAGGCCAGACCTGACCACGCACGTGGCTGATGCCCTGCCCAGTGTGGCACACCAGCCCCCAGGCGTGTCTCATGGCATGCCCAGCGTGGCACACCTGCCCCCAGGCGTGTCTCATGCTGTGCCCAGCGTGGCACACCTGCCTCCAGGCATCTCATGCCGTGCCCAGCATGGTACACCTGGCCCCAGGCTGCGGACTCGGCGACTAAGGAAACAGCAGATCGCTGCACGCCCCCTGTGCTGTGAAACTGGGACACGGCAGACTCCTCCTTCTCCGCACTGATTATGATGGGAGCCTGGTGAGGCGAGCCACTCAGTTTCATCTCAACACCAACAGGAGTGTGCGCGTGGCTGAATCCCTTTGCTGTTCACCAGAAACTGTCACAACATTGCTAATCCACTATACCTCAATACAAAATAATAAGATGAAATAAATAAATAATAAATAGAATGGGGATGGAGAATAAAGTACTGGATGATACAGACGCAAGTGTGGCCACGGTTGGGCATGTTGTTGTTTCTGTCCAGTCAGTAAGCTGGGTCTGACTCTTTGCAGCCCCAAGGACTGCAGCGCGCCAGGCTCCTACGTCCTCCAGTCTCTCCTGGAGTTTGTTCATCTACGCCGAGTCGGTGATGCCATCCAACCTTCTCATCCTCTGTCGTCTTCTTCTCCTCCCACCTTCAGTCTTTCCCAGCATCAGGCTCTTTTCAAATGAGTCAGTTCTTCGCATCAGGTGGCCAAAGTATTGGAGCTTCGGCTTCAGCATCAGTCCTTCCAGTGAATATTCAGGACTGATTTTCTTTAGGACTGACTGGTTTGATCTCCCTTCAGTTCAAGGGACTCTCAAGAGTCTTCTCCAGCAGCACAGTCTGAAACTGTCAGCTCTTCAGTGTTTGGGTGTAGGAAGTGATTTAGTCATGACTGTTACTTGCATTCACAAGCTCGTGGCCATTTCTCATTAAAGCTGAAGGCCCCCAAGTGCCTAGGATGACAAGGATTGTGAAATGGAGTAGCCGTCATGGTCAACAAAAGAGTCTGAAATGCAGTACTTGGATGCAATCTCAAAAACAACAGAATGATCTCTGTTCGTCTCCAAGGCAAGCCATTCAATATCACAGTGATCCAAGTCTATGCTCCAACCAGTAACGCTGAAGAAGCTGAAGTTGAATGGTTTTATGAAGACCTACAAGACCTTTTAGAACTAACACCCAAAAAAGATGTCCTTTTCATAATAGGGGACTGGAATGCAAAAGTAGGAAGTCAAGAAACACCTGGAGTAACAGGCAAATTTGGCCTTGGAATGCAGAATGAAGCAGGGCAAAGGCTAATAGAGTTTTGCCAAGAAAATGCACTGGTCATAGCAAACACCCTCTTCCAACAACACAAGAGAACACTCTACACATGGACATCACCAGATGGTCAACACCAAAATCAGATTGATTATATTCTTTGCAACCAAAGATGGAGAAGCTCTACACAGTCAACAAAAACAAGACCAGGAGCTGACTGTGGCTCAGATCATGAACTCCTTATTACCAAATTCAGACTCAAATTGAAGAAAGTAGGGAAAACCACTAGACCATTCAGGTATGACCTCAATCAAATCCCTTATGATTATACAGTGGAAGTGAGAAATAGATTTAAGGGCCTAGATCTGATAGACAGAGTGCTTGATGAACTATGGAATGAGGTTCGTGACAGGAGACAGGGATCAAGACCATCCCCGTGTTAAAGAAATGCAAAAAAGCAAAATGGCTGGCTGGGGGGCCTTACAAATACCTGTGAAAAGAAGAGAAGCGAAATTCAAAGGAGAAAAGGAAAGATATAAGCCTCTGAATGCAGAGTTCCAAAGAATAGCAAGAAGAGACAAGAAAGCCTTCTTCAGGGATCAATGCAAAGAAATAGAAGAAAACAACAGAATGGGAAAGACTAGAGATCTCTTCAAGAAAATTAGAGATACCAAGGGAACATTTCATGCAAAGATGGACTCAATCAAGGACAGAAATGGTATGGACCTAACAGAAGAAGAAGATATGAAGAAGAGGTGGCAAGAATACACAGAAGAACTGTACAAAAAAGATCTTCACGACCCAGATAATCATGATGATGTGATCACTAATCTAGAGCCAGACATCTTGGAAAGTGAAGTCAAGTGGGCCTTAGAAAGCATCACTATGAACAAAGCTAGTGGAGGTGATGGAATTCCAGTTGAGCTGTTTCAAATCCTGAAAGATGATGCTGTGAAAGTGCTGCACTCAATATGCCAGCAAATTTGGAAAACTCAGCAGTGGCCACAGGACTGGAAAAGGTCCGTTTTCATTCCAATCCCAAAGAAAGGCAATGCCAAAGAATGCTCAAACTACCACACAATTGCACTCATCTCACATGCTAGTAAAGTAATGCTCAAAATTCTCCAAGCCAGGCTTCAGCAATACGTGAACCGTGAACTTCCTGATGTTCAGGCTGGTTTTAGAAAAGGCAGAGGAACCAGAGATCAAATTGCCAATATCCTCTGGATCATCGAAAAAGCAAGAGAGTTCCAGAAAAACATCTATTTCTGCTTTATTGACTATTCCAAAGCCTTTGACTGTGTGGATCACAATAAACTGTGGAAAATTCTGAAAGAGATGGGAATACCAGACCACCTGACCTGCCTCTTGAGAAACCTATATACAGGTCAGGAAGCAACAGTTAGAACTGGACATGGAAAAACAGACTGGTTCCAAATAGGAAAGGGACTACATCAAGGCTGTATATTGTCACCTTGCTTATTTAACTTCTATGTAGAGTACATCATGAGAAATGCTGGACTGGAAGAAACACAAGCTGGAATCAAGATTGCCTGGAGAAATATCAATAACCTCAGATATGCAGATGACACCACCCTTATGGCATAAAGTGAAGAGGAGCTAAGAAGTCTCTTGATAAAAGTGAAAGAGGAGAGCGAAAAAGTTGGCTTAACGCTCAACATTCAGAAAACGAAGATCATGGCATCTGGTCCCATCACTTCATGGGAAGTAGATGGGGAAACAGTGGAAACAGTGTCAGACTTTATTTTTTTGGCTCCAAAATCACTGCAGATGGTGACTGCAGCCATGAAATTAAAAGATGCTTACTCCTCGGAAGAAAAGTTATGACCAACCTAAATAGTATATTGAAAGCAGAGACATTACTTTGCCGACTAAGGTCCACCTAGTCAAAGCTATGGTTTTTCCTGTGGTCATGTATGAATGTGAGAGTTGGACTGTGAAGAAGGCTGAGTGCCGAAGAATTGATGCTTTTGAACTGTGGTGTTGGAGAAGACTCTTGAGAGTCCCTTGGACTGCAAGGAGATCCAACCAGTCCATTCTGAAGGAGATCAGCGCTGGGATTTCTTTGGAAGGAATGAAGTTAAAGCTGAAACTCCAGTAGTTTGGCCACCTCATGCGAAGAGTTGACTCATTGGAAAAGACTCTGATGCTGGGAGGAATTGGGGGCAGGAGGAGAAGGGGACGACCGAGGATGAGATGGCTGGATGGCATCACCGACTCGATGGACCTGGGTCTGAGTGAACTCCGGGAGATGGGGATGGACAGGGAGGCCTGGCGTGCTGTGATTCATGGGGTCGCAAAGAGTCGGACACGACTGAGCGACTGAACTGAACTGAAAGGGGAAAAGTGCTGTTTTCTTCTCAGAATTGTGCCATTTGTTATAAGAATTGCATGGAACCCTATTCAGAAACTTGTAAATGTAAAGCAGCAGACACACACCTACACAAGCAAATCGCAGAATAGACTTGCTCTAGTCAAATATTTCCATTTCTCTACAATTTCACTAACTGCCTTGGTGATTGCATTTGCAAGACTATAAGATGCTAGTACAGACCAACAGTTTTAATTCCATAAACGAAATAAGAAGGGAAGTTTGCAAGACGGAAGGGCAAGAGTGCAGTGCCTTATGCCGTGTCTACATCCAGGCACCCCGCCTGCACTGACCACTCACTGATTTAATTTTCACGCCATTACAAACAGGAAATTAAACTATATAACAAGTTTTCAAACTAATTTTTCAAGCTGGCATTTTAACGCTTGGATATTAAGAAGTGGCCCCCTTCATTTTCTTCCACCCTTCCAGTAACTGGAATGATTGGATTACGAGAAGATTTCCAGGGCTAAATTACCTTACCCTTGACCTACATCACGCTTTACAAGAAGTTTCTGCTCTTTGCTCTCAACTGAGACCCTGATGACACTGAGTGATTTGGTCCCAACAGAAGCTAGAATGTTGGCAGTGAAGGTGGCACATTTTAATCTGATGGAAGCAGAGATACGAGGAAAATCAACTTAAAATCTGTCTGTGACACATAACTTTTGGAGCCGCTGAGTCAGGAAAAGCAGAGAGAGTGGAAATTAGCGTCATGGTCTGTTTGTACGGGATTAAATTTCAGAGCCCTGATCTATCTTTTGTAGAAGTAATAACCCAGCCCCTTGCTTTTCTGGCATGCCTTGGTGTGTGGAATTGCTGCGACATCTTTTCCCAACATCTTTACATTTGAGTGCACATAAATCCAGACTTGATGGAGGTCAGACCCTCATTAGCTCACTTCACCAGGCTGGAAGACTGCTCTCTAAGAAAGGGCGAAGAAAAAAAATTCTCCTCCTCATTCACAAACAAGGAATTACCAACATAATATACATCAGGAAAATCAGGCCAAAGAAAAAATAATTCAACACCAGACCAACAGTTTTCATCCAGGTTCTACCACAATCCCAATGTAATTGGTAAAAAATAAATGTTTTACGATCAAATGTTTCCTTCAGCTACAATTTAGAATGCTCATAAAATCATGAGCTGGCATCCACTGTCCTGATGAATCTTTAAACTTGGAACAGAGCTCATATCATGAGAGTAAATTATGACACTGGATTCCATGTAATGTGACGGACTCTCTTCAAAGACCCCGAAGAAATAAATATTCCAAGCCTTCGAGCCAAGGTCGCCCTATTGATTGAACAGGAAAGGGCGTTCTAGAAGGGCAAAGCCTTTTCAAAAATTAACACTACACAGATGCACCCGAATGCTTTTAAGAAATGTCTTTGGCAAACAGAACATCAATCTAAGGACTGGGAAAAAAAAAATCAGCTCATGTTGAGAAAAAAAGAATGATACTTAGAAAGCACAGTATCCCTTCCAATGCAGTGATCCTGCCTGAAAGGAAAGGGAGAAAGAAAAGAAAAAAGGAAGGAGCCAGGCTTTCTCTAGGGATTAGAAAGTCACCGTGCTTTAGTGGGCATTGAGCTCCCAGGGGTCTAACATCAGAATGACAGCAGAATGCCAAAGGTCATGTGGTCTACCAGCGAGGTCGTGACCTTTGGAAGAACGACCTCCATTTATAAATAGCTGTGTATTGAGTGAAATGAATGGAAACCCATTTATATCTTGGAAAATGTAATCGGCCGATGGACTATGAGGAGAGGGGCCCCGGAAGAGAAGGGGAGGAGGTCACTGTTGCCAGCGTGCTGGGTCAGTGAGCAGGGCAGATGTTCCCGCGGGGACATGGGGCCGGGGGCAGGCAGGGAGGGCTCTGGGCTCCCTGTGCAGAGGACTGACTCTGTTGGGCACATTAAACCATCTTCCAGGGAGAGGCTGCTTTCCCAAAGCCGGAGGGGGGATCTGTGACCAGGGCTTGCCTCTTGCTTCGTGATTTCAGTTTTTACATTAAATAGCAAATCTCCACGGTGAGAGGAGATTCTGGGTTCCTGCTTCATCTCATGGTTCATTTCCCCAATCCATCTGGCTTACTGACGTCTCCTTGGGATTTCTTTCCTATGCTTTGCAATACGATGATGAGGCAGGAGTCTGTTTTCAGGCGTTCCTTCGCTGGGCGCATTAGGCTCAGATAAAACTGGTAAGAAAAGTCACAGAGGTGTCTCATCGACTATCACACGCCAATCTGCTGGCTTCCATTCTGCGCAGGCGTTTAGTCAGCGTGCTGGGGTCACATGCTGCCCATTGCTCCGACTCGTTGTGATTCGATATTTTTTTATTATATCCATTTAGAGTTATTATAAAATATTGGCTGTATTCCTCGTTCTATACGATGACTCTTTCAGAGAAGTCGACAGTAGAAGAGACCTAGGTGTGGGTGTTACTGTAATGAGCTACTCAGAATGAACTGCAGTTTCACTTCAACCAACATTCACTCGGCACCCCGCACTCACCAGGAACACTGCCATGAGCTACAAGCGTCACTGGGAAAGTATATTCTCTTTGCCAGTAAGTTTACCGTCTCCTGGACCCACAACCCTACTCTCACACAGGTTTTGGGAATTCCAGAATATCAAAACCCCAACGGAAAGATGCGATAAACTTCAGACAGCTTGATACACGAAATAATTCAAGTCAACTGATCCCTGGAGGAATGCCCACCTGCCCCGTCAATCACAGGTCCTTCCGCTCATGTTCTGTTTTCATTCACCTTGAATTTGAAGGCAGAATGTTGACAGCTGACCCAGGAAGCAGGCACGGAGCTAAAGCTCTCATGCTTACCTCAAAATTCCTAAAACTTCTGTAATGGGTGTGCAGCAAGGAAGTCTGGTACGGGGTCCAGAGACACCCAGGAGGGTCAGCTGAGGACAGCCCACCTATGAAGAGGGGAGCAGGCGGACTGTGAGGACGGGGGCTCTTCCGCTGGCAGACCGTGAGGACGGGGACTCTTCTGCCAGCCTCCTGCCAACCCCCCCAGCCCTCCCCAGACCCCTCCCATCAGACCAGGCTAAGTCCCAGGGCCAGGAAGGTCCTCCCAGCAACACTCCTGCTGGGAAATGTTGAGATTTATAAGCACTGATGTTGATTCAATTCTGTCCACTTGGCATGAGTTAAGAGCCAGGGTGATGCTGGGAAAATTAGTTAGGGGAGAAGAGAAGAAAGTGGCGGAGGGAGGAGGAGGAGAGACGCCTCCAGGACCCGCAGCCTCGGACCCACACCAGCGAGGGTCCCTGGAGCTGCCGGCAGTGGAGACGCCCCGTGAGCCACAGGTCCCGTCCTAGGGTGAGAGGTGGAGCTCACTCTGGCGGTGGGCTTTAGCTAGCCTGATACAGAAACATGGTCACGTGAACATGAAGTCAGTGCAGAGATTACTGACCCGCAGCGGCTTTACACCCTGTTCTCCCGACAAGCCCTGGACCCCAGTGGGTTTCTTGCTCGTGGCCCCTCAGTCAGGAGAAGTCACGTCCATGCACTTGGAGACCACACGGGTCCACCCAGGTGACAGTCGTGGCCCTCTCGGGACGCAAACCCCGGAGAATCGTGACACATTAGATGAAACCCAGGCGCTGCTTCTGAGCTGAGCCACCTCCTTTTTCTTGAACAAAATTGTTTTTCCTGAACCTGTAATATTGGCTCTATTTGAACTGGATCACAGAACTTCCTAGAAGCGTGAGAGGCTGCCTCCTTCCCTAGCCACAGGGCGACAGGGCCAGCCCTCAGTCAGGCCTGTGTCTGAGCGGCCAAGGTGACTGCTCGTCCCTGGGAGTCTGAGCAGATCCTCTCGAGACTGGCCTCCGACATGCCTCTGAGGTCCCTCTCACCTCTCTTCTGCTTCTTCACAGCATCTCAGTAAAGGGGTTTGGTTTCTGTATCTTTCCTCTTCACTGATTTAATTAGTGTCTGCTCTCTCTCCCGGGGCCCGTGATGGAGAAGTCTGCGGGTACAGTGGCTTTTGTCTCCCAGACCTACCTTGCCACAGGACCAGATTCCCAGGCCTTCTTGCCCTTGGGAATTTCATTTATCTTCCTTTTTTCCTAAGAAAGCCAGTAAGTCCCACATGACTTTGTCTCTGCCTGATGCCAACAGTGTGAAGCTCTTGGGTTAAAAACCCTCGCTGAAATAATGACGCTATATCCTAAATTCCAACAGTACTGGCTCTGATCAAAGAACTTAGAGAAGTAAGATTAACCAAACTTCCATCTTCTTGGCGGGAAGGTCCGTGCAGGCAAATGCAGACAAGTTCTGACGGCAGAAGGCCTAACCTCAACACTGAAGGGCCTTCGGACGCTTCCCTTTGAAAGGAGACACGACAAATACACATGGCAGGGGGGGCCGGGTGCTCTGCTGATCGCCTACCTCCCTGCAGGTTGGAAGTCTCAGCCACCCTCACAAACACTCTCAAACGGAACCCAACAATACATTAGAAAAGATCACACATGATCAAGTGGGGTTTATCCCAAGGATGCAAGGATTTTTCAATATCTGCACATCAGTCAATGTGATACAATACACCATAGCATCATCTCAACAGATGCAGAAAAAGCTTCTGACAACATTCAATACCCATTTATGATTGAGAAAAAGAAAACTCTCCAGAAAGAGCGCATAGAGGGAGCATACCTCGACATAACAAGGGTCATATATATGACAAGCCCACAGCTAACAGCACACCGAAAGCAGAAAGCATTATCTCTAAGATCAGGAACAAGACAACAGTGCCTATTCTCACCACTTTTATTCAAAATAGGTTTGGAAGTCCTAGCCACAGCAATCAGAGAAGAAAAGAAATAAAAGAAATCCAACTTGGAAAAGAAGTAAAACTGTCCCTGTTTGCAGATGACACGATACCATACAGAGAAAGTCCTAAAGACGCCACCAGAAAATCACTAGATCTCAGCAATGAATTCAGCAAAGTTGCAAAATACAACATGAACACACAGAAATCTCTGGGCACTTTCTTTTTTAATTGTATGACTCTTCCCTAGAAAGAGGAGGAGGCCTCTGCCATAATCCTGCAGAGGCGGTCGTCCTGAGCTGTGTTTAAGGACAGTCTTATGTTTAAGAAAGACAATATTGAGACCTCAGATAAAAGCTTCTGGCATTTCCGGTTCTTTATGTAATAAGCGAACCATTCTGCTCCTCTCCCAGGTTACAAGTGAGCAGCACTCGCCGTGAACACAGCAAACCTCACTCCCTGGTGGTGGGACGGAGTCAGACAGGGTGTAAAACTGTGTCTGAATCCCTCACTACAGCCAGCGTCTCCCAGCAGGAACACAGCTCTGAACATTATTAACAGGAGGAACGAAAGGTCCTTGACTTTGTGTAATGACTAAACTATTATTTGGTCTCGTTTGACAGCCTCCCTTTGCCTCTGTATGTTCTCAGTTCTCTGATTAAACTTATTCTTTGGCTGAAGTTTTTCCACAGACAAAAGGCAGGCTGAGGACACGGGGGTGGGGAGCAAGGGCCATGGGGAGCAAGGGCCATGGGGTCCTGCTCCATTTCACATCAAACCAGGACAGCAGGTGAAGTACTGGGAACACTGATCAGGGTTTCATTTCAAAATAATTCATCAACTGAGGAAGCAGTCCATGTGTGTGTGTGTGTATGTGTGTGTGTGTATGTGTGTGTACGTGTGTATGTGTGTGCGTGTGTATGTGTATGTGTGTATGTGTGTGTGTGTGTGTATGTGTGTGTGTGTGTGTGTGTGTGCATGCTCAGTCACTCAGTGTGTCTGACTCTCTGTGACCCCGTGGACTGTAGCCTGCCAGGCTCCTCCGTCCATGGGATTCTTCAGGCAAGAATGCTGGAGTGGGGGTGCCATTCCCTTCTCCAGGGCATCTTCCCAACCCAGGGGTCAAGCCCACATCTCTTTTGTCTCTGACATTGGCAAGCGGATTCTTTACCACTAGTGCCTCCTGGAAAGCCCCACCAGCCTTTACTTCTATCAAAAACTTCTCTGCTTCTCCAGGTCTCTTCCATCAGACCAGGATCCCAGTAACAGAAGGTTGGGAAAGTTGCCCCCAGCTTGGGAGTTTCTCAGGATTCTCCCAGAAAGTCACCTCCTCTTTGTAACCCATGTTCTCTTGGTGCCTTGAGAAGTAGCCCAGGAAGGGGTGTTTTCCATCCCTGACACGCACCACGGTAGTGAAGGCGCCAGGAGGAGGGGGCCGCGGCCCAGATTTCAGTGGACACGAGGCCCCCACAGGCTCCTCCTCCACCACATTTCTGAGTAGGTGTGAGAGCAGGACAGGCTCAGCCATCGTGCAGACGGCCAGAGCCAGCGCGCTCGGACTCTGCCCAGAGCCTGCACATTTCCTACCACCCTTAGGCTGTCGGGCCCAAAAATGTGCTCAGCTGACCTTGAATAACAGGGCCTGAATGGCGTGGGTCCACTCACACGTAGACATTATAGTGCGTCCATACGGGTCTGCACCATCAGGGCAGCCGCTGCTTGAACCCACGGATGCAGAAGCTCAGATACTTAGGACCAGCCAGTGGCTATGTCATACTTGGTTTTCCCCACAATGCCTTCTTTGGTCAGTGGTCCCTTATCAGTCGTATCTGTTGAGTGTTCCATCCAACAGAATAATTAGTCTTTGGAAAACAAAAAGTTTTCTTATTTGGGTCTGATTCCCCCAAACCTGGCCCAAGCCCAGCACTTGGGAATATTTAATGAACTCAAGTGTGTGCATGAGTGGGGGAATGACTGAGCCTTGCACTTAGGAATCCACAGGACATTAAAGCCTTTTAAAAAAGCCCCTGTGCCTGATGAGCTGTTTCAACCAGACTCAAGTATATGGTGAGATGGAGTCCACCCAACAGCAGTTCCCACCCTAAGCTGTGCCATCCCCAGACTCACCTTCCAGAGACCTCATCCCCAGATCTCCTTCCAGAAACTTCATCTCCAGGGCTCAGGGTACCCACTCCTCTGTCACCAGCATGGGGAAGAAGGTGGTTAGGTCCCAGACATGTTCTGAGATTTTGCAGCAATTGGAAAAGCAAGTTAAAGGTATCTCTAAGTGAGCTGGGGAATGTTTCCCAGGCTCAAAGTGGGGGTAAAACTGACAGGAATACAGCTGTTCATGTTGAAGCAACTGAGAAAAACACATGGAGAAGAAGTAACACAATATAAAACGTAGCTGGGACTCGCACGTGATAAGCAATTTATTTTCCTGTCATACCATATTGGATCACAGAGAAGAGTGATGTCATTATTTTATTATTTACAGCTACTGGGACTTAGCCATCTGAGACTTGGCTGGGGTATCTGGATTTCAGACCATTTGTTTTCTGCTTTTATCATTAATCATCCCTCCAGCCAAACACTGGAGCTACGGAAATGCAGAGATCCCAAGCTCCCAGCTGTTGTGAGCGTGGAAGACTTACTGCGAAGCAGCGTGTTTGCATGTGGTCCTGTGGCCAAAGATGGTGGAAATACGCATCGGTGGGCAGTGCTAGCGTTACAAAAGCTGCCAGGTGTCACCCCCGCCCCCATCCTCCCAGTGGACAGGACAGCAGGAGGTGGTGAGGACCAGGGAAAAGGCCTCGGGTCAGACTCCCTGTGTCCTGGATGGCGGCCAGCGGTGAGTAACACACCAGCGCCCAGCCTGCTTCCTGAGTTGCGAAACGCTCCCCTCACTGTCCTCCCCTCCTCGTCCCCGAGGTACCCCCTTTCTGACAGGTGCGCTGCTGAGATGCACGCAGTTACACCGTGCTTCACTCCCTAGTGGTTGACCCGGCCACTCGGCCTCCCCAACCCTGGGCGTCCAGCCACCGACGTCCAAAGATGGCACGAGTTTCTCACCTCAAAAGAGCATGACCTTCGACGGCTGCCGTGACACTGCAGTGCCCAGCATGGCAGCCACCGGCCACATGTCACCATCGGGCGCCTGAAACACGGCTCCTCCAAACCGAGACGCACTGTAAACACAAAACCCGCCCTGGACTTGAAGTGGAGTCTCACTCACAGCTTACGCTGGCTGACATGGGAGAGAGAACACTCTGGTCTGTGAAGCTAAACACGACACGTACTATTAAAATTAACCGTATACCTGTTTCGCTTTACTTCCTTTAACGTGGTTGCTGGAAGAGGTGGAATTGCACATGTGGCTCTCGTCCGTGGCTCCCACGTTCTCTTCCTCTTGGACGGCGCTGTCCTAACTCCCTGCCCAGCCCGGCTCTTGGTGGTGTGGGAGTTGCTCTGGTTCAGCCGCTGTGAGACAGCAGGCCTGGAGGAAGTGGTGGCCTGTCCAGAGCAGCTGGACTCTTGGCTTCAGTCTTAGTAGCATCTGAATGTATCAGTAAGATCTCAGGGGACTTCCCTGGTGGCTCAGTGGTAAAGAATCTGCCTGCCAATGCAGCAGACGGGGGTTCAATCCCTGGTCTGGGAAGATCCCACATGCCGCAAAGCGACGAAGCCCGTGGGCCTCAACAGGCTGTAAAACTAGGAGCTGTTTCTGGTCATCAGAGCCCAGGAGTTGGGGGGGGGACAGGAAGAGTTGATGGGGGGCAGGTGGAGGTGATGACAAGGTGAGAGTCCAGGAAGGTAGAAACAGATACAGAGCAGGTGCAGTGGGCCAGGCCGGGGGCCACTGAGCCAGGAGGAAGGGCTGAGTGGGGCCACAGCCAAGGCCGGGCCCCAGCAAGGCAGGAGAGGCACGCGGTGCCCACAGCCCAGGCCACAGTTATGCCAGGAGGTAACGCAGGCGCCGAATCCATTTTCTAGAAACCAAGCTGCGTGCCCAGGACTTTGATAATCTGCAAAGGGAACCCCCTCCACACCCACTTAACTCAAGCTCTCAGATTCACTTGGCCACTGGTGTAACTGCTTCGAGACCTAGACAAGTGCCTAGTGATTCAAGTCTGATTCCCCATAAAACAGTTCTCCTTGTGTCTTATATGCTGGCATTCTTCAATTCACAAGTGTGAGTAAATGGGCGCTTTCTAGCACAAATGTTAATACCCCATTACGTTCCTCAGCAGCCATCCTGTGAGCAGCCTCAGCTGTGCCCAGGCAGCCGCCACCGACTCTGAGAAACCCGAATTCAGACCCAAGACCTCAGAGGGGCCGCGCCCGCCGCTCAGACCAGCAGGACCAAAGGAGGGGGTGCCGGCGGAGGAGGCGGGGTCCTCGGATTTGAGAGAAGTTCCTTCTGCCCCGGAGGTGAAAGGACTGGCCTGTTCTGTTCTCACCTGCTGCTGCTGCTGCTGCTGATCGCTTCAGTCATGTCCGACTCTGTGCAGCCCCGTGGACTGTAGCTCACCGGCTCCTCTGTCCACGGCATTCCCCAGGCAGGAATCCTGGGGGGCGTTGCCATTTCCTTCTCCTGTTCCCAGCTGAGCAGGGTCCATTTTCAGCGTCTGTGTGAGCCCGGTCAACCTCCCCAATGGGGAGGGACCTGTACGCACGAGGGGACCACAGCCCCTAACAGGGCAGTGGTCATTTCCCGGCCAGCCAGCACATCGGGAGCTCCGAGCTCTCCTTTATCCTACAACACAAAGTGTATCTGTATATTTATATGCATCTATGTGAGAGTTGGACTGTGAAGAAGGCTGAGTGCCAAAGAATTGATGCTTTTGAACTGTGATGTTGGAGAAGACTCTTGAGAGTCCCTTGGACTGCAAGGGGATCCACCCAGTCCATTCTGAAGGAGATCCAACCAGTCCATTCTTAAAGAGATCAGCCCTGGGATTTCTTTGGAAGGACTGATGCTAAAGCTGAAACTCCAGTACTTTGACCACCTCATGGGAAGAGTCGACTCATTGGAAAAGACTCTGATGCGGGGAGGGATTGGGGGCAGGAGGACAAGGGGACGACCGAGGATGAGATGGCTGGATGGCATCACAGACTCGATGGACGTGAGTCTGAGTGAACTCCGGAGTTGGTGATGGACAGGGAGGCCTGGTGTGCTGCGATTCATGGGGTCGCAAAGAGCTGGACACGACTGAGTGACTGAATTGAACTGATATATTTATATAAAGGAGGATTTGGGGCCCTTGAGTGTTTAGGAGCATTACTTTCTTTTCTTTAAAAAACTTTCTTATACTGAAGTACAGTGTGATGATAGTTTCAGTTGGACGGCAAAGGGGAGAGAGATTACTTTCATTACCCACGACAACCGTGTTTTTCTCTGTCCAGAATCCAAAAGCATGCCTACAAAGCACGGTGTGGGAACCCCTACTGGCCTCCTCGGCTGTCAGAGTTCCTGGAATCGCATCGCAGACTCCTCCTGCACGGCCCACCAGGGTCCCTTCCCGCTGCTTCCGGCAACACCGCCGCAAAGACAGGAACGTGCCGGCCTCCTGGTATTCGCAGCCACTCAGCGGGACCCGTGCGAACCCCGTCCCCGGATGGCCCGTGTGGACTCAGCACTCCCTGAGCCCTCCGAGGCCACGCTCCAGAGGACGGATGGGGCTGGACGGCGGCCGGGCTTCGGCGACTCCGGGAGGAGCAGGACTGACCCTCCTGGGCACCGCGTGTTTACGTTCCGCGCGTCACGTGCTGTCTTCGTCTCACACGCATTTGTGCCTTTGTTAACACAGACTTACTAACCAGCCAGAGGATCTCAGAGACAAAAGAGCGTCCTCCTTCTTCAAGCGAGGAAGTGCTGGCTCACAGACTCCAGCCGGCTGAAGGAGCATGCAGGGTTCAGCACAGGGCTCCCCAAGACGTGCCCTTGGGCAGGAGTGTTATTCTGAACTTAAAGCAGGCAACAGACTGGTTCCAAATAGGAAAAGGAGTACGTCAAGGCTGTACATTGTCACCCTGCTTATTTAACTTCTATGCAGAGTACATCATGAAACGCTGGGCTGGAAGAAACACAAGCTGGAATCAAGATTTCTGGGAGAAATATCAATAACCTCAGATATGCAGATGACACCACCCTTATGGCAGAAAGTGAAGAGGAATTAAAAAGCCTCTTAATGAAAGTGAAAGTGGAGAGTGAAAAAGTTGGCCTAAAGCTCAACATTCAGAAAACAAAGATCATGGCACCCGGTCCCATCACTTCATGGCAAATAGATGGGGAAAGAGTGTCAGACTTTACTTTTGGGGGCTCCAAAATCACTGCAGATGGTGATTGCAGCCATGAAATTAAAAGATGCTTACTCCTTGGAAGAAAAGTTATGACCAACCTAGATAGCATCTTCAAAAGCAGGGACATTACTTTGCCGACTAAGGTCCGTCTAGTCAAGGCTATGGTTTTTCCAGTAGTCATGTATGGATGTGAGAGTTGGACCGTGAAGAAGGCTGAGCACCAAAGAATTGATGCTTTTGAACTATGGTGTTGGAAAAGACTCTTCAGGGTCCCTTGGACTGCAAGGAGATCCAACCAGTCCATTCTGAAAGAGATCAGCCCTGGGATTTCTTTGAAAGGAATGATGCTAAAGCTGAAACTCCAGTACTTTGGCCACCTCATGTGAAGAGTTGACTCATTGGAAAAGACTCTGATGCTGGGAGGAATTGGGGGCAGGAGGAGAAGGGGATGACAGAGGATGAGATGGCTGGATGGCATCACAGACTCGATGGACGTGAATCTGAGTTAACTCTGGGAGATGGTGATGGACAGGGAGGCCTGGCGTGCTGTGATTCATGGGGTCGCAAAGAGTCGGACACGACTGAGCGACTGAACTGAACTGAAGGCAGGCAAAACCCTGCAGGTTCAAGACAAATTCCCATGACCCTCCCTTCATTACCTCACAGAATTTAAACTGTGGGTTTTCCCCAGAGATGCGACTGCTGGAGTCCAGTTCTGTGCGAGGGGCCCCACCTGTGTGCCCAGGCTGGCATCTAGTCACCCAGCACCTGCCCTTCCCTGCACTGTCCAGGCAACAGCCCTCCTGTCCCTGGAAGGTCAGGGTCAGGCCCGTCCCAATCCGGAGCTCAGAATGCTGTGTGAACTCCGTTTTCCCTTTCTGCCTCTGACCCCCTTGACTATGTGAGGTTTCCATACATACAGATTAAGTTAGAGTTTCTCCCATCCATCGCCCTGTGCCTTGGGCGGTCACCTGCAGTCTTCCTTCACCGCGGCCTCAGCGTCTTCCCCGCAGGTACTGCCACGAGGAATGCACTCAAGGGCCTCAGAAAGACCAGTCAAGGAGTCTGTGCCCTACTTGTGTCCGGTGACCAGGAGCTTGGGGGCATCTGCCGGAGAGAATGGAGATTCTTGCATTATGAGCTACATAGAGTCGAAATGGGTCCTTGGGAAAGGCCTTGATGCTGGGAAAGACTGAAGGTAAAAGGAGAGGGGCAGCAGAGGATGAGATGGTTGGATGGCATCGCTGACTTGATGGACATGAATGTAAGCAAGCTCCAAGAGAGAGTGGAGGACAGGGAAGCCTGACGTGCTGCAGTCCGTGGGGTCACGAAGAGTCGGACATGACTTACGGCCTGAAAAACAAGCGCTGAATGTAGCCTCTGCCCACATGACTCTGACCCCATGAAAATCCAAAACACGAGCCAGACAGCATTCTGGATTGCTCTCAGCACACTAGATTTCGTTTCTGGCTGGCTAAGGTCACTCCTTTGGGCATTAAATATGAGCAGCTCAACACATCCCCTCACTAGAAATGCAGTGAATCCTCAAAGGAAAGAAGAGAAGGAGCAGATAGACATAAATGACCTGCTTCAGACCATGGCCTGCAAGTTATCAGAGGGTAAATTTTTCAGAATACTTTCCATTAGTAAAACTAAGCATGTGTACAGAGCAGCTCAAAGGGTAGATTTTTTTGTCGACTTCTATCTTTGACTTTCTGATCTGACATTTCTAAAGGTCTAGAATGATTAACTGGGCTTCCCAGGTGGTGCTAGTGGTACAGACGCCACCTGCCAATGTAGGAGACATAAAGACACGGGTTCAATCCCTGGGTCGGGAAGATCCCTGGAGGAGGAAAGGCAACCCACTCCAGTATTCTTGCCTGGAGAATCCCATGGACAGAGGAGCCTGGAGGGCTACAGTCCATAGGGTCACAAAGAGTTGGACACGACTGAACGACTGAATGATATTTTACAATGTGATTTTTACAATAACAAAGTGCTGGTTTGCCACTACCAGGGAATCTTGCTGGCTTCCTGCTTGCTGCAGTGGACTACAACGTCCGATGAAACACTGCACGAAGCTCGCTGCTACAGCGAAGCCTCAGCGTTATCGATACTTTAATAAGCCAAGAGGCTCATAATTCCAAATCCCACCTGGGAACTTATGGGGAGCTGCTCTCGTGAGTTATTTCCTCGGGCAGTACTCTTCACCCTGCTTCTGTAGTCACTGCATGAAGGTAGAGAAGCTTAAACAGAATGGCAGGATTTAGGTGATGCAAATTCGTGCAGCAATCGGTGTCTGAAGACTTTCTCCAGAGATGTGAGCCAGCTCCTCCTCCTGTCTGTCAATTTATTATTTGTGTTGACGACTCACACCGCTGGTATCAAATGGCAGATTGGATATCAGAATTAGCAATCTTGGGCGCTAAACTAGAGAGGAAAAAAGTTGTCTAAATATTAGAGTGAACTCACATGAGCCCCAAGAGTACGGGGGAAGATGGACAGACCTGGAATCCGCACCAAGAACAAACCCACGGGAAACCAGCAGGTCAGAGTGCGGGTCTGGCTCAGCCTTGCGGCCGCTCCCCTCCTACCCCTCCCCACCGGAGAAGCTGGTCCACACCTGCCTTGTGTCCTCTAAGCCCTCAAGGAGGCACGCCTGGGTGACAGCTGCATGAGGTTGCAGGAGGTGCACGCTCCTGCCTGTGGCGGCGGAGAGGATGCCCTCCAGGGCAGGGGAGCAGAGCACCAGGAGCTTCAGCTGAGGCACTGGCCGCATCCTCCCCTCAGGGGCACCGGCAGTGGGTCCCGCCCCGGGACAGGACGCCGCAGGCCCTTCGCTGCCTGTGCTCTGAACTGCATCTTCTGTGAAAACTTCGGGGGAAAACATGCCCCAAATCTGAAATTCTAAGTTTTCATCGGTCACGTTTTTTTTAATAAAAATGAAAGAAGGAATTGCTTCCAGGCACTGCAGTCTGCCGGCGAGCTCACCAGAGTGTGTGTCCCACGGAGGTGGGTGTCCTCTGATTCCTCTTCCATCACGCTCTGGAATTCATCCATTATGCAGAATTCCAGAAATATTAATACATCAAAATATGTCACTTGAGGAATAAGGAAAAAATGAAGCTCATCGATTTTCCAACTTTTAAAATTTTGAACATCCTTTGTGTATTTTTTTTCAGGAAAGAATTCATCTTCATGGGCATGTAAACTTGTTTTACCACTGAAAAATACACAATGGAAACTTTGTTCAAACTAACGCCTGTTAGTGTCGCCCATGAACAACGGCAACACCACGCTACACCCAACATTTTTTAATTCTCTGGGCAGAACCACTCTAAGCCTCAAAATTTAGTCAAATCTCATACTCAAGTGTTTTATTTCAGCATTTAAAGTGGGAAATTTGAGGAATAAATATAGCACCCTATGAGTCCATGATGTGCAGTTAAAGTTGGGGTTTCTCTGAATTTTCTTTTCAGTTGTTTATTCACAGTTATGAGCCGTGAATAATACTAGACATAACTTATAAATTGGGCTTCCCTTGTGGCTCAGCTGGTAAAGAATCCGCCTGCAATATGGCAGACCTAGGTTTGATCCCTGGGTTGGGAAGATCCCCTGGAGAAGGGAAAGGCTACCCACTCCTATATTCTGGCCTGGAGAATTCCATGGACTGTAGAGTCCATGGGGTCGCAAAGAGTCGGACACAACTGAGCAAATTTCACTTCAGTTCACCTTATAAATAAGAAGCAGAGATACTGCTTACAAGAAATCCGTAATCTTGGCGATAGGCAGCATTCTTCCAGCTAAGATGCCGTTTCCAGATACAAGCTGTGCCCACCTATTTGAACTGACAGCCACATCACTAACACTTCCTGAGAAGACAAGGTGCCTCTTTGGACAGCCGTGAAGGGCTGTGGCAGATGACCAGGGAGCCAACTAAAGGGAGATGCCCATTACAGAAGGAACAAAGGCGGGCAGCTCCTTTCCCTACCAGACTCAGACGAGACTCAGGAAGCAAGCAGAAGACACTGGAAGCTGGGGTCCCCGGCACAGCATCTGTGCTTCACAGTCATGCATTTTCCACGGACAAGAGCCCCAGCACTCACCCACGGTCTCCAGTACTCTCAATTTGCACGGCCCACAAAACACGTTTTACTATCTTGTTTCTAATCCATATTGGAATAAACATTTCTCAAATTTTTTCTAAATTCTGGTTATAGTCTGTTCAAAATCAGTTGTAAGCTTTGATCAGATTATTCCCAAAACAGAGCCAAATCAAGTGTTTAACCTTATTTTATATAATTGCAAGCTTTGGCAACTTCCAATTATTGAGGGAAAAGCTTAAAACCAGGAGGTTCATTGAAATGTGTCCTTAGAAAAGCAAAGCACGGGACTTCCCTAGCAGTGCTGTGGTTATGACTGAGCTTCCAGGGAGGGAGCACGGGTCCCATCTCTTGTCTGGGCTCCCACATGCCACACAGTGTAGCCGAAAAAGCAAAGGAGGCATTCAGCATATTGAACGATGAGAGTTCAAGTGGAAGATTTAATTTGGAAATCCCATAACTTTCGTGGAATTTTGTCAACTGGTAGGAAGTTTATGAAGAACCTATTTTTTAATTGGATAAATTTATATTTTATCACAATAACACAAAATTGAGAGGCTCTGTGATTCTGCAAGCATAAAAAATTAACAAAACATTTTTTAAAGTCATCAATAGAAACAACTTCTTTGCTGAGTTTTGTTCTGTTAAAATATTTGTCAACAAAAGGCGCCCTGAATGGAAGCAATAGGCCATAACTACAAAAATATTTGCCTGAAATATTTTTTAATTTCAATATTTTTGAAATAGTATTGAGGATTTTCACACTTAGCAAAATTTGCTCTGAGTTTATCAGGTCCCTCAGCACCTCTAGAGAATTTTCTGAAGTAAAAATATAATAGTGTGCACAGAAGATGAAATAATTAGACCACATTAAACACTGATATCTTTTGAAAATACAGGGACATGGTATTAAACAAATATGATTTTAGGAAGGCAATTAACATACATGAATATGTACCAAGAGTGGTTATTCTGCTTTTTCTTAGTTCAGATTGTCTATATCAAAAGGCCCTGTTTGCTTTAATGTATGTGGATACTTTTTATTTTATACAAAACTTGCTTTCAAAAGTTTCAAAACATGTTTTTTAATAGAACCATCTTCAGATGCACCAATGTGGTAAAAATTAGTTTGGAGGTCGATTACTCTCAGAGAGTGTGTGCATGTGTGTGCGCGTGCATGTGTATGCCTCTGTCTTCTCTCCCTCCCTCCCTTTATACACACATACATATATTAAATTATTTTAGAAGCCTTTCTGACTATCAAAAGTACCCTAGTTCCGATGATAAATTATAAGACCATCTTAATCATTGGCTTAATGGAGAATGCTTCAGCTTTTCCTTCCCTGCCTCCCTTTAAGTGGAGGAAGACTAACACTTCCTCCCACATTTACCCAAGAGCTTCCCTGGTGGCTCAGCCGGTAAAGAATCTGCCTGCAATGCGGGAGGCCTGGGTTCGATCCCTGGGCTGGGAAGATGCCCTGGAGAAGGGAAAGGCTACCCACTCCAGGATTCTGGCCTGGAGAATTCTATACATGGACTATATAGTTCATGGGGTCCCAAAGAGTTGGACACGACTGGGTGACTTTCACTTTCACTTCCCACATCCACCCAAAGTCAAGTGAAGGAGACTCTCACATGTACCGATCGCAGAGATTGAGGACTTCCAAGAGCAAGGACTTGGCATGCCATTCCCCAGCCTGCTGGTGATACGGGCTTGCTGACCTGCTTCTCTGTATTTATAAAACCAAGAGAGAGCAGAACTAAGAACATGTGGCAGGTAGAAAAATGGAGGCGTCTGCATTCTCACCAGCTGCCACGTCAAGATGCCACAAGGGAAGCATTTCTGAAATAGCAGAGCAAGGACCACTCCTTCATAAAGGTAACAAGAACACTAGCAAAAAGGGTCAAAATCACTTTTTCAGGACTCTAGAAATTAATTAAAGGGTTGGGGCTATCCAAGGAGCATTTATTCAATAAAGGTAACTGAATCTCAGTAGGAACAGCAAGCTTTGTGACATTTTGGCTTGACCTATTCCTACTTCCCTCTCCCCAGCTCAACAATCACCTTGAAAATGGATCATCTCACAACTCTGGAAACCACAGAAGGCAGAATGGGTTTGTGTGCGTGGGTGCACGCAGCCGCTTCAGGCATGTCCGGCTCTGAGGCCCCACGGACTGCAGTTCCTCTGTCCAGGCCTTCTCCCGGCCAGAACACTGGGGAGGGTCGCCCTGCCCTCCTCCAGGGTGCCTTCCCTGCCTGGGGATCAGACCTGGGTCGCCTGCAGCTCCTGCTCTGCAGGTGGACTCTTTACCCACGGAGCCATCTGGGAAGCCCAGAACGGGTCTGGAGCCCTCCGAAACCTCATACCCAGAATCTCTGTCCAACCAATAGCTGAACACCAAACTCAGCAAACTCCAAGTTGGATAAACTCGAAGAGATAGGTACCTAGACACATCATGATTGAACTATGAAAACCAAAAGCAAAGACAGAATCTTAAAATAAGAAAGAAGCAACTTCTCACATACAAATAACACGTGCTGCTTCAGTGGAAACACAAATAGTTTATTTTACCATATATTTTTGCAAAAGAGAAATATGTTTCCACTCTGCTCATTTTCCTTCTGGCTTCCCTACTCAGTTCAGAAGTCTCGACAGACACTCATTAACTCTTTTTCCTACTTCTTCACTTTCTCTTGCATACCCCAATAGGTTCTGACCCATTTCAGTGCACACTGACTTCCAAAGCTGTTAAGTACCAAATATAAGAAGGTGACACTGTCGAGCCTGTTACCGATGGTTATAACTGTATTATCAATAAGTGCCATAGAATATATGCTTACGTTCTCAGCATAGCAGTGATCAGTATCTTGGAGATGACAATATTTGAATTTCTAATGCTGGTGGGAGGAAGGTTCAAGAGGGAGTGGACGGATGTATAGTTATGGCTGATTCATGTCGTATGGCAGAAATCAGCACAACATTGAAAGGCAATTATCCTCCAATTAAATAGTAAATATTAAAAAATAAATGAATTTCTAATTTTGAAAATTTAACCTTGTTGATAGCACATGATTTTTTTTTTTTACCAAAACCACAAAGGCAAATAGCCTACAGCTTCAACTATGAGTAGACTGCAAACAACACACAGCTAACAGCTCTACGTGTGCTCAGCGAAACAACCCCCCAACTCTGAACAGAGTGATTGGAAGGCATATATTATTTGCTGTAATTAAAATCTTTGCTAAAGAAAACTGTTAAATCTTTGCACTTAGCTACATGGGTATTACTTTTGTCATTAAGAAAAAGTAAATTTTAAAACCCATTTCCCAACTCACCTTGGTAATTGTTTCTTTCTTTTGGAATTAATCATTCAGCAGATAAAATATTTTCACGCTCTGAACGGCAGGTAGTGGAGGTTCAAGAGGCCTCTTCGTGAGAGCTTCCCTGTTGCATAAAAATGAAACCATACCTTTCAACACACATTCCCAGAAAACAAAGTCACGAGGGGAATGTGCAGACGTTATTCCAAACCCTTCTGGCTTTCTGAACTGTCCCTGTGAGCCTTAAGTTTAAAGAACCACATTTCAGTCTTCTAAATGTTTACTGAAAAGAAATGTCATCAAGGGAAGAAATCAGAACAACACGCCATGCGCGGGAAGCCCTCCTCTCTGGCTCCTGAGGGGCCGCGACTGCTCGGGGCCTCGCTTCACCCCGGACGCGGTTTCTCGCTGTTAAACTGTCCACGTGTGAGACGGAAGCGTCATGGTGCAAGGAAAGTTGACTTCGAGTGGACACCAAGGTGATTTTTTAAATTTAATGGTTTCCACTCCCAGGCCATCTGAAAGGCATAAAAAGCAGGTTAGAGGGAAAACTTCCTAAAGCGCTGGTCTGGCCGCAGTCCGCTCCCAGTTCTCATAGGCTGCTGCGTCTGTAAAGCCTGGATTCTGGGGGACTTCCGGCCGCAGTCCGCGCCTGCTGAGCCAGAGCTGCGGTGCGCGACGGGGGGCTGCCAGCAGCGCCCCGGGCGGTGGGGGGCGTCGACGCAGAAAACAACCTTGACAGTGTCTTCAAAATGAGTCTGAGATTGGCTCGGGGTGAGTGGCCGTCTCATTTCGGTTGATCTAGTCCATGGGGTCGCGAAGAGTCGGACACGACTGAGCGACTTCACTTTCACTTTTCACTTTCATGCACTGGAGAAGGAAATCGCAACCCACTCCAGTGTTCTTGCCTGGAGCATCCCAGGGATGGGGGAGCCTGGTGGGCTGCTGTCTATGGGGTCGCACAGAGTCGGACACGACTGAAGCGACTTAGCAGCAGCAAGGAGACGCTTGGGGTCCCTCCTGCCCCGTCTTCATCTTCTCACCTGCCCAGCCCTCAGCCCCCATTCTCTAAAGGTGCTGAGCTGCTATGGCATTGCTTGAATTTCAGTTTTTTGTTTTAATACTGATTTACTCCTCTAGCACCCAGACCACACTAAAGTTAGGCCCCAAATGTGGGTATCATTGGATGCAGTATTTTTAATGAAACAGTATTTATGTATCCATTAAAATAAAGATTCTATCTTATACCAGTACAGTTCAGTTCAGTCGCTCAGCCGTATCCAACTCTTTGCGACCCCATGAATCGCAGCACGCCAGGCCTCCCTGTCCATCACCAACTCCAGGAGGTCACTCAGACTCAAGTCCATCGAGTCCGTGATGCCATCCAGCCATCTCATCCTGGGTCGTCCCCTTCTCCTCCTGCCCCCAATCCCTCCCAGCATCAGAGTCTTTTCCAGTGAGTCAACTCTTCACATGAGGTGGCCAAAGTACTGGAGTTTCAGCTTTAGCATCATTCCTTCCAAAGAAATCCCAGGACTGATCTCATTTAGAATGGACTGGTTGGATCTCCTTGCAGTCCAAGGGACTCAAGAGTCTTCTCCAACACCACAGTTCAAAAGCATCAGTTCTTTGGCGCTCAGCCTTCTTCACAGTCCAACTCTCACATCCACATATGATTACTGGAAAAACCATAGCCTTGACTAGACGGACCTTAGTCGGCAAAGTAATGTCTCTGCTTTTGAATATGCTATCTAGGTTGGTCATAACTTTTCTTCCAAGGAGTAAGCGTCTTTTAATTTCATGGCTGCAGTCACCATCTGCAGTGATTTTGGAGCCCAAAAAATAAAGTCTGACACTGTTTCCACTGTTTCCCCATCTATTTCCCATGAAGTGATGGGACCAGACGCCATGATCTTCGTTTTCTGAATGTTCAGCTTTAAGCCAACTTTTTCACTCTCCTCTTTCACTTTCATCAAGAGGCTTTTTAGTTCCTCTTCACTTTCTGCCATAAGGGTGGTGTCATCTGCATATCTGAGGTTATTGATATTTCTCCAGGCAATCTTGATTCCAGCTTGTTTCTTCCAGTCCAGCGTTTCTCATGATGTACTCTGCATAGAAGTTAAATAAGCAGGGTGACAGTATACAGCCTTGACGTACTCTTTTTCCTATTCAGAACCAGTCTGTTGTTCCATATCCAGTTCTAACTGTTGCTTCCTGACCTGCATACAGATTTCTCAAGAGGCAGGTCAGGTGGTCTGGTATTCCCATCTCTTTCAGAATTTTCCACAGTTTATTGTGATCCGGGATTGGAATGAAAACTGACCTTTTCCAGTCCTGTGGCCACTCCTGAGTTTTCCAAACTTGCTGGCATATTGAGTGCAGCACTTCCACAGCATCATGTTTCAGGATTTGAAACAGCTCAACTGGAATTCCATCACCTCCACTAGCTTTGTTTGTAGTGATGCTTTCTAAGGCCCACTTGACTTCACATTCCAGGATATCTGGCTCTAGATGAGTGATTATACCATCATGATTATCCGGGTCGTGAAGATCTTTTTTGTACAGTTCTTCTGTGTATTCTTGCCACTTCTTCTTAATATCTTCTGCTTCTGTTAGGTCCAGACCATTTCTGTCCTTTATCGAGCCCATCTTTGCATGAAATATTCCCTTTGTGTCTCTGATTTTCTTGAAGAGATCTCTAGTCTTTCCCATTCTGTTCTTTTCCTCTATTTCTTTGCATTGTTTGCTGAGGAAGGCTTTTTTGTCTCTTCTTGCTATTCTTTGGAACTCTGCATTCAGATGCTTATATCTTTCCTTTTCTCCTTTGATTTTCGCTTCTCTTCTTTTCTCAGCTATTTGTAAGGCCTCCCCAGATAGCCATTTTGCTTTTTTGCATTTCTTTTCCATGGGGATGGTCTTGATCCCTGTCTCCTGTACAGTGTCACGAACCTCATTCCATAGTTCATCAGGCACTCTATCTCTCAGATCTAGGCCCTTAAATCTATTTCTCACTTCCACTGTATAATCATAAGGGATTTGATTGAGGTCATACCTGAATGGTCTAGTGGTTTTCCCTACTTTCTTCAATTTGAGTCTGAATTTGGTAATAAGGAGTTCATGATGTGAGCCACAGTCAGCTCCTGGTCTTGTTTTTGTTGACTGTATATAGCTTCTCCATCTTTGGCTGCATAGATTATAATCAATCTGATTTCGGTGTTGACCATCTGGTGATGTCCATGTGTAGAGTCTTCTTTTGTGTTGTTGGAAGAGGGTGTTTGCTATGACCAGTGCATTTTCTTGGCAAAACTCTATTAGCCTTTGCCCTGCTTCATTCTGCATTCCAAGGCCAAATTTGCCTGTTACTCCAGGTGTTTCTTGACGTCCTACTTTTGCATTCCAGTCTCCTATAATGAAAAGGACATCTTTTTTGGGTGCTAGTTCTCAAAGGTCTTGTAGGTTTTTATAGAACCATTCAACTTCAGCTTCTTCAGCGTTACTGGTTTGGGCATAGACTTGGATTACCGTGATATTGAATGGTTTGCCTTGGACATGAACAGAGATCATTCTGTCGTTTTTGAGATTGCATCCAAGTACTGCATTTCAGACTCTTTTGTTGACCATGATGGCTACTCCATTTCTTCTGAGGGATTCCTGCCCACAGTAGTAGATATAATGGTCATCTGAGTTAAATTCACCCATTCCAGTCCATTTTAGCTCACTGATTCCTAGAATGTCGACGTTCACTCTTGCCGTCTCCTGTTTGATCACTTCCAATTTGCCTTGATTCATGGACCTGACATTCCAGGTTCCTATGCAATATTGCTCTTTACAGCATCGGACCTTGCTTCTATCACCAGTCACATCCACAGCTGGGTATTGTTTTTGCTTTGGCTCCATCCCTTCATTCTTTCTGGAGTTTTTTCTCCACTGATCTCCAGTAGCATATTGGGCACCTACTGACCTGGGGAGTTCCTCTTTCAGTGTCCTATCATTTTGCCTTTTCATACTGTTCATGGGGTTCTCAAGGCAAGAATACTGAAGTGGCTTGCCATTCCCTCCTCCAGTGGACCACATTCTGTCAGGCCTCTCCACCATGACCTGCCCGTCTTGGGTTGCCTCGTGGGCATGGCTTAGTTTCATTAAGTTAGACAAGGCTGTGGTTCTAGTGTGATTAGATTGACTAGTTTTCTGTGAGTATGGTTTCAGTGTGTCTGCCCTCTGATGCCTTCTTGCAACCCTACCATCTTACTTGGGTTTCTCTTACCTTGGGCATGGGGTATCTCTTCACAGCTGCTCCAGCAAAGCACAGCCGCTGCTCCTTATCTTGGATGAGGGGACCAGTACACTACTGTGAATTTTAGAGAATTTAGTTTCATTTGTCACTACAATAATTCTATACTAAGACAGATTAAATATTTTCGTGATTTGTAACTAAAAATTTTTTTAAGGGGGAAATAAAGGAAACCATGACTCCACGTCCTACCCTGTCACTATAAGCTGCAACAGGTTACCTGTCGCATCAATTAACCAATCCGTATGGTGTAAATGCCATGATCTTTGGACTTGCTCCTAGCTCCCACATCATCCTTCTCGCTTGACAGAAGACCAAGGCCAAGACCATTGGGTCCATGAAGGGTGACGTGGACTGGACCAGAGGCTCTTACCCCAAATCCATCTTCTTTCTGCAATAGCACACACCAGATACAGGAGCAGAGGGCTTGGGCAAATGGAATGAGACACAGTTCTAAATTCCTTCTCATGCACCAAAACACAGAGTGAGAATGAAGCCAGATCAAAATCAATGGGTTCTCCATCAGAAATGTATTAATTAACTGAAAATATCTAAAGACAAGATGGAGATGGTTTCCATTTGATTGCAATTTCCTCCTTGCTGCTGCTGCTGCTAAGTCGCTTCAGTCGTGTCCGACTCTCTGTGACCCCATAGACAGCAGCCCACCAGACTCCGTCCCTGGGATTCTCCAGGCAAGAACACTGGAGTGGGTTGCCATTTCCTTCTCCAATGCATGAAAGTGAAAAGTGAAAGTGAAGTCACTGAGTCATGTCCAACTCTCAGTGACCCCATGGACTGCAGACTACCAGACTCCTCCATCCATGGGATTTTCCAGGCAAGAGTACTGGAGTGGGGTGTAACAAATGCTATGGTCAGTTCTAACAAGAAACCAAGAAACCATGAAATGGTGAAATAATAGCTCTCCTTTATCCTTCCACATGCAAAGACTGTATTACTAATTAACAGATGGTGAAGAACGGGTATGATTTTTAACTAGGGCTTGACAATCCTGAAATCCTTGTTGCCAGCTTTGTTCTAGCAGTCGAGCAGCTCAGGTAACCCTCTGAAGAGTCAAATCTGGTAACAATCTTCGCAGAAAGTCCAGCTTGCCTTCTCTCATTTAACAGAGAAGACAACAACTAAAATGAAATAACAGCACAGTCAATGCTTTTAGTGCCTCCCATGCATTCTTGTTCGAAGGGCTTTTTAATAAGCATTCTCACTTTCAATCACCCCAACAACCCAAGTCAGGCACTGCTATCAGCCCGATTAATGGGTGAGACACACAATGAGTGGAGAGGCCACACTTGCGTCTGACTTGAAAGTCCATTCTCCTCACCACCAAAAATACACCATCCGCTGGGGCTCTATTGCCTGTTTCTGACATGTATGAGCAGGTATCTGTGTATACAGTGCAGATACATTTGTGTGTAGAGTTATATATCACATGTATTACGAGTGTGTTCAGTCACTCAGCTGTGTCCAGCTCTTTGTGACCCTGTGAACTGTAGCCCGCCAGGCTCCTCTTTTCTGGGGAACTGTCCAGGCAAGAACACTGGAGTGGGTTGCCATGTTCCTCCTCCAGGGGATCTTCCCAACGCAGGGACTAAATCTGGTGTTTTTTCATCTCTTGCAATGGCAGGCTGATTCTTTACCACTAGCCCACCTGGGAAGCCCCAATAGGTATTATAATTATGTCTTAAATCACTTTTAAATAGGAATTAGTAATTATGGATAACTATGCAAATATGTATCATTTTGGGGATGGCTGAGTCACTCCGGAATGCCAGATACGGGTGAGGTTCTAGGCCATTCAGTCTCACCAACCACTCCCTCCCAGCTTTACACTCAGGGAGCAGAAGAAAGAACTCCAGATACATTTAGTCTTAGTCATTGCTTGAAAACTTTATGTCTGGGCACCAAAATATGAAATTCACAATTGTAATATCCTACTGTCATACCGCTTCAGCATTATGTGAAAAACAATGCCTAATGTGATTTTCATTTGCCTTTGACCCTTCTTAGCTTCAGACTGTGCTCTTCATAGCCACGGCTGATACTCTGGTTTCATGGTATTTCTTGCTGTTGGTCTTCTCCCTGAGTCAGCTGTTCTTGGGATGGTTGTCCCAAGGATGCCCGTTCAGGGGGTTCTGGTTTGTCAGATACCTGTTCCCGGGCCAGTTGTCCCAAGGACGGCTGTTCAGTTGATTCCTGCTTGTCAGGTTTCACGCCTGGTTGTCTCGGTGATGACTCTTGTGACTGGTGTCCCATTGGTGGGTCTTTCTGGTCTTCTTTTTCAGCTGGGGTGTCCAGTCGTACAGGTGTATTTTTTTCCTCTAGAATGTCATTTGGTTCCTTTTCTTGTTTTCAGTAAACAAAATAAAACAAAATCACCAGTAAATATAGTAGCCATCGAAACCACATGAACTAAATCATAAAATGCCAAGCACTTCTGTTATATCACTGATTTAAAAATGACATGATGACATTAAGAAAACAGCTCTCACATATGACATCACACTGACAAGGTGCTTTCACATGCTTTATCGCTTCTGCTCTCATTCAGCAATGTGATCCATTCACTGTTTAAAAGTTGACAAGCCACTGAGAAGACTTGCTTTTTTCTAAGTCACAGAGAGAGGGAAGGCACGTTCATGAGAGCATCAGTGCGGGAGAATCCAGAGCCACCGTTCTCCAGAAGAGGCAGCAACTCATGAAGAGCCGCCCGAGGAGAGCAGGAAGATTCTTGTGCACTTATCAGCCTCCCAACGGCCAAACTGTGCCCGCCAGCGCCAAGCAAATCCTACAGAAATGAAAGCCCTCTGTCGTCAGAAAGCAGAGGATGTTCCTAAACCTGAAAACACCACCACTGGAAACAGCCCGAGGAAAGACACGTTCAGCTGGACGTTCGCAGAGCCCAGGAGGAGCCAGGCGCCTCAGCCCGGAACCCTGGTACCCCCTTTCCCCCAACACCTGCTCCTGCTCTTGTTTGCACCAGAGCCCAATCCAGAAAGCCCAGCTCCGCATCGGCCTCGTCTTCCCATCCCTTCCGCGGCCAGGCCTGGTCCATGTGGCCGTGAGGTCTGTCTCTCCTGTGCGGCCCTACGGCCTTGGTCCACACCATCTAATACACGGTGCAGACAGGAACGCTCTGACCTCCCCCGTCCCCGCCTCCTGCTGTCAGAGTGATGATTTTAAAACGCGAACCTGATCACATCATCTTCCGGCTTTAACATCATCTGCAGGACAAAGACCAGGCCCCTAGAGTGACAGCCGGGGCGTGGCAGCGGTGACCAGCAGACCCAGCTGTGCTCCAGCCCTAGCGTCCAGCTGCCGCACGCGGTTCCCAGCCAGCTCGCACCTGGGATGGGTGGGTAGGGCCTCGTCCGACCACAGGGCTGTGAACGTGAAGCCCTGTTCCCGGCTGAGCTGGGGAGGGTCTCGTGTAACCTCCTGCCTCGCCTCTCCTCTGGGAGGCGGCAGCATCAGGAAGCCCCCAGATCCCTGAGTCAGGGCTGGGAGGGGAGACGCCCACGAGAGCCTCTGTGGCAAGCTTTGTGCAGCCGAGAAGCCAGCACTGATGGGTCGCGTCCCGAGCCTCGGGGCTGATACCTTTACCGGCACCTGGCCCCGCCTGCTCTCAGGGATGCAGCAGGCCTGCGTTAGGGCACTGCGTCCCCGTCTCTCCCCTCACACGCCCCCGACATCCTTCTGCTTCAGCTGCAGCGCCCGCTCCCACCGCGCCGCCTCACGCCTGCACACGCGGCCCCCTTGGCCTGACCCCCTTCTCAGCACCGCCCACCCCTCCCAGCAGACCCCCTGACTCTCCGCAGTCCGCCTGCACAACCCCTCCTTTGTAACACCTCCCGCCGCATCCTCTCTCTGGCCCCGGACGTCAGCCACTCTCTCCCCGGGACATCTCCAGGGTCTCCAGCACAAGCCTCTATCTGTGTCTGTGTCCATCTGTGTCCCATCCCGGGAGCAATGCACTTCCAGAGAGCGGCAGAGCGGCTCCGAGCTTACAACCAGGCGTAATAGGAAGAAGTCAGAGAAGCTGTTAAGAGAGATGATCGGAGAGGCTGAACTGCCAGCAGCAGCAGCTGAGAGAATCCGAACATTGGAGCAGAGAGGAAAAGGGATAAGAACTTCCTTTTTAAAGGAAGGTTTAAGTGACTCATGAGTCCTGGCTCGTCTACCTACTTTCAGAGTAATCTTAGATTGCCTTCTCTTCCTGGGTCTCAGTTATTTCTTTCTTGAAAAAAAACAGGTGACAGTGGGTCTTCAGAAAATGTAAGATCATGGTGACAAGTGATCGCAGGCCACAGTGAACTGTGGACACTGATCTCTCCATGTGTGCAGTTCCGAGGACCCCATGGATGTCTGGTCCCTTACATGATGGGACATGGTGTCTGCACACAACCTAGGCACGTTCTCCCGAATACTTTACATCATGTCTAGACTCTCGGAACGCTTAATATGGTGCAAGCGCTATGTACGCAGCTGTTACACAGTGCAGTTAGACACTACGTGACAGTCACCGGCACTGGGCCGGTTTGCTCTGGGGAACTTTCTGGAATTTTTTCCTAATATTTTTGATCCACAGTTGGTTGAATCCACGGATGTGGAAGGCAAACTGGACACATGGTACTTACCACAAGTTTAAAGAGAAAAAACAAAGGAGGGGATTATTACAGAAGAAAGACCAAAAACCTTCACGAGGTAATAATCGATTATACGAAAATGAAAGGCTGAGGAGCTGAGAGGCAGGAGGAGCTGAAACTGCGCTTGGCAAACCCCCAGGAAGGTGCAACCACACACCACCCACAGCCGGCCTAGCACCCCCTCCAGGCTCCCTCCTGCACCTGCGGGCGGGCTGACCTCTGCTGGGTCCGAGTCCCCACCTGGAAGCTGCCTGAGGGCAAGGGTTGTGTCCTAGGCATCTTTTTTTCCCAAGTGCTCAGCTCAGCCTGGCACATGAAGAGTATTTGGAAAATGCTTGATAAATGAAACAAAGGGAATAAGTAATAAATGGACCAGCAGTGCCTAGTCCCACACATAAAGCATCCCTAAAGACATGTGAACTTAGAACACGCAAAATTAAAACCGGTAGTGAGATGTGAATGACAGATCACCATACTCTTTAATATGAAATTGCATGAAACATGAATATACAGTAATATATGTGCTGTATTGATATGCAATAAAACACATTTCAAAAACCCTTGAGTTCACGTCACCTTTTAGATGCAGTCATCAGTGATGTGTCTCTGACCTTGCACACTTGTTCTATGTAGGTTCCCTTCAGAACTGAACCCATAATCCAATAGGCCCCTAAATGTGGCTAAAACGTGTCACTTCAGGGCCCCCAAGAATTTCTATATTTGTCTGAAGTCTCCTGTCTGAACATTGCACCTTCTTACCCCAAGTATAAGCTTTTTTTCCCCTTCTTCTTTCCTTTTTTCTTATAAAATGCTATAAATACAGTGAAATTTTAAAATAACTGCATAGTTCAACAATGCAAAGTCTGCCTGGACTGAATCGCTGGCTCACGGACAGTGTGACTATGTTGCTGAGTGAAAATGCTCCTTTGTCAATGTTCCTAAATATGGTGCCATACAAAAGAGGGTTTGCAGAGGTCAGAGCACAGTCCCGGGAGGGTCAGCTTGGGGCAGCCAAGCCAGGCGCTGCCCCCAAATGGAAGTTCCGGGGTGGCCCAGCAGGGGCGCTGTGCACACATTTTCGCCCCATAAACCATCAGGATAACTGTTCTCTTACCAGGAAACGGAACCACTTTCTTATTCTTGCTGAGGTTCTTGAGAGATCCTGAAAAAAGAAAGAAAGGAAAACCCAGATATTAATACACCGCCTTAGAGGTTTCCATCCCGTGAGATGGTGGTGTGAGACCTACGGCTAAAAAGCACGAGGGGCATGCCAGCACGCAGGGGCGAGCAGAGGCGTTTCGGGCCATTTCGGTGAAAGCAGGACCCTGCGCTATGGTACAGGAGGTCAGACCAGCGTCATGCCAACCGTGGTCTCTCAGACTATGGGGCAACGGAATTTTGATCTTCTTGTTTCTCTTCCTCTAAGAAAAAGATCAGATTTTAGTCAAGGTTGCTTTTATTTAGCTCCTCCCTCCTGCCGTTTTCCAGTAGGCAGTGGGGGGTACGTGCTGGTATTTCCTTCTCTCCATACAAGGGATCCCAGGGGGCCAGGGGCTCTCCAGCCAGACCAGCAAACCATAAAGTGCGCATGTCGGATGTACCCCACCAACAATCAGAAACCATCGCTCCGTTTCCATGGCAGCTGCCCATCAAAAACCTCAACAGTAAAGGGGAGGCAAATCATAATATTCAGTGTCCAGTGAAAAATGCTAAAGCTAGAAATGCGAGATTTACATCAACACTTGTAAGTTACGAAGCGCTGGTACACACAAGCACAACGTAAATAAACGCAATAAAACTTCTGCCGACCCACCCGCTGAGCCTCTCCTCTGACAATTCTGCTTGGATTTCAGGCATTTTAAAGTTCATGAGCATCTCCGGCAACCCATCAACATGGCATGGAAACGGTTATGCTACTACAGATATGTGCTCCTAAACACATCGGCGTGTCAAGTTTCCGCTGACATAATTAACACAGAAATATTTGTGCTAATAAGCACTCCAGTTAAATTGAACTCAGGGGCCAAAAAGAACTAGACTGAGGCTGCTCTGCAGACCTGACATGTTGGCAAGTGAGAGGAAAAAGGCATGCGAGAGCAGCTGCGGGAGCTGCCGGTCATAAAGGAAGAAGTCGGAGAAGCTGTTAAGAGAGATGATCGGAGAGGCTGAACTGCCAGCAGCAGCAGCTGAGAGAATCCGAACATTGGAGCAGAGAGGAAAAGGGATAAGAACTGAGATTTTCAAGAGAAGGCTGATTTCATTGACAGTCGTGGGAGGTCAGAGGCCACCACGAACCACAACAGCTGGATGAAAGCAGAAAAACGACTGCCTTTGTCCACAAAGAAGCCCTCTAAAGCCTGTGTTACAGTCACGTGATTTGAATGTTCTGTTAAGTCCTGTGTTTAGTACTTGCTTTAAAACCTTGTCTTCATTTTCACTCATTTTTGAGACTGCCGGAGTCTACTGCAGCTGCTTATTATGAATTAAGATGTCAGGCTCCAATTTGTGAAAATGAACCCAGTGTTTTGGTTTAAGGGGTAATACTTTGTGAAAGTTAGAAACTGTAAGTTAGAAGGCATTTAAGTTTTGCATTTGGTAACAACTAGGTAGGCAACTGATTTCTTAGGCATGTTTTTAAATAGATCAGCAAAGACGTTTACCACGTCTTTCTGTTTTGCTGTTGTTTTAGTCGTTAAGTTGTCTATGACCCTTTCGCAGCCCCATGGACTGTAGCGCATCAGGGTCCTCTGTCCATGGGATTTTCCAGACAAGAACGTGGGAGTGGGGGTCTTCCCAACCCAGGGATCAAAGCCGTGTCTACCACTGAGCCACCCAGGAAGCACCAAGCCCTTTCACAAATCAAATTAGAAAGTAGTTTGAGTTCACAGACTCTCTGACTGTGACTTGAAGACCCAACCAGAGATCGAGACTCACAGGTCAACATGGTGCGCTCTCCTGCAACTGGTAAGGGTTTTCATTCCTAAAATAATTCTGTTTTCTACATTCACATGTGCTGTTCATCACAGAAAACTTGGAAAACAGAGAATAGGCATCCCCAAAATGAAAGTAAATTTAAGTCATAGACCCACCACTTGTTGTTGTAAGTTGTAACCTAGATGACATCTGGAGATACAAAATAAGCACTTATCTCTGATTTTATGGCCTCAAGATAAACTCCACGATGTAGACTGCTGGCTGAGAGGCGCACAAACTGCAAAGCGCCCTGCAGGAGAGATGACCCAAGTCACATCCTCCCGAGGACTCGGTCTCCAGCAGCCCTCTTGAGTGAGGGCTGCTCACTCTGCCACACGTCTGGAAGCGGGAGTTCCCAGGCCTTTATCCCTCCTCGCCCCTAAAACAACCTCAGCCTCTTCGGCCATTCACATCGTGAGACTCTACTGCCCACTTCCCCTCCCTGGAGTAGCTACACCCCGCCTCCTGGACCAGCCTAGCCTGTGGTGCAGGGCTGTTAGCAGACTCTGGATGCAGGGGCAGTGCTTACCGTTCTTTGTGCCATGTAGCAAGCCCAAGCATCACTTTACATCGAAGTAAAGGATCACAGAATATCACTAAGCAGGTCTGTCAGGTAACCAGGAGATCTTCCAACCCAGGCCTGAACCAAGGTCTCTTATGAACGGAAGGAAGCACGAGCTGGTTAGTGACTTTGGGCTGCGCACTGGTGAGAATGCGCGCGGCGTGATGGCGGATGCCTGGCGTTCACAGCACAAGGCTGGGGCCCGGACCACCAAGCCAAGAGGAAGCGACTGGTTTGCTTTCAGCTGTCCTCGTTCTTGGGTAAAACAAGGTGTGTATTCAGTGGAGTAATCATCTGCACGGCTAACCTCCTTACCTACAGGGCAGGGGTGCGCTCACAAGCCTATGTGGGAAGACAGAGCAACAGAAGTGAGAACTCAGGCTTCCCTGTGGCTCAGCTGGTAAAAGAATCCCCCTGCAATGCGGGATTCAATCCCTGGGTTCAATCCCTGGGTTGGGAAGATCCCCTGGAGAAGGGAAAGGCTACCTACTCCAGTATTCTGGCCTGGAGAATTCCATGGACTAAGTCCATGGGGTCACAAAGAGTCGGACATGACTGAGCAACTTTCACTTCACTCACTGGACCCTCACACATCCTTACTAATAGCCAGAGTCTTCAAAGAAAAGGTGGCTCCATCCACAAGGAAAGCCAAGTCACCGCTTTAACCTCACTGTGCGCTGTGAGTAACTGATGACAGCTCCCAAGAGCAGAGGCTTATCCATGGGCCACCCAGTAGCAAGAGGAGGCAGCAGAAGGGGTCCCTCTGGGGTGGGAGGATGTGAGGGCTGAGAGCCCCGAAACCCAGAGAGTCCGTTCTGTTTGGTCGCTCCGATGAGGACCGCACACGGCAGGGAAGTCCCAGATTTACCCAGGGACAAGACATGAGAACTAACGGATAAACCTGGATGGTTCGTTTTGTTTGAGCGGGCTGTTCCCACCAAACAAAGCGGAATGTCAGAAAAGCGCTCAGGAAATCACAGCACAGCAACCTGCGATTTACGCTAAAGCCGTGTTAATCACACAGCCGGGCGGGATGTCCCTGGTGATCCAGGGGTTAAGACTTTGCCTTCAACTGCAAGGGATGTGGGTTTGATCCCCGGTCAGGGGGCTAAGATCCCACGTGTCTGGTGGCCAAAAAATCAAAACATAAAACAGAAGAAAGCCTGGCGTCGCAAAGAGTCGGACATGACAGAGAGACTGAACAACACCACGCTGTAACAAATTCAATAAGCCCTCTTTTAAAAAGGCCTGGCAGTGGGGTCTATGGGGGTCTATGTTCCCCACCCCTGAGAGGATCCTGTCTCCTGGGTCTCCTGAACCCAAACTCTCACCAACGTTAGCAGCTCTTTGAATGACAATTAATAATAGGCCATCACAGAGCCAAGCTAATTGATCTGTTTTTTTTTAATGTCGAAAATTCATTTTTAACCATTTCTAAGTTGCCAGATTGACTAAAATCATAGCCTCCCCCCCCCCCCCCCCCAAAGAGGCCTCTAATGAAGCCTTTAAGCAGAGTAAGCATCTGGCCTGGCCCAGCTACAGCTCATGTTCTCCAGTTCATAGCACCCAAGGGAACCAAACAGCCAGGAGACCCACTTGTGCAAAAAGGGATTCAGAAGCCAGGCCGCCTGGGGCCTGGGCAGCATGGTGCTGCTCCTGGGACTCTGCCCCAGGAACTGCGAGCTCCGAAGCACAGAAACGCAGGTGGAAATCACAGAGGAGAGAAATTGATTTTTTTTTTTCTGATTCTTTTATTCCTTCTCCACTTCCCAGTTCTCAAAAACAAACAAAAATAACTGCAGTGGAACACAGCCAAAAGTTACTCTTAGTGAGAAAAAAGAGTATTACTGTTTTGAATTAAACTTCGGGGACTTAAAACTGCCTTAGTCTCCCAGAAAAATGAAACTTGCAAACTCTCCCAAAAGGTGAGGTGAAGCCCGCGTGCTTTGGAAACAGCCTGCCAACCGGCAAGCTTCCAAGGCTTCTGAAGCGCAGAGGACAGGAGCCGACAGCAGGGATGGGCGCCAACAGCCGCGCTCAGGAGGGAAGGCAGCGCTGCCCAGGGAGGCGTGAAACAGGCTCACTCCCTTCCCCTACACAAAGCTTTGCGTGAGGCCACGGCGGTCTCCTGCAGCTCTGTGCGTGGGTGAAACACTGCCCAGAGGCCTCTGAGGCTGTCCTTGAACCTCGGAGCTCCCAGGTAGAGCCCAGAGGCACTTGCAAACAAACGGGGGATGGGAGGGGGGTCCTGACATCACTCACAGCCCCCTCATTGGGCGCTCAGGACTGGCATTACAGACAGGCCCACCCTAAGCCCCACTTCCGGGGCCACAGCCATGACCCAGCTCACTGCCCCCCCAGCACCCAGCTCGGCGCCTCCCCAACAAGAGTGGGGAGGGGGAAGCGGGTGGAGCTGCTTGAACCTCTGCTGTTTCCACTATCACCTCTGCCACCAAGGACAAGACAGGTAATCACTCTGATTCCTCCTCTGTAAAATGACGATCGTCACCTGGCAAGGTGGTTAAAATGAAAATAAAAATCAGAAGGAGATGTCTGTGCAGGAATTGTGGGATCCAGGCATGTTTGTAAATTATTGTTACCGCAGATGGTTCAATACACATTTTATATACTTAAGGCTCCATAAAAGCCAACAGCATTTAATGGGATTTTTTTTTTCCAAGTACACAGGTCCTTGACTGCAGGGAAAGGGCACAGAGAGACTGGAAGGGAAGATGGGGTGGGCTCTGTCCAAGGAGATGCCTCTCTGGGGTGAACTGTCACCTCGTGGGCATCCTTCTGTGGAAAATCGAATAGTAAGGAGGAGAAGCAGGGGCTTAGACACACCCTAAACTGCACGGGTGTGTGTGAGTCACTCAGTTACGGCTGACTCTTTGCAACCCCAAGAACTGCAGCCTTCCAGGCTTCTCTGTCCATGGGATTCTCCAGGCAAGATTACTGGAGTGGGTTGCCATTCCCTTCTCCAGAGGATGTTCCTACCCAGGGATCGAACCCTGGTCTCTTGCATTGCAGGCAGATTCTTTACCATTTGAGCTACAGGGGCGTCCCTTAAACCGCAAGGACACGCTTATCTGTGATGCTCAGCATGTTTCTTCCTGGCCACTAGGCGGTGACCTGGGGCCCACGTGGCTATCAGCTTCCCTGTAGGGTATACACTACCTTCATCTTTTATTTTTTTTTTTTTTATTTTTTTTTTTTTTTTGAAAACGCACGACAGTCTTTACTTTTAAATGATTAGCAGTACAGTATCAATACACAAGTAGTAACGTGTAACAAGTTGAATTCTACCATCTAGCAAGTGTGAATAAGAAACTAAGAGCAGCCCAACACTAGGACCATTGTTCTAACCCTTAGTTGGAACGGACTATTTTAAGGCTGGCTGCTGTTTCACATGGGTTACAAATAACTATTTACTACTTTTTCATAGATAAAGCCCCTGACCTTCAAGAAAGATTTAGGGAAAAAAATGTTTTAATCCCTTTCTTTCTTAAGAAAATTGGGTTTTAAAAAACTATCTAAGAAAGAAAAAGTCAGTGTTGATAATATGCTGCTTGAGTGAAAAGGCATAGAAAACAGACAACATATATCCATTAAATTTCTAAGAAATATGAGATAAAAAGATACATATCTTTGGATAAGCTCCAAGCCTGTACAAAGAATCTACGTTGGCGATTCTGCAAAAAGTGAAGGGACCTACTATATAATATACAGAAATAATTTAATGCCTTTTCATAAGATATAACTCAAGCCTTGCTAAATGAAGCCTCATGTTCCATGAAGGCATTCAAAACGCCAATCCACGGAATAGGCACTTTTCTTCTGCCTCTATCCATTTATGCGGTAGTTCTCATGGATTTCTGGACGGATGTCGCAGACAAAGGCTAAGAGGTTATCCAAGACTTCATCCCTGTTCTGCCGGAAGTAGGTCTGAAGGATGGTCATCTTCTCCTGGGTGTCCTTCTCTACTTCAGTGCTGCAGCTACCATGGGATCCCAGAGCCGCAGCTTCCTTGGCCTTGAACTCCTTCTCCCTCTGCAGGCGGTACTGTTCAATTTCAGCCTGGGCTTCTTCTTTGGCCTGCTTCAGCCTGCGGTTCTTTCGCTTGCGTGCCTCGGACACCTTCTCGGCGGCCCGTTTCTCCGCCTGGAGCAGCTGCTGGATGCCCTGCGACTGACTGGCCATGGCTATGGCGACGGCGCCGGCGGCGGCGACTCCGAGGCGGCAGACGGCGGCCTACCTCAGCCAAATCGCCCCCTCCGGTCAGCACTACCTTCATCTTTTAATACCTGGGATCCACTTTATAAAAACCTCTCTTCTTTAAAACAGAATGTCTTCTCTGATCACTTTACTGGAATTTATGAATGAGGACTTTTCTCTTAAGTTACCAAGCAGAGTAGAAAATGGAAAGGCAGACATTCTCCACACATTCAGTGGAAATCGTGGTTGAAAGATTTTGATTGTGGAGATACTGACAATCACAATGCAATTTTAAAATTGAAACCCAAAACATTACAACACAGGGTCAGATTGAGGAACCCTGTCTCCCTGGATCTGTCGCTCCTCCCAGGATATAGGTGAGAAATAGAATGAAAGGTTGCACAACAAACTCTGCTGTCTTGGAGCCTGAAGCCACTGCCCCTTCCCTGACCCAGCCTCTCTAGGGACCCTCTGACTCCTGGTGGCTCTGCCTCTTGGGTCCTGACAAGACTCCATGCTCACCTCTTCCACGGGAAATCTTCCAACTGTTCCTTCAGCTCTCTTTTCCCTTCAAGGTTCCCCCTGGGTTGGTTTAATCCATGTTTAGTGTTAACTGTTCAGTCGAGTCTGACTCTTTGCAACCCTCATGGACTGTGGCCCACCAGGCTCCTCTGTCAATGGAATTCTCCAGGCAAGAATACTGGAGTGGGTTGCCATTTCCTCCTCCAGTGAATCCTGTTGACTCAGGGATCAAGGCCAGGTCTCCTGCCTGGCAGGCAGATCCTTTACCATCTGAGGCACCAGGTTTTACCATGTATAAACGCGAGTGCGGGCTGACCTGCCTCCATATGAGCTACCAGGGACCTCTTCAACCTCTTCTGTGGCAAACACGCCTCCTCTACCTTCCTCAAGGGGAACAACCACAGGTCCCCACACACAGAGCCCACGGGGAAGGGCGGGGGAGCAACAGTGTTGGATAATCCTGACTACTGGCTCCTTTCACAGGACACGATTGTCTCACAGGATTGTAATCACCACACTTCAAAGAAAGGAGCCTGCAGGTGCTTTGTAGGGGGGATAAAGTACATCGAAAGCACATACAATCCTAAAGTAAAGTTAGTCCATCCTAAAGGAAATCAGTCCTGAATATTCATTGGAAGGACTGATGGTGAAGGTGAAACTCCAATACTTTGGCCATCTGATGTGAAGAACTGACTCATTGGAAAAGACCCTGATGCTGGGAAAGATTGAGGGCAGGAGGAGAAGGGGACGACAGAGGATGAGATGGTTGCTTGGCACCACCAACTCAATGGACATGAGTTTGAGCAAGCTCCAGGAGTTGGTGATGGACAGGGAGGCCTGGCGTGCTGCAGTCCATGAGGTCGCAAAGAGTCGGACACGACTGAGCGACTGAACTGAACTGAAAGAGCATACAACTGAAAGAGCTGCTGCTGGAGGTCTGAGCTGCCGTTCAAGGCCCGGGGTGAACTGTAGGGCTCCACCCTCGCCCCCAGACGTGAGGCTTCAGACCTCAGAAGACACACCCTGAGGACTTCCGGGGTGTCCAGTGATTAAGACTTCGCCTCACGTTGCCGTTGCCGTTGCCGGGGGTGTGGGTTCAATCCCTGGTCAGGGAACTAAGATCCTTTATGCCTTGAGCCAGAAAACCAAAACCCTAAAACAGAAGCAATATTGTAACAAATTCAATAATGACTTAAAACACCAACAAAAAAAGGAAGACACACTCTGTGAGTTCTGGCTACCACGTTACAAGTTCGGGAACCTAGGACATCGCCAGGCAACCCTAGGAAGCATGCACCCTGTCTATGCCTCCCTTTCCTCATCCATAAAATACCCAGCTTACGTGATAAAAAGACAAATGGTTAAGAACACATCCGTCTTCACAGTCTGCAACACACTGCGTCATTTAATACTGTGATACATCATTTCCTGCTCCTCATGGTTGATACGCTACATTAGAAGGTATGTACAGGAAAATCTATTGTAAATTGCTTTTAAAACTACAAATATAAACCATTATGATCATTAATGAATAGGTATGGAAGAAATTAGAAGAGGAATTTCTAAGTTGGTGGTGGTATTATTATGAGGCTTTATGGGGGCAGGACATAAGACCTTTGCTCAGTCAAGTGTTTCATGCATATTATGACTATGTTTCAGGAGACAAATCTGACTAGCTGTTTATAACAGGATCTTACAGTATCCCCACGCATGGCTGAATTATTACAGAATATACACATTTCTATTTCTTCAACATCTACATGACATACCTTTTTTCTTTGTGTTGTGTCTTAAGGGAAACTTTTTCTTAAAAGACATTCGTGAATTGTCTTCCTGAAATAGAAACCGTCAGTGTTAGCAGCTGAAACTTTGTTCTCTGAACATAAGCAAGAGCCCTTGGGACTGGAACTTTCAGCTACAACTGGACGCTGAGAACTGACGTTTGCAACAAAGGTCAGCCTGCCAGAGGCTGTCACACACGCAAAAACAGTGACATGCCAAACCACACAGCCTGTGCCGGACGGCCGCCCACCTCTCCATGGTCCACCACGGGCCGGCCTTTCGCTGCCTGGCCTGGGAGCCCAGACCAAGATCAAGGAAGCCCGCAGGTCACCCTGGACCAGCCCTTAGTCCAGCGTCAGCGTCCAGCCCTTCTCTGTTGGACTCCATACTGGAGACCAGGACCTACGGACCCAGTTCACACTGATTCCCAAGTGTAACCGCTTTCCATGACCATCCTGTCCTCTCAAACATCCCCATCAGAATGGCCCGGCTTCATCTTCGAATGTAAAGAGCTGCAAAGAGAATCGCTCCCATCCTAACAACAAGAAAAAGTCAGATCATCCACAGAATTACAACCATGAACTCATGGGGGAGGTGGGATCACAGGGCAACAACCAGGCTGGAGTCTCAGGACACAGACTCCTCCAGGAGAGAAAGGACAGCGCGCCAGCTTCCCGAGAGCAGAGCCCAGGAGGAAGAGACCACGACAGAGGGCAAGGGGATTTCAGCCAGGAGTCTCAGAGAGTGCCGCCGAGTGTGAGGGCGTACCACCAGGGCTCCTTAGATAAACGGGATGCCAAGGCAGACAGCACAAGATGAGCAAGGAGACACCTGCAGCCACAGAAACAAAGAGAGTTCTTAACAAAATGCATCAAAGGGATGCAGGAGCCGAGCTGAAAGAGCACCAGTGGTACAAACAGGAGTGACGGCCAACAGACCCGTGGAAAGATGCTCAGCATCGCTAATCACCAGGGAAACGAAAATCAAAATCACAGTGAAGTATCCCCTCACAGCTGTCGGCATGGCTAACATCAAAACGACAACAAACAACAAATTTTTGCAAAAGGCTCTGGAGAAAAGAGAACCCTCACACACTGTTGGTGGGGCTGCAATATGGTGACTACTGACAGGTGTGACCCATGTAAACACAGGTCTTTGCAGTCTCCAATTATTGAAGCATATAAAGGGGTCCTGAGAATAAGTTTGAGAACCACCACCCTGAAGAATCAAATCAACTCAAAATCTGATACAGCATGATTTAATTCACTCAGCATATTAGAAACAATGGATGCTGTGCGTTAACTCGCATAGTGGAGCCCTGAGTCCACTATCACTTTACACATCACGCCTCCAAGACTGAAAACAAACTCAGCAGGGGATGACCCAGAGAGATGTTGTGGGGAGGGGGGGTGGGAGGGGGGTCAGGTTTGGGAATGCATGTACACCCGTGGTGGATTCATGTCAATGTATGGCAAAACCAATACAGAATTGTAAAGTAAAATAAAAAATAAATAAATTTTAAAAAAAAATGAAAACAAACTCAGGCACAGTTTTCAAGCTTACCATCTGCAAGAAGAATTTCCAAACTAGAATCTGGAAAAAGAAGTCATCAGCTTTACCAATCAAATAGCTTTTTGTTACTTTTAAATCTGATTCTTTATTTTTAATTACATATTCGTATATACAGCAAGCAAGAAGACAGACTTTGCATTAAAAATACAGTTCTAACTACTTCCCTGGTTGTCTGGTGGTTAAGAATCCGCCTTCCAATTCAGGGCCTGCAAGGAACGAAGATCCTACCTGCAGCAGTCTGCACCCTACGGCCACTAGGCTCTCGTGCCCCAGAGCCCAGGCGCCACAACTAGAGAACCGGCCCCGCGGCAAAGACGCTGCGTGACGCCGCAGAGACCCCTCGCGCCGCACATAAGGCCCGGTGCGCGCGCGTGCGAAGTCGCTGCGGTCGTGTCCGAGTCTACACTCCAGAACCGTAGCCCTCCAGGCTCCTCCATCCATGGGATGCTCCAGTCAGGAACACTGAAGTGGGCTGTGGCCTCCTTCTCCAGGGAGTTTCCCTGAGCCAGGGATTGAGCCTCCATCTCTTACATCTTCCGCTTTGGCAGGCAGGTTCTTTCTCACTAGTGCCACCCGAGAAACCCCACAGAGCTGACTCAGATGAATAAACACGTACATTTAAAAACAAAGCAAGCCTAACCCTCCTCCCATCCCCTAGCTCCCCCTCCCCGAGCCCGCAGTCTCTGGGCTCAACAGAGCAGCGATTCCTGAATCCGGTGACAAGTCTACATCTTCGAGCATCTTCCTGGGCCTGAGCCGCAGAGTCTCTTACACCTGAACAGACACCAAACGCGCAGCGCTTCCTCACTGGTGATTCGAAATTGCTGTAAGGTATTTCTACTGTGATAGGGAAATTACCAAACAGTAAGGTATTGAAAGAAGCAAAGAGATGTTTCTATTTCCTTCTCAGTAGAAGGAAAGATGAGAATAATTATTGTGGAGAGGGAGCCTCTCAACCAGCATTTGAAGGTCCCAACAGTTCAGTTCAGTCACTCAGTAGCGTCCAACTCTTTGCGACCCCATGGACTGCAGCACGCCAGGCCTCCCTGTCCATCACCCACTCCCAGAGTTTGCTCAAACCCATGTCCATTGAGTCGGTGATGCCATCCAACCATCTCATCCTCTGTTGCCCCCTTCTCCTCCTGCCCTCAATCTTCCCAGCATCAGGGTCTTTAGACCCAGTACATTCTGCGGACAGACGGCTGGAACGGGGAGTCAGTGGCTGGCCTAACGTGGGTTTGTTTACCAGGTACAAGTGTGTAGACTTTGTGACGCGTGTTTGGACGGAGCTGACAGAGAACGCTGAATGTCACACGGGCTTCCAGCACTGAGGATGGGAGGAAAGGATGCTTGGGAGGGCGTTTCACTGCATCCAGATCAACACAGAGGTTGCTGGCATGCACGCATGTTCTGTGCCTGTAGTCCTCACCGATCTGCGAGGTGCAGTATTGAGTCTAAGGTGGAAACCCGTTTTCTGATATTTTACAACTTCCACAAAGCCTGTCTCTTCCTATTCATTCTATTCACAAGCAGAAATGTAACTTTTACTTATAGAACTGATTTTTGCCCTGCCATGGACTCCTCTCCTTCAAATATCAATATAGACAAACCCTGATAATGAATAAATAAGAAACATGCCTTGACTTGAACCACTATTACACGGTCTTGTGGACAGTAACTCTGTGAGCTCAACAGTAAACCTCAGCTTTGAATCCCAAAGACTTGGCTATTTCTTATCTTAGCTCTCTCTCTGGGAAAAGCTGCCAGGACCACAGAAAATATGTGGAATCAAGACCAAGCACCCCAAACAATCTCATTTGTCAATTCAACGTTCCTGTGGACCTTCCAGCCCCTCTCTTCATGTTTCTGATTTTCTTCCCACTAAAACTACTCACAGAAAAGATAGTTTTTCTTCCAAAATATGGCTATTAATTTCTGGCAGCTAAGTTCTGAATTCATCTAAAAGCATCTTTCCAGAAAGTGGTTGGTACAGGCAGCCAATAAAGCTTTCTCAGAAATGAAAATTTTAAGTGTTACTTTTTGCTTCCAAAAATTATATGTATGGCCCTGTCCACATTACACAGGTCTAAACCCTAGGTTGTTTGGTTCCTTACAGAAACATTGTAGATGGAGCACATACTAGTAATTCTCATAATTAAAAGTAAGTCAGGCCCCTAACCATCATTTCTAACATTGGCATAAATTCAACAAAAGTGTTTGGATGGAGCCCACCATATGAAGAGACAGATCACTTCATCTGTGTCTGTTCTGTTATCAAACATCAATTCAATACCTCCGCTTCAATAATGCAGAGCATTTCACAGAATATATGCCTGCAGCTGTGATGAAGATAAAGCATTTTTATTCAACAGTGAACATTTTCTCTTTCTGCTTGAATCCAAAGGAATCTCCTATGTATAGAGGAATCCAAGCTTTATTTTTCTGAAGCTGTAATTCTCTAAAACTTTTAGTTCACCAAAGCCCACTTAGCGTTGATGACTTACACTTAGCCCTCGAAACTCCACTGCTGCTCCAAGGTTAGGCAAGTGCTAACCTTGCCTCTTAGGGAAGGAATCAAACACTCATCTGTAGTGACAAAGTGGTATCAAAATAATACAAGGGAAAAAACGGTAAAGATACTGGGCTGGCAACGAATTTCAAAAATCAATTCATTTGGTCACAAAAATCCTGAGTCAGAGACAACGAGAGACCAAACCTTCTCCAGCTTTATTGGCATTTCTGGCAAAGGGAATTAAATGAAATCCCTCTGCCGATTGCCTGATAAAGCAGATAACAAGGGTACGTTACTGTTTTGGATTCGGTGTGCATTTTATTTCAGCAAGATGCTTCAAAGGTGTTTTCATCAGTAGCTGCAGGCAATGGGAAATGCCTCACAATCTGAGCCCAGCACTTGTTAAGTGTATTCAATCACTTATATGTGATTTATGTCAATGGAGGGAAACTTCTAGTTGATTTTTTTAAGGTGTTTCGGTCTTATCACTCATTTTACAGTTGGAAACATATCAAGTCACTTTCCTGATCTGATATCAGCCCACGCAGCCCACGTGAAGCAGAGCTACACACAACATTTCTTTCAAAACCCCTCATCCTAGGAGGTTTTGGTCCACAACATTATTTACTGTGGAGTCATAATAACAAGAAAACCAAAATTAAAAAAAAAATAAAAGCACACAACATTCATCAATGATAGACAATTTCTGTTCTCTACTGCATCAAAATTACCCACAGTGTTCTATTTTTATTCCAATTTTCTTGTTATTATGACTCTACCCAGAGTCATAATGGTTTGCAGTTTTCCATTTTTCAACCACAGGAAGACACTGAAGACTGAAAGCTATGAGAGGACCCGATCTTTCTCATCTCGGATTTTAGTTCTAGGAGGCCCAGGCTTGTTCAGCTAAGAATGTTTTGAATGACACATGCTCCTCGGCAGAGAAGAAAACAGCAGCAGTCACGGCCCGATGGAAGGAACTGCCACCTCGCAGGAAAAATAGAAGCCGGCACACAAGAGAGAGCTGCTGAAAACCTGGAAAGCGCGCGCGCACACACAATAACTTGGGGGTAATCAGGGGAAAATGACAAGAGTGAAATAGCATGCATAATTGCCAAAAGAAAAAGGCATTAAAGTGTAATTGACAAGCTTCTTGGAAGAGGTACCTCATGAGTCGATTAGCGGCTTTAGGGAAAGAGTGGAGGATCAGGCCAGAAGGGGAAACTTAGAAGTTACACTTCTTCAGGGGAAGGATGGGGGTCTGCCTTCCCCTGAAAGGAAGAGAGGACGCGGGTAGGGAAGCTGCCACCAGCGTCCTCCACGAGGCTGACACTGCACGCTCACAGACGGCACGGCCAGGCCACCTGAAGATGCCCCTTTTTCTCGCCTGCGCACTGCTTCTAGTTCAACACTATTAACAGCACTATTAACAGAACACTTTTGGACAAGAAGATTAAACTCTGAGGTTCATTGCACGTGCAGAATCCAAGCCTTGCCCTTGACGAGCTTACATTAATTCCAGCCTATGGCAATAACCTCAGACAAGGTTCTTGCCTGGAGAGTCCCAGGGATGGGGGAGCCTGGTGGGCTGCCGTCTATGGGGTCGCACAGAGTAGGACACGACCGAAGTGACTTAGCAGCAGGGCAATAACCTACAGACAAAATGACCCTCCGTGCTGCCTTGTCAAATCAGACACCAGACAGCAGAGTCTCAGTTTAGGCTTGTGTTCTCAATGTTCCAATTTATAAACATCAAGATTTTAACAGAACAAGCAACACCCAAATGTGCATTATTTTTAAGTTTACGTGTGTCCCAGGGAATAAATTTAAATAGGTGTGAGCTCTATTTATGTGTTGCTGGGTACTGTTTTTCTCTTGCTTTTCCAGTGAGCTAAATTACAAGTGCGTTAAAGTCAGACGAGATCTGGCATTTTCCGTCACGGTGACAGCACTTGATGCTCCAGTTTCTGAGGTCTGATCCAGCCTTGCCTTTAAAACTCATCTGCAGGGACTTCAGCTTGATCTGATCAGTCATAGTGAAAGCGAAACCCACTCAGTCGTGTCCAACTCTTTGCGACTCCATGGGCTCTACAGTGCACAGAATTCTCCAGGCTGGAATCTGGAGTGGGGAGACGTTCCCTTTTCCAGGGGATCTTCCCAACCCAGGGATCAAAGGTCTCCTGCATTGCAGGTGGATTCTCTACCAGCTGAGCTCTCAGGGAAGCCTGCACACATAACGTTGTCATAAAACATACAAAATGCACCTCTACATCTCATATGTTTTATGTGATAGAACATCTCATAAATCAATGAATATATGTGTTAAAAATCTTATCTAGGAAGTGTTTTGTGACGAACAGCACACTTATTATTATCAAAGTATACCTGATTTTTGAAGTCTTTGAAAAACTTTTCACAATTATCATTTTGTCTTCTTACATGCTTTGCACCTAGAACCTACCACTGTGGCAGCCAGTCTGGATGGCTGTCGGTCCAGAGTGGTCGTGTGTTCTGATCAAGTCCTACGAAGTGGAAACAAACCAGACCACCGACCTGCACGCCAGGGCATCCTAGTGGCCTTTGCCGGGGTTTGGTTTCAGTTATTATCAGCCAACACAGGACGGACCAGAGTTATTTCACATCTATTTAAAGTTTTAAACTTTAGTTTCCATTTTTAATGTGTTACTGGATAAACTATTCTATCCATTTAGAGTTGACCCTTGGAGGAGGGCTCGGGGGGCCAGTCCTGATGCAGATAAAAATCCGAGCGTAACTAGCAGTTGGCCCTCCGCATAGAGGGTCCCTCCCTGTCCGAGGGTCCACACCCGTAGCCCCACCCGGGCCTTCTGCAGTGGGGCGATATTTACTGCTGAACAGACTCGCATGTAAATAGACCCCTGCAGTTCAAGGGTCGACTGTACTTCCCTAAGACTCTCAATATTTCTTTATAATCACAAATATATCCAGTGAGAAATCAATAAAATACTTATTCCAGTAAAAGAGAAGTAAAACCGCTGGCGTGAAATTAACTGATCAAAACAAATAACACCCAAGAGGATACCCAAGATGTGAAACTAACGTTGTTCTGGAAGAATTCCATATAAGCACCTTTTCGTCTGTCATTTTTGTGGGGGCGGGGTATTCTTTTTATATGAATGGCAGCTTTGCTCAAAATGTTTGCATTTATTCCAAATAAATAAAATCACCATTCTGAAGTATATTGAAAAAAAAAGTTAATTCTGATAATATCCTCAATACTGATTCATAGTACTTGTTAAAATAATACATTTCTATTATTGGCAGAGTCATGCTTCCTTTAATATGCTACATAAAAAAATAAATGGAAAATAGTCTTAAGAATATACACAAAAGTGAAAACAGATTCTAAACAGGAATTCAATGTTTTCATTTTTTTCTTATTTGTATCTGCTAATCATTCTACAAGAACACTGAACTCTTTATAATTTGGTAAAGTATTCTTCATTTTAAAACATGAGATAGCATAGAAGAAGATTCAATTTAAAAATACAATTAATGCTAACTATGAGTAAGGCACTGTATGTGCCTGATGCTGACAAAAATGAAAATATAAAGTCAAATTCCCCCTTCTAAGGTCCTGAAACCTCTGCTAGAAACCGTGACGAGCCTGGAGAATAACAGCAATAACTGCTACAATTAACTCTCAACCCACTGTGTGAGGCTTTTTAAGAATAATGCTAATCTCCATACTGACTTCACAGGTGAGAAATTCCCAGCTTTACAAACAAAGAAGCTGGGGCTCAGGGAAGTGAAACTGTGTTCACAACACAGTTTATACGCGTTCAAGGTCTGCATTCTTCACCCACTGTGTTTGGCTAAACATCCTGATTAAAAGAGCAAGTAATAGCTACATCAAACGAACGGTAAATTTCCCAGAGAATCACCGCACACTGGAGGCCAAGTGGATGTGACTTCAGTCTTCGGGGAATCGGGGCAAACGCACAGGCTGGTCACTGAGGGGTCTTTCCTAAGGACATTCCAAAGGACAGAATGATGGATAAAACTGACCACACTGCTTTTAACGAGAAGGCTAAGAGAGGGAAAACTCAGTGCCCACTTTCCAACTGGAAACATGTGCTTTCATTATTTAGCTTCGGTAGAAATCGCATAAACCTCATTTAAACATAAAGAGACTTTTCGAGAACTTTCAAACCCACTGTCACAATTGATTCTTTCGAGGAAAGTAAACCTGTCAATGTACGATGATTGTCGATGAATGAACGGGGTTCAGAGAGGTAACATTACTCAACAAAGGACACTTGCAAATTCACAGGAGCACTAAGACTGGAGTCTGGCGCCCTCTCCCTCGGCTGCTCGCAGGAACGTGTTCACACGTGGAACTGCAGCTCGCCTGCGCCCTCTCCCCTGAAGCTGTCAGGATCCTCCCACAATTCGCTATTTCCACTCATATACACAGAAAGCATAGCATCGAGCATACTTTATCCACATATTCACTAATCCCAGAGGTTGATTTGGTGATAAACTGCTGAAGAACAGACTCCGCAGCAGAGGGAACTGAGACTCTGAAACGTCAAGGGGTCCCAAGGTCACACGCGGTGAGTGATGGATGAGCTGATGTGATGTCAAAGTTCAGGTGGCTTCCAGGTGCTGGTTTTGATTAGGCACCTTCCCAAATATTAGTATTTATGGCCCAGGTATTTTTTTTATGGAGTGATGAGGAGACTAAGTGAACTTAGGAATAAGTAAATAAATCCTTATGTACTCAGACAAAAATCATTATGATCACATAATCATTTAACAAATAACGAGGAGACCTTGACTCTACCTAGGACCCTGCTACTGGAGAGGAACGCCATGGAGCCGGACGCACCATCGCCCGCCACGGGGGGCCGGCTGCTCGGCCAGAGCCCTGCCTTTCCAGGGGCCGGGAGCCTCGTGGTTTGGGAGCCCGTCCTCCCCTGACGTCCCCAGCCTGTGACACGTTCATCCTCAGCCTGACAGCATGGAGCATTCCTGGCTCCCTGGACAACCCTGGGGGGTGTCTCTGGGTGCCTGAAGGCAGATAACTTGGGGTGGGGGGAGGCATCTCCTGATACATGACCCTGAAGGAGTCTCCCCTCCCCTGTATTCTATCTGCTTTTACAGCGGATCCATCCACCTGCTTGAAATGTCTTCACATTTCCTTTCCTCTGAGTTGGTTTTCTGCCTCTAGGGAACAGAGCTATGGTGGATGATGGAGACACAGATGTTATATTTCTAACGGGAATCCTTTGATTATCTTGTTAGGTCGGTCTTCAGAATAGGAGACAAAATTACAGAATCTGTTGATACAAACCTTCCTTTCATTATCTTCATAAAGCTTTTCTTCTTCTTTCTCCTATTGTTAAAAAAATAAACGTAGCAATCAACTATCCACAAGGAGGATATTGTCAAATACATCCTTAATCTCCCAAACTCCTCTCACCTTCCTGGCTGGGCCAGATTCTTTCCTGTTACAAATATCACTCAGGGGTTGGGTCTAAGCCTTGACCATCCTGGCTACCACTGCTGGGATCCTCTTTCCCTTCCGTTTGGTCAGGCACTACCCATTCCCCACTCTAAACTCATTTTTGTGTGCACCTTGTTACATATTTTTACACAAAATACAGAATGTTATATGCCCAGTCGCACTTTGATTTTTTTCACCTAATATTCTGGAGCCCCCAAGCTCAGCACACACGTGTCTATCTCATTGTTTCTACAGCTGCAGTGTTTTCCATTGTATGGATGAAGCATAAATTAATCAACCAACCCCAAAGGATGAATTTCTCATTTGTTTCTATTTCTGAGTATATTATATCTGTGGGATTTATTTATATCTGTGGGATATTTCTAGCTATGGGAATGATGGTTTAAAAACATGTGCAGAGTTAATTTTTATAGAAAGAGCAAAATTCCTTTCCCAAAAGGCTGCACCATCTACCTTTGACCCTGTTAAGAAGCATTTCAACCTCCCTGCATCATCCCAGCCCTGGAAACTGTCAACCTGATTTTTAAAATAAACTCACCATTTCTTGTTTGTATTTCTTTAAGTAGGAATAACATTGATATATTTTCTTACATCTTTCATTGATTTGTATTCTTCTCTGTGAAATTCCTGTCTCATTTACCTTTCTTTTATGGGATTATATTAATGACTTAATGAACTCTTTGTAAATTAAGAAAACTTGCCTTGCAAATAGTTTCTTCCATATTTTGGCTGACTTTTGACTTTATGGTATTTTCCGAAGAGGATTTAATCTTCACTTACAGAAAGGTCAAAGCTTCGGTGACTTCTGAAGACGTAGTCTCTGGAGACTCACTGCATATCCGGCTTCATTTTTAGTCCTCTCTGTTGGGAATCACGTCTTGGTCCCAGCTTTGCCACAGCCCTGCCTCTAGGCCAGCTACACAATAGGCATCTACTGTGCTCAAGGTTCTTGATCAGATTCAAGACCAGTTACTCCTGCGTGCCGGGTGATGCGAGAGTTGTTAAGAATATAGTAAAATAAAAGTCTTTCTTCACAAAACTTACTCTGTCAGAGGACACAGGAGAAGCGCTCAAATAACTCTAAGAAGAGCCAACCTGTGATTCAGATGGTGTAAGAAATACAAACAAAACGCCACTGGGGGTCATGGAGGAAGAGCTACCACCTCTTGCTGAAGGATCCAGAAAGCTTAATGAGGATGTTGGTTTTAGTAAGGAGCCTTGGAGGGCGGGAGAAACTTGAGATGGCAGTGATGAGGTTGTTGTTCAGATACAACTTGTCCAGCTCTTTGTGATCCATGGGCTGCCGCACGCCAGGCCTCCCTGTCCTTCACCAGCTCCCAGAGCTCGCTCAAACTCATGTCCATCGAGTAGGTGATGCCATCCAACCATCTCATCCTCTGCCGTCCCCTTCTCCTCCTGCCTTCAATCTTTCCCAGCATCAGGGTCTTTTCCAATGAGTTGGCTCTTCGAATCAAGTGGCCAAAAGGCAGTAGAAAGTGCCAGAATAACCTCCATGGAGAGCACCCAAAGTATTAACGTCAACCTGTCTCCCTCCCACTCCAGGGATACACAAAATTATCCAGGACATGTTTAAACAGATAACCTTTTTGAAGGCAGGAAAAACTTTTAAAAAATCAATTAAAAGGTTGACAACCCATATCTCAGAGTTAGATATAAAGGCTTAGAGTCCCAGAGGCTGGACAACTCCTTTGCAAACCTGCCTGCAGAGCACTCTGAACTCTTCCCAGCGTGCAGAATCGCTGCCAGGCCAGAGAGCCCTAAACACATGGTCTGTGACTTCATCTTCACATTCCTTTGTAAAGGGACTGAATATTTGCTAAACTTTAGACAAGGCTTTACAAACTTAGCAGGCAGCACTCGTTAAGAAGTCCTGCTTGCATGTAAAATGCCTTACAATGGATGGATCCAAACAAATCAGCCACGAGCAGAACGGGAGAGATTGCAGCCCACCTCGATTCTGACAGTTCTCAAGCACCCAGTTTAATTAAAAACATGTGTCAGGAACACAGCTTGAAATAGATAAAGGGGGAAAGTACACACATCATCTTTATAAATTCACAGAAGATATTAGCTAATTAACATTGATAAGATCCCAACGTTTTAAGAAGGAAAATATTTTTAACGTGTCAGGTGTGGGCAAAGTTGTCCTGACGGTAACTAACGTATCTAAAGTGTCCTAAGGATGTAGCTGTGCTCCACTGCAAACGCACTTCACACCCCTGAACTCAGTGGTCTGATGAATTAAGCACAAAATAAACAGAACAGCGAGTCTCATGCTATATATTAATATGCTTTATCCTAAAAACTTCCAAAATGAAACAGAAACCCTTGTGATCCAACATCAGAAACATAATACGTATTTCTAAATACTGTTTATCAGTTCAGTTCAGCCACTCAGTCGTGTCCAACTCTTTGTGACCCCGTGGACTGCAGCCCTCCAGGCTTCCTGTCCATCACTAACTCCGGGAGCCTACTCAAATTCATGTCCATCACATCAGTGATGCCATCCAACCGTCTCATCCTCCGTCGTCCCTTTCTCCTCCTGCAGTCAATCTTTCCCAGCATCAGGGTCTTTTCCAAGGAGTCAGTTCCTTGCATCAGGTGGCCAAGGTGTTGGAGCTTCAGCTTCAGCATCAGTCCTTCCAATGAATACTCAAGACTGATCTCCTTTAGGATGGACTGGTTGGATCTCCTTGCAGTCCAAGGGACTCTCAAGAGTCTTCTCCAACACCATAGTTCAAAAGCATCAATTCTTCAGCACTCACCTTTCTTTTTAGTAACTCTCACATCCATACATGACTACTGGAAAAACCATAGCTTTGACTAGATGGACTTTTGTTGGTAAAATAATGTCTCTTCTTTTCAAAATGCTATCTAGGTTGGTCATAGCTTTTCTTGTGTTTTGTTCATAACAATATGCTATCCTACAGCTTAGCACGGTCATTACCATTTTATCCCAGGATCACACAGTTCGGTTTAAGCAACTGAGTCACAGGCAAGGTGAAGCAATTCCATAGAATTCATGAAGGACCTACTGTGCATAAGACACTGTCCTAGACTCCATAAAGGACGCATATCAGCCCCTCAGGATTTCACAACCAGTTTGGGGAGGGTGATCAAGCCCGAAACCACATGCCTAAGAAACCTATATCTCCAACATTGAATAAACATCACAAGGTCGATTTTTCAAATGAACAGATAAATGCGATGCCAAGAGAAACCCCAGTCCACTGAGAGCAGATAGGTCACGCAGCCTCTCGGCCAGAAGTGTGGAGTATTACTTCTTTTCATTAGCGTTACTAGCTACTGCAGTGCTTATACAATGCTTGCTCTCCTTGTGATCCCATAAGAACATGGGCTAGATTTCAGGGCTGACAACCTTCAACCTCAGAGGCCTTTCACACCAGTGGGGTTTTTTATCATCTCGTGCTGGAGCCGAGACGAGTCGTGAGCACCCGACAGGACTCAGACATCTGCAAGCCTCGCACACGAGGAAGACAGCCCCCAGCGCCACAGAGCGCCCGTTCTGGAAGCCCGGTGCGGGGAGTGGGCCCTCTGAGGGGCAGGACGCAGCCAGCCCGCTCCCTGGGGAGAAGGAGAGACCGACTCTAGAGCGTTCGAAGCAGGGTTCAGAGCCCAGCACCCTGCTTTCTGACTGCTGGCGTGGTAGACTTGCTCACATTTCTCCGTCTCGCTGGGTTTGAGTCTATAAAGCGGGGCTGATGCCACCTGGAAGAGTCACGTGTGGCTGAGCTGGGATGCAAGTCCCCGCACTGTGCCCGCCCCCCGGGCAGAGCTCCATGGAGATGTGTCGGCCTCATCCAGCCCTTCTGCCCGACTTAAGTCATCCTGTTTGGGCTCCTTATCATCTTCCTGCCCCAAAGCTCAGGTCCTTAGCCCAGATATGAACAAAAGAGGTGCTTGTGTTTGCCATTACTCCAGTGATATTGTTGGCACTGAGAAAGTCACTTTGATATGTGCTAAGCAATTGTCTCTTGCCTGAAGTCAGCGGCTAATACACAAGCTGCCCTGGAGACCAGAGGAGATGTATCTACAGAACAAGTCAGTAAGGCAGAGATGGATTCTGACAGTGTGCAGACCTCCAGGCGACGGCACAAACTCAGTTCAGATGAAACACGGATGCCGTGTTCCCATTAATCCGCGACATTCCGTTATTCCGCGACTGGATCCTAACAGCGCCCTTTCCTCCAGGGCCCCAAGGCAAGCAGGAGACCCTTGGCCCCTGGTCACCCAGCGCCCTGGGACCAAAGCCCTCCCACCCCAGACACAGCCTTATACTCGTCACCCACCGTGAGCATCCTCATAAACACCCCCCTCCTGCATCTGAAAGGCTTCCCTAAGTGTCTGGACATAGCGTGTCTTTCCCTGAATGCTGCCTCCTGGTCAGAAATAGTTAAGACTGTAAGGAAGGAAAAAGGGTCATTTGAAAGATTAGTCCCTCTAGCCGTCCGTTTCAGATTATAAACTTGGTCAGGTTGAAAAACCTGAACCAGCTTCCTGAGGACCCACGTCCTTTCCCACAAACACCCCTTTCCACGACGTGCAAGAACCAGGGGCCGACTCGCTCCAGCACCTTGCAGTCCCCCACCTTGGAGTCACCGCTCCCCCTTCCCACGCGTGGAGCCTGGACACTGCAGGGCAAGTTTCAGAGCAGGAGACAGTCGCCTGCAGGGCCGTCATCCTGCGGATTGGCTCATATCCTGTCATCAGAACACACTCGGACTCTATACCCGGCGTGTGTTACACAACCTCCTGCCTGGGACCAAGAATTTAAGAAGAAGCCACCTTTAAAAAAAAATCTAGGGATAGAATTTTTAAAACAAATTCTAGGGATAGAATTTTTAAAACAAATCTTAAAACAAAATCTGTTTCTCAGCTCCATGGACTGTACATTTAAAGAGAATTTTGTCTTGAATGTTCTCACTGCACACACACGTCTCTGTTGATCAGCTAGATTATGGTGACCATTTCACAGTCGAAAACAATAAAATTGTTCACCTTAAAAATAGACAGTCTTTAGTTGTCAAATATATCTCGATTAGAAAAGTTACAATAGAAGGCCATGAGTTTTGCTTTCCCAGTACCAGATCAGTCACATAATCTCATCACTTACGACAGGAAGAAACAGGCTGCGTGCACCGATGGCAGATCTGAGGCATCTGGACGGGAAAGAGAGAAAACCCAGGCCAGGCAGAGCGTGCTGAGCTAGCTCACACTGCCACTCCAGAGCCTGTGCCACACGCAACCTCAGCCAAGACTTGCCGTTACACCACACTGACACCCCGCAAAACCGACGCCCCGGGGTCCTCAGAACAATGGAGCCTCCCACACTGGCTGCCACGGCTCCCCTCCCCTTCCCCACTTCTAAAGACACATCTTGAGAGTCATTGGGGGAAAAGCTCTTCAGTCTGTGACTGGAAATACAGCAAAGGGCAATTAGGATTAGTGTGGAACCATGAACACTACGCCTGCAGTTTCCGACACACAAGAGACCTAAGGTGAGTACAGCCCTCCCGGAAGACACACACTCTGGTCCAACGATTCTACCCTGGGGAGACTTGGCTCTCCCACCGTTGCCCATCCAATGGGCGCTCCACCCAGCATGTTACAAGGAGGAAGAGGTGCTGTAGACTTAGGCTGGGCGGTACAAAACGAACGTTGAATTAACTCACCCTGTTGCCTTCAAAATCACACGTGTGTCTGTGTGTCTCTTCAGCATCTTTGACGATCTCGGCTGGTCTCTGGGGAGAAAACACACCACACGCTGGGTTTAGTCACAGTCAACCAGCATCACAGTCCTTCCAAGCCGCAAAGAGCGGGTGAAGCCCTGTGACCTCCTGACGCTTGTATGGGCAGAGACGAAAGCCACCCTTTATCCCACAGAGGTTTCTTCACACCCAGGGTGGAATCTGCTCTGAGTTTTTACCTTTGGCTGCGCCAAAGAATGCCAACCTCTGTAATAAAATTGCTGGGGAAAAATGTTAAGAAACACTGCAAATGCCCTTTGGGTAAAAAGGAGAGACTGGTCACTGCAGACCCTCTGCAATTCCCAGGGTACCCGTGGGGACCCCGAACAGCACGCTCCTCCGGGTCCAAGAGACTGCCTGGCCCTGCTCGCTCCAAGGCCGTGGGCACACTGCTCTGTGTCAGCACCTTCCTGGTGGTCAAGGCTTGTTGGCAAAAGGCAGCAAGCTGCTGCAGCTGGTGCCCTGGGCCCCCCCTCCGCTCCGGGAAAATTGCGTATTCTGGGGTCAAAATCAAAGGCTCCCGCCAGAGATCCTGGGGCAGATGAGGGCCTCCCAAAGTCAGCCAGCCAGGAGACTCCAACCCCTGGTGCTCCCACGACCTCAGAGGCAGAAAGGGCACGTGGTCAAGTGCACACTGGCCTTTGAGGCCTCTGCCTGGACACGTCGTGTGTCATTGGGGATGACAGCTCATGTAGCCACACCTGACTTAAAGTGAGGGGACAAGTGACCCGACAGATGCTAGTGCTGAGCCCTGAGGGCCCGACAGCTCCTGCCAGCTGATCCTGGATGGGCAGCCCTTGGCTTCTGCTCTTGTGCAGGAGCCTGGCCTCGAGGTCAGCCCCTCGGCCAGCTCATCTGTCCGCTCTTCTCCTCCGGGGGCCATGCAGGGCTTCCCTGGACAGGGCGCTTCCACGTGCACGACATCACTTGGTGCCCGTGCTGACTGGCTCGGTGATGCCACCTCACCACAGGGACAGGAGGCTGAGGCTGGAGAGCCGGAAGCTGGGAAGGGACAGGTCCCTGGTTCCCGACCACAGGGTCTGAAGACATCATTCATCCCGTCTCTCCACCAGTGATTCCTAGAAGCCTCCTACCTGCCAGGCCCTCTGCTGGGAACAGGGGCTACACAAGTAAGCAACGCAGACCATCCCACTGGTGTGGAGCTTGCAGCTCAGCGGGGAAAAGACAGGAACCAAAAAATGACAAGGCAGAGCGTGCGGTCCCAAACCTAGATGGCTGACCAGAGGGTCCTGGTAGCAGGCGATTCTTGGGGGAAAGGTGAGCAGGCAAATGGGAGGCACTGGATCCGAAGGGTGTTAACCGCAGGGGGCAAAGAACATTCTAGAGGGGCCAGGGAGAGCTTGGGGGAGGGGCTGGGGATGCAGGCAGGGGGAAGGGCCACCCACCCTGTCCACAGGGAGCTCCAAGTGCACGTCTGGGGCCTCCCTGACTTCCGGGGCTCCTTGGGTCTCCTGGTTCGGAGTCTGCGCTTTAAACACGTCACCATCTGCAGGAAAATAACACAGTGGCTTCAAGCTGACGTGCATTGGGCCTTTTCTGACCCAAACCAGAGTTTCAGCTCAGCTTTCTCAGAGCCTCCTGTGACACTGGGACCGCAGCCCTGCACACCACCTCCGTTTCCCCACTGCCCCGATTCTGCTTTAGGCCAGGTGCTGGGCTTGGTGTCCCTCGACATCTGCACTGTGTCCACAAAGGTCCCAGGCCCTGGGAGTCCAGGTCAGCCCTGTGTCCCACCCTTCATGGGCCTCAGGCCAGAGACAAACACAGTGAGCGTGCGACACGTGTGTGTCCGGCTCATTCAGCTAGAAACAAATGAAAAGCAGCTGCCAGACATCAGCATCAGACTTTAAGGACACACAGATGTACGCCTTCAAAACATATTCAAGAACTGGATTTAACCAGGCAGGGGTTGAAGCTGTATATTTGAGCCACTCAACTGAATTGGCAGATAAAATCATGTAATTAGCATTACAGTGGGATGAGTTAAAAGCTTACAAAATCCCAAGACTCTTGAAAAGCTTATCCTCATCCTGATCAACAGATGACAGCAAAGAGAAAGAAGTGGCCCAGGCAGTTCCTTCAACATCCAAGGAGACACAGATGCGGACGCTGATGAGCTAATGATCCAAAACGGGAGGCTGTGCTCCCAGCCCGCCCCATTCCTTGGTCGAGAGTCCTGGACTCTCCCCCACGGGCCCATTCTCGCCCCCTCCAGCCCCCGGCCGAGAAGAGCCACCCCCACACCCTGGGCTGGAGGATGAGGTGCAGAAGAGGAGAGGAAAGAGGCAGGACCCACCGCATCCCAGAGGTTCCTCTAGCTGTGCCTTTGATATTAACACGCATGGCAGTCCTCAAACAAACCCAGAGGGCCCGCTGCAGACAGAGAGTGTTCCCAGGCCCTCAGTCCAGCAGGGTGACAGCCGGAGTGTGAGTCCTAGGACACCGCACCCCTCCCAGAGGGAGGGCATGCCTTGCGCCTGGCCACCCGGGCCACGCCCACAGGGTATGTCTTCCCAAGAGAGGCTTTACTCAGTGCTTAAATTTTCTATTGCCACTAATATACTACAGAGTTTCAGGTCATAAAGGTTCAACAGGCTCAGTGATAGCCTCAGAGGGTGGTTCAGTTCAGGATGACCTCGGTGCTCGTGCATCTGCCTGGCCTGCCAGGCTGCAAGCTCCGTGGCTGGAAAGAGCGTGTCTGAGCACCCTGCATGTCCAGACCAGAGCCTGGTGCACCACAGGACGATGCCTTGTCTTGGGATGGGGAGCACGGGGGCGGCGGCGGGGGGGCAGCCAGAGGAAAACGCCAGGGAAACAGCCGGCACTATGGCTTGAAGCAAACACAGGCAGCTAAGAAGCAGCGAGCAAAGAGGAGAAAACCGGGGTCGTTTTGTGTGGCAGCTAAGAAGCAGCGAGCAAAGAGGAGAAAACCGAAGTCGTTTTGTGTGGTACCGAGAGCCGAGGGAGAGGACAGCGTTAAGAGAAAGGACTTTCGAACTTGTCAGATGCTGTGGAGAAGGCAAGGGGACCCCTGCCTCCAGCCACTCTCTTCTCTCTCCATAGCCAGCCACGGGACTGGGTCTCCTAAGCATCCATCACACCTACAGGGAACACGGCCACAGAAGCACCTTCTTCAGCACCTGGCCCCCCGTCAAAGCTAATATCAGTAGTAACAGGAGCACGGATAATACTAGTAATGATAGTGTTAACAGGAATAGTAATACTAATAACAGTAGTAACCATAGCACTAATAATAATAGTAACAGCAGTGCTAACAGTAATAGTACAGTAATACCAGCGACAGCAATACCAGTAGTGCTAATAATAGCAGTAACAGCAGAGCTAACAGCAGTAGTAACAGCAGCACGAATCATAGTGGTACCAGTAGCGCTAACAGTGGTAGTAATGGTAATACTAATGACAGTAGTAACAGTAGCAGTAGTAATAATAGCAAGATCAGTGCTGATAATGCCTAAATCAAATAAATAAAACCTAAATCAAATCCCTTATGACTATACAGTGGAAGTGAGAAATAGATTTAAGGGACTAGATCTGACAGACAGAGTGCCTGATGAACTATGGGATGAGGTTCATGACATTGTACAGGAGACAGGGATCAAGACCATCCCCATGGAAAAGAAATGCAAAAAAGCAAAATAGCTGCCTGAGGAGGCCTTACAAATAGCTGTGAAAAAAAGAGAAGCCAAAAGCAAAGGAGAAAAGGAAAAATATACCCATTTGAATGCAAAGTTCCAAAGAATAGCAAGGAGAGATAAGAAAGCCTTCCTCAGCGATCAATGCAAAGAAATAGAGGAAAACAACAGAAAGGGAAAGACTAGAGATGTCTTCAAGAAAATTAGAGATACCAAGGGAACATTTTATACAAAGATGGGCTTTATAAAGGACAGAAATGGTAGGGACCTAACAGAAGCAGAAGATATTAAGAAGAGGTGGCAAAAATACACAGAAGAACTGTACAAAAAAGATCTTCATGACCCAGATAATTATGATGGTGTGGTCACTCACTTAGAGCCAGACATCCTGGAATGTGAAGTCAAGTGGGCCTTAGAAAACATCACTACAAACAAAGCTAGTGGAGGTGATGGAATTCCAACTGAGCTATTTCAAATCCTGAAAGATGATGAAGTGAAAGTGCTGCACTCAATATGCCAGCAAATTTGGGAAACTCAGCAGTGGCCACAGGATTGGAGAAGGTCAGTTTCATTCCAATCCCAAAGAAAGGCAATGCCAAAGAATGCTCAAACTACCGCACAATTGCACTCATCTCACACGCTAGTAAAGTAACGCTTAAAATTCTCCAAGCCAGGCTTCAACAATATGTGAACCGTGAACTTCCAGATGTTCAAGCTGGTTTTAGAAAAGGCAGAGGAACCAGAGATCAAATTGCCAATATCTGCTGGATCATTGAAAAAGCAAGAGAGTTCCAGAAAAATATCTGTTTCTGCTCTAACTATGCCAAAGCCTTTGACTGTGTAGATCACAATAAACTGTGGAAAATTCTGAAAGAGATGGGTATACCAGACCACCTAACCTGCCTTCTGAGAAATCTGTATGCAGGTCAGGAAGCAACACTTAGAACTGGACATGGAACAACAGATTGGTTCAAAATAGGAAAAGGAGTACGTCAAAGCTGTATATTGTCACCCTGCTTATTTAACTTCTATGCAGAGTACATCATGAGAAACACTGGGCTGGAAGAAGCACAAGCTGGAATCTAGATTGGTGGGAGAAATATCAATAACCTCAGATATGCAGATGACACCACCCTTATGGCAGAAAGTGAAGAAGAAGCAAAGAGCCTCTTGATGAAAGTGAAAGAGGAGAGTGAAAAAGTTGGCTTAAAGCTCAACATTCAGAAAACGAAGATCATGGCGTCCGGTCCCATCACTTCATGGGAAATAGATGGGGAAACAGTGGAAACAGTGGCTGACTTTATTTTTTGGGCTCCAAAATCACTGCAGATGGTGATTGCAGCCATGAAATTAAAAGACGCTTACTCCTTGGAAGAAAAGTATGACCAACCTAGACAACATATTCAAAAGCAGAGACATTACTTTGCCAACTAAGGTCCATCTAGTCAAGGCTATGGTTTTTCCAGTGGTCATGTATGGATGTGAGAGTTGGACTGTGAAGAAAGCTGAGTACTGAAGAACTGATGCTTTTGAAGTGTGGTGTTGGAGAAGACTCTTGAGAGTCCCTTGGACTGCAAGGAGATCCAAGCAGTCCATCCTAAAGGAAATCAGTCCTGAGTGTTCATTAGAAGGACTGATGTTGACGCTGAAACTCCAATACTTTGGCCACCTGATGGGAAGAGCTGACTCATTGGAAAAGATCCTGATGCTGGGAAAGGTTGGGGGCAGGAGGAGAAGGGGACAACTTAGGATGAGATGGCTGGATGGTATCACCGACTCAATGGACATGGGTTTGGGTGGACTCCGGGTGTTGGTGATGGACAGGAAGGCCTGGCGTGCTGTGGTTCATGGAGTCGGAATCGGACAGGACTGAGCGACTTAACTGAACTGAATAATCGTAGTAACAGTAGCAGTAATGATAGTACTAACAGTAGTGCTAACAATGGTAGTACCAGTAGCACTCATAATGGTAGTACCAGTAGTGCTAACAGTGACAGTAACAGCAATACTAATAGCAGTAGTAACAGTAGCACCAGTAACAGTTGTAACAGTAGTGCTAACAGTGACCCTAAGAGCAGCCCTGACCGTAGTGGTGCCAGCAGCACTAACAGTGGTAGTAACAGTAAAAGTAAGAGCAGTAGTAGCAGCAGCAGTGATAATACCGGTAAAAGCAGTGCTCGCAATGGCAGTAACAGCGGCAGGAATGACAGGAGCATCAGGAGCACTAACAGGAACGGCAGCACTGATCGTGGTACCGGGAGTGCTAACAGTGGTGGTGACCGTAATACTGATAACGGTAGTAACAGTAGCAGGAGTGAGCGTAGTAGCAGTCGGGCCAACAGTGGTAGCCCCGGTAGCACTCACAATGGTGGCGCCCCTAGTGCTAACAGCAGCAGTAGCAGTCGGGCTAACCGCCGTAGTGCCAGGCCAGTAGCAGTGGCAGCAACAGCGCCGGTGGCCGCTGCCCAGCGGCGCCGACAGGAACCCCGATGGCAGCGCTGGCGGAGGGTAGACGCCAGCGGGACCCCGATCCCATGCTGGTACTATCCGTAGTGATGCCGATGGTACTAGCGGTTGTAGTTTTGGAATAGCACTAAAATTAAGAGTGGGACTGCGAGGGGTGTATTTAAATTATCTCCTTTTAGAATCACTTCTGAAATTTCGTCTTTTAAAGTCTCTCACACTCCAAACGGTTCAGACGCCTTTTACGCTCACATTTCCCTCAAAAGGTTGACACGCTTGCTGGTTGTTTTCTGTGTCAACGGCCCTTCAGGGAAAACATGCCCACCCTGACGTCCAGAGAGACAACAGAATGAGTTCCACGTCCTGTGTTCATCTTGGGCTTCCTGACAGGAGAAGCCCACGGCCCTCAAGTGTGGGATTTTGCTTCTTCACTCCCCTCACCACAGCTCTACCGCTAACCGAGGCATCAAGAAGTCAGACAGTTACAGGCAGGCTTGGAAATCAGATCGTTGCCAGTCACGTCTCTGCGGATGAAATCGGTCTGGAAAAGCGTGTTCTCAGCCCGGCAGCATTCTGAATTGCCAGCAGCCGCACGGAATTTCACCTTACCTGCCCCACTCTGGATCAAAGGTTCTGCCTTTGGTTTCTTTTTTCCTTCTTTGGCATAAAACACAGAATCCTGTGCTTTGGGTGAAATGCTGTCCTGTTTATGAGTGTCTTTCACTTTGGGATCCTCCTAAGGTAGAAACGAAAAATAAAAAGCACGTTAGGATGGATGTGTACACTCCATCTAATCGGTTATTTTGATAAGAGCCAGGGAAAGTGCACGCTCCTCAGGTGATTTGTGGGAGAGGACCCAGGCACCTCCAAGAGGCCGCCCTTCTCACACCATCTGGACCATGCCGTCGCTACATTTCTCTTCTGTAAAGTGGTGAAAATACTGTCCCTCCTCCGAGGAACACCGGGAGCAGCACCTCGGCGGGAAGGGAAGTGGTTCTCTTTCCAGGTGAAGGGGCTGTGCGCCTGCGCGAGGAAGGCCTGTGTGGGGTGGGGGCAGGTCTGTAGGGCTCTAGAGACACTCCTGCTAGCCTCCAAAAAAGTGCTTCCCCAACGACCACCAAATGGCCGCCACTGGACCCTCAGGGCAGGATGGAGCATCTCTAATCAAAAAAAAAAAAAAAAATGCCTGGGAGGCGTGTTCAGTTTACAACTGAGGGGAACTCAGATTTCTAAAAAAAAAAAAAAAAACCAAAAAACTATAAACTATAATACAAAGCATAACCAGATCACAGTGTGAGATGAGCGAATTCTGAGCACCATTCCAATTCTACCCCTTCTTTACATACAAACCAGCTTTTTTAGTTCTCCTTTATTGCTTCTTTACTGAAGTATTTGGAAGTGAAGACAGGCAAAACTATACAAATAGATACTTCTTGTGAGTTCTCTATGTCACTTAAGAAAATGTCAAGCTAGAACCATGAACTTGCACCGTTTATATATGAAACTATCTGTGTATTATGCAGTTCCAGGGGTTTCGTCCTTGTGGAAATTACAGTGTGAAAAGAGTCCTTCAGCCACATATAGGCACCACGCAAAATCTTTCTACCTATTTTAGGAGGCTCTCCTGCAAGCTGAAACTGTGTTCATAAGTGTAGGAGGCAAGGCCTTGGCACAGTTGGTTTTAGAAACAGAAAATGGTATATGATGTTTGTGTCTTGGAGGCAGCTAGAGGCTGGGATTTAGAAAGCTTGCTTGGTTCTTCCTGGCATGACTCACATCTCCTTGTCACAAGCGTTTTCCATCTTTGGCCTCTAAGATAAAGACACCATATATTGAGCTTATTATCTCTGAAATAGCACTCAGAGGACAATGACAAGGAAATATTCCCCCATCCCCTCATCACAAGGGCACAAAAGTAGAGACGATGCTGGACAAACAGCACAGAGCAAGGCACACCCATCGCGGTCAGACGCCTGCTCCCGGCACCCCAGGAGCTCCTGGGGCAGCAGGGTGGCAGGTGAAGGCGGACACATGCCCCATTCACACCACTGGGGGGTTTCCTGACAGTAGAAACAGAAGCCCTTGTAGAACCGCGGGACAGTCACCGCGTTCAAGAAACAGGTCTTGACACAGACTTCTAGCTAATCCACCATCCACGCTCCAATCTGGTCTCCATACCATGACGTGCTCTGTGGACCCTAACTCGACTGCAGACCCAGCCCAGAAAAACAACAAAATATTTACACAACTCTGCTTTCAATTTCCCTCATCTTTCTTCCTATTAAAAATATTTTTGGAAAATAAACCTGAGGCAAATTGAGTTTATTACTCTGTGCTGTTTTGAGAAATAATATTATCCTGCAGAGCTGCCATCAGTCAGTCCAGAGAATTCCAGGCGAGAGCACTGCAGCGGGGAGCCTGTCCCTTCTCCAGGGGGTCTTCCCGACCCAGGGATCGAACCCAGGTCTCCACACTGCAGGCGGCTTCTTTCCCATCTGAGCCCCCAGGGAAGCCCGTGAATGCTGGAGTGGGTAGCCTGTCCCTTCTCCAGGGGATCTTCCCGACCCAGAAATCAAAGCCGGGTCTCCTGCGTTGCAGGCAGATTCTTCACCTACTGGGCTACGAGGGAAGCCCTCCTATGAAAAGCATTTTTGGAAAATAAGCCTGAGGAACACTGCACTTACTACTGTGTGGTGTTTTGAGAAGTAATATTTTCCTGCAGAGCTGCCATACCCAATCCAGCTGTTTTAATGCCACGTAACGGGTCATCCAACACGTGAAACGCAGCCTCCGAAGGTCACCTGGGACGAACGAGACCAGGACTAACTGACGAGCGTGACAACCAATTCAGAGGCGATCCACCCTCGGGGGAGAACAACACGCCTCCTGGGGAAAGGCATTTCTCTGGCTCCCCACTGAATGTCCTGGTTCCAAAGCGGGTCAAGACCTCCATCAACAAACCAGGCTCGGCTTTGGGCATTGCTAACACAGAAGACTCGCTAACAGCTGAACCTGAGCGTTGCAGCCCCAGGCTGCCGGAAGATGGCAACAAGCGCTGCCTGACTGCCCTGTGACGCTGTGTGGACCTGACCGCGTCAGCCTGCAAATGTCAGCTCCAGAGTGTTTATCTCACGCTGAACTTCACAGTCTGGACCTGGTTATTACAGCGTGGGTGTCGGGCGCCCACACACACTCACACTTGGGTTCCAGTGCTGTTCTCGGTTCTTACTATTTGCTTACCAACAGTTGAGTTTTATGGCCAAAGAGAAACAGGTAATATGAACATTCTGATTGTGGATATGATAAAATACAATGCTCAGTAACTACTATTTTATGGAGACTTGCACCATATATCATTTTAATATACAAACCCGATTTTAAGTGCTTGTTAAATTAACCACACTTCTCTGGAAGGGAACAGATACCATCTTTGGAAGACACATGTGTGTGTGCTAAGTCACTCAGTGGTGTCTGACTCTTTGTGACCCTATGGAACGCAGCCTGCCGGGCTCCTCTGTCCTCGGGGTTCTCCAGGCAGGCATACTGGAGTGGGCTGCCACGTTCCTCTTCAGGGGATCTCCCCGACCCAGGGGTTGAACCCATGTCTCTGTCTCCTGCACAGTAAATGCAGGTGCTACAAAACTGAATTTGCTGTAACAAAATCGGAGTGGCTGCCTTCAGTTACTTTCATTGGACTAATAGAGTCATGGTTCAAGTTAATTGGACCATTTAAGGCATTGGCAGGCTCCTAAGACTTCCGTGGTGCTCCAGCGGTTAAGAATCCGCCTGCCAAAGCAGGGGACACAGGTTCAGTCCCTGGTCTGGGAAGAGTCTACATGTTGTGGGGAAAACGAAGCCCAAGCGTCACAGCTGCTGACGCCCACAGACTCTAGAACTGCGCTCGCAGCGAGAGAAGCCGCCGCAACGGGAAACCCAAGCACCACGACTGAGAGCAGCCCTTGTTCATCGCAACTAGAGAAAGCCCGCACCAGCAACCAAAGAGAAAACCAACTTTTAAAAAAAGAGTTCAGGTATCAGCAGGGTCCTAAGGACATATTTTCAAATGTCCAAATATGTGCCTCGGACAGTAAGTGAACTAAGCCAATCAAATGAGGCTGGCTGTGTCCCAAGTATGGTTCAATCAGCTCAAGTGTGTTAATTATGATTTTTTTTGTCATTCTCTCAGAAATAGGCATTTTTAACAGTGCAATTTAAAATTCCACTAAATTAAGATAAACTCTTTCATTTTGTTCTCAACGGAAATCAAGATATAAGAAGCAAACAGCTTTGCTCTTCAATTTTTTTTTAATACCCTGTTAAGGTATCTACATTAGCTTAAATTAGAAATTTGTGCCCTTGGAAGCAAGTTTGATGCCAGGAATCCTGTGGGAGGGAAAAGAATGAAAGGGGGGGAATCAGCTTTCACCGATGGAAACCTTGCGAGGTCAGTGGTGATAAGTCTTGCCACTGGTCACCAGAGCCAGGATTCCAACTGAGGACATCAGAGTCCAGCACACTTGCTCTTAAAGCCTTGGGCATTCCCTGGGTGGGAGTCCTTGGCTATAAGGAAGGAAATCTGTTGTCATAATATGTGGAGAAGGTCTCACCCACTTCCTAGGCACCCAATTAGATCCAGAGAAGGTTCATCTTTTGCCTCATTAAAGAATCCACACGGATAACCCCAGACAAACATGGGAGCAGGCTTGTCCTCTGCTGCAGATCATACAGAATTCTGTTTGACATCAACAATACTTTGTGGGGAGTTCAGGGTTTCTGAGCGCAAGCCATTCGTTCTCCTTGCTTGGCCCTGCAGTAAGCTTTTTTCTGATCAAAACAAAACTGAAACAATACTTTTCTGCACAGATATGATCTCACACCGCCCCTTCCCTCTTGTGTGGCAGACGTGGTCATCTGGAGCAAAGCACCTCCTCACACACCAACACCTGCATCCTCCCTCCCCAGGGGCCCAGGTCCCAGCTCCTGATCGCCATCCACCACCGCTGCCCTGGGAACCCTGAAGTCACTCCTGACTTCTCCCAGTTCCTCTTACTCCCCGGTCATCTGGGCATGCCCACGTTCCTTCTCACGGTTTTCCTTCCCATTTTACTGAATCGCGATGCCAAAAATCGGTAAGACACATGGTTCTTTCCTGTGTCAGTAATAAAGAAGTTAAGCTGCCACTTAAGCCACGTTGAGGTGCTTCCTTATTACCCAGATGTTTTTTCCTCTACAGCCTGAAAAAAAGCCCTTTAGGAACTATTTAGACACAGATAATTATCAATACCGCGTGGAGGGAAGCAGTGTGTGTGGGCATGCTTACTTATGTCTGACTATTTGCAGCCCCACGGACTGTAGCCCGCCAGGCTCCTCTGTCCATAGGATTCTGCAGGCAAGAATCCCGGTGGGGGAGACGTGCCCTCCTCCAGGGGATGTTCCCGACCCGGGATCTGGGTCCCTGAGTCTCCTGTGTCGCAGGCAGGTTCTCCCCCACCTGAGCCACCAGGGAAGCCGAAAGGAAAACAGAGGAGCCAATCACCAGTGCCAGCTTTCAGAAGTGGGGACGTGGCCGTAGAGGGCCCCCAGCCCAGCGGACCCTCCAGCTAAATGCAGCCTCCTAAGCACCTGGTGGAACCAACCCAAGACCCACTCGGCCAACCCACAGAATCTAGAAAAATAATGAATCACTGTCACTGGAAGTGAAAGTCGCTCAGCAGTGTCCGACTCTTTGAGACCCCCATGGACTCTACAGTCCACGGAATTCTCCAGACCAGAATACTGAAGTGGGTAGCTTTTCCCTTACTCCAGGGGATCTTCCCAACCCAGGGATCAAACCCAGGTCTCCCACATTGCAGGCGGGTTCTTTACCAGCTGAGCCACAAGGCAAGCCCAAAGGCTGGCTTGTCAAGAGTCGTCATAAGCTCCTCGGTTTTTAGATGATGGCTCTTTGCATAGTAACAGGTTATTGAAACTGGTAGCTCAGCTATGTATGGGTCATCTCCCTTTTCTGCATCCATAAATGAATTGGCTGTTGTTTTACAAAAGCATATGGAATTGAAGAAAATACCCACTAAAAGCAAACGCGCATAGAAGTCCACATCAATTCTGAATCACAGCAGAATCATCTCGAGGACATTTACACAGCAATTAAGCTCACCATGCGCAGTGCCAGCCAGGCACCCCTCAACTGGAAAGACAGTAAAGCGAGCGGCTGTGGTCAAGTTCACCGTGACAACAAATGAACCCGCAACACGACGGCCAAGAGGCATCAGCCTAAGACGCACGCCGTCTCGGAGCCAGGAAGACGGGAGAACGCTCGTCACAGAACCAGTGACGCACAGCAGGTCTCAGACCCAACTGCTGCCCCTCATGCCGTCGGCTGGGGGGTCCGGCAGCCTCGGGAAGGGCCTCTCCTCTGCTGTTTCTACTCATGCTGCAGCTTCAGTCCGTACACGGCGTTCCATCCCTAGCAGTGATTCTCGAGTGTGCGCCTGTTCATTTCACTTCACTGCTGAGGTCAGGAGCCCCATGAATACAGGTGTCTCACCTGCCCTCCCAGCCCGCGTCCTGCACCCCACTCTCCCTCACAGGCACTGTGTCCTCCCGACTCTTTGGGGCCGTGCTGATGGAGAGGCACGGGCGCATCTGAAAATCAAAGGGGTGGCTGGCTGCCCTCCTGGAGTTGTTGGTGGAGGGAGGGTTGATGCTGGTGGATTCGGGGATGACAGCAGGCTTGGGCTAGACCAGGGAGCAGAGTCCAGTTCCCGGGTGTGGACAGTCACGACCACTTCACGTTCTTGCACTCCACTGGCAGACACTCACATGCGGCTCATCTGTTATCTCCAGCACATGAAGCTGGAGACAAAAATCAAACGCACTAAAACAAAACGCACTACACATGTGCAGATTTAGGCCACACGGCTCAGCAGTCCCGCTCCCGGGCACACATCCAGAGGAAGCACTAACCTGAAAAGAGACACACGCTCCAGTGTTCACAGCAGCACTACTTACAGTAGTGAGGACATGGAAGAAGTTTAAGCGTCCATCAGCAGATGAATGGATTCGGAACAACGTGGTACATGCGTACAATGGAACAATATGGATGGAGATTTTTCAGATTATCATATTATTATGATTCTCATTATCGTGCGGAACAAACATACAGAACATTCTCATATTATCAGAGGCTATCCTATTAAGGCAAGTCAGAGAAAGACAAATATCATAAGATATCACTGATACGTGGAAACTTTAAAAAATGATGCAAATTGACTCATTTGCAAAACAGAAATAGACTCACAAACATAGAAAACAAACTCATGGTTACCAGAGGGGATAAGAGGAGGGAGGGATAAACTAGCAGTTTGGGATTAAGATATGATGCTTTGCTCTACAAAACAGATAAACAGTAAGCACAGGGGAATCTAGCGCGAGACAGTGAGTATAGCCCAGGGAACTATCCTCAGTATCCTGCGATACCCTATTATAGAAAAGACTCTGAAAAGGAACATAGGCACATATACACATATGATGGGATCGCTCTGCTGTTCCCTTGAAACTAACACAACACGGGAAGTTAACCATACTTCAATTTTTTAAACTGGTTTAAAAAGCCGCTTGCAGGTTTAAAAGAAAACTCAGTTCTCAGTCTTACCAAGAGTCGCTACTCCGCCCAGCTGACACCCTTAGAACGGGCAGACAACCGAGGGCTCAGGACAGCCCCTCACACACCGCAGGGTGATGTCCCCACTGAGGGCAGTCCTGGGCTTCCGGGTGGGTTTTTAAATTTCCTCCGCTCACTTTCCAGAAGGATGTGGAGATGGCTCACACAGAAAATAAATGAAGGCTTCACAAGCTAGAAGTGGAAAATCGGGAACCACTAAGGGAACAGACGTGTTTAGCCTAAGATAGTTGCCGTGACGAGCCCTAAATCCAGGCTCCTGCAGCCAAAGGGAAGGGGCCAGCGTGCAGAGCAGTTTCCATTCTCGGCAACACAGTCCAGTCCTCGGATGGGGCCAGGGCCCCTCGGGGCTCAGTTCTGAGGTTAACGGGCCACGTGGGCCTTTACACGAGAGATGACGCATAACGCAGAGCCCTTGGCAGGTGTATCAGCCTTTGCTAAACCAGTGCTGTTTATTTTCTCCTAAGACTTTTAGTCTTCTATTAATAGCACAAAACGTGCTTGCTGCATGCACGATAGATCTAATTTTTCTTAAATAACACGTTTTTGCATTGCAGTTTATGCCATGTTGGTAATCATTCTGTTTAAGGAGTCCAAAGTATTAAATACCCTCATCGAAACCCATTATCTTTGCAATGATAGATTTCCAGAAGGGGAAAGGAAATGCAGATACGCTGGAAGAAACGTGCTCAATTTTAGACCAGTTTTAAATGTACAGTGAAAAGAAAACTACATCCCTTCCTATAAGGAGCCAAAGCCAAAACAGCAAACCAGTGAAAAGAGGACACAACAGAAGCACGTACTTGCAAACCCGCCTTGCGGGTTCAGCAGGTGGATCCAAGCATCTGTGTGTTCAGCGGCATCCAAAACCACAAAGGTGTGGGATTTCAAATGGGCACCGTTCACACTAAATAAGAGCCATCGCTGAGAAGCCAGTGCCCACACAGCGTGTGAAATCCCGGGGAAGGCGGCAGACAATGACCCCGTAGAGCTCGCATCCTGTGCTATTTGCCTCCCGGACGACCTGGCCCTTCTGAGTCACAGCCTGAACCTCGTTTGCTGAGCTCCACCTGCTAATTGCCTCCCTTCCCACCAGGCAGCATCCTATTCACACGACTCATTTATACGAAGCGTGTGTCACAGCTCAAGTCCATGTGCCTGTCCCCACTAGACGGAGCGTACCCCGAGGGCAGAATCACAGCTATCATGTCTGTGTCCTTGGTGATGCTCACCCACTCATCCAGCAGACATTTAACACTCAGTGCAATCCTTAGAGAGACAAAAGTAAGATGACCCTTCAGCTCAAGAAGCTACCAAAATAACAACAGAGTCAAATCAGAGAAACCTTTACACCAAAAGCCAGACAGCAGGACAAAGAGGTATTCCAGGCTCGTCCCACCTAGGAAGAGATGTGCAAAGCTCCATAACAACATTTAGCAAAATATACTCAGAAAGTATTTTTTTTTCAGCAGTGAGGCTTTTTCAATGCAGGCCGGTTGGGCAAGGATTGTGGCCATGAAGTCAATGTGAAGAGGCCCAGTTCAGGGTTGCCATCAGTCTGAGCTCCTCCAGGGCAGGTACAGATGGAGTGAGAGTGGGATCCCAAGGCTAGGCTTGCCCCAGGTGAACGCAAGGTGGTCCCGGGGGTACGGAAGCCGGAGCGGCTTTCAGGGAGGTGATAGACGGTGGGTATGAAATAGGAGCTGCCACAGGAGAGCAAACCCTAGGGCTGGCAGCCTGCTATCAGGAAAGAGTCGACTGATAACTCAAGAGCTCCCAAGGCCAGCCACTTCCAGAGGGTCAGGACTCAAGCAGGCCAGCCGGGAAGGAAGGAAACAGTAGGCATTCAACAGCACAGCCACTGCCGCAGTGACTCCAGGAGCTGGTCTGGAATATGCGGTCATCGCATGAACAGGTGGGCCTGTGCAGGTCGCCAGGATCTGGCCTCCACCTGCCTCCCTTGTCCCATGCTTTGTGTTGCAATAACAAATTGTGTTTAGATGAACACATACAGACGTGCACACACACACACACTTCCTCCAGCTGTCACGTCTACCTAAGACCCGCTCCCAGCTCCCTCCAGGCCAAGCCAGGCCCACCTTTGGTCCTCCTGGCAGATCCCATAAGACCTGTGCATCTTTTTATCTCCGCACTCACTCTGTTCTGGCACGAACCCCTGACGTGCCTCCCAGGCCTGGACTCTGGGCCCCAGGTTCACCCCGATCTCCTGCTCGCCTTGTTCCCAGGAGGGAGCCTGTGCTCAGAAGCTCGTTCGACAGGAGCAGAGCCAGCCTGTCCTGCGTCCTTTTTGATGCTAAAGGACACCAGGGTCTTTTAGAGGAGGAAAGCGCCCCACCAGGAGAGCAAACCCAAGGGCTGGCAGCCTGACTCAGAAGAGAACAGACTGATACACTGAAGAGCCCCCCGGGGGTGATGACAGCTGTCCTTTGTCCTTTGTTAAGAGGCACTTACTTTTTTCTTTCTTCGTGAATGCTTCTCCATGTCTGTGTACTTTCTGAAAAACAAAAGAGAATCAAGCTTGAAATGTTTAAAGCTCACCAAAAACATCTGAATAAAAATGTTGACTACTGCCTTGGCCTCAGGAGACACTGACCACCACGAGGAAGGAGCTAACTGTCCCAGAGGACACAGCCTCCTAACAGCATCAGCTTCCAGGGAGAGAAAGCACCCCCCTCCCAGGGTGGGTAGTGGTTGATCCAAGGTTGACACAAGGGCAGCACATTTATAGGCACCTTCTGCCCTAAACCTCCCCCGTGGCTCAGATGGTAAAGCGTCTGTCTCAATGCAGGAGACCCAGGTTCCATCCCTGGGTCGGGAAGATCCGCTGGAGAAGGAAATGGCAACCTACTCCAGTACTATTGCCTAGAAAATCCCATGGACAGAGGAGCCTGGTCCATGGGGTCGCAAAGAGTCAGACATGACTGAGCGTGTCACTTTCTTTTCCTTTCTGCCCTAAAGCCTTTATACGCTCTCAGGGCAGGGGGGATGGGAACCCTAACATCTGAATTTTTTTGACGGTTGTTTAATCATGTTTGCAAACGCTGTTTCTTCACACAGCCCTTGAGAGGATGTGCGGAACCAGCTTTCCTGCTCTCCTTGGGCTGGTAGAGAACCCGGGCTCGGGACACGAGAGTTTTACTCAAATGCCCCCAACTGACCAGCACAACTGGGGACAAAAGCCAGCCCCAAGCCCAGTCCCCCCTGTTTCCTGTGGGGCCAAACGTGAGGAGCTGGATCGGCACACAGCTTGGGCCTTCCATCCCGCAGGCAGCCTCCTGCAAGCCTGGGGCCGCCCCGACGACACCGGGAGTCTGACACTCAGAGCTTGTCCGGGGTCATGACCCTGAGTGCCCCAGACCCGTAGGGCGGTGTCTGCATCTGGCGGTAAACTCAGAAAGGGTGGACGGGACTGGAATCTACAGGCTGATATGTAGAGCTCGGAGCACGGAGGGTTTTCACACAAATACAGCCTGAGAAGCAAGCTGGGTGGGACGTGGAAATTCACGGAGGGGTCAAGCACCATTCTGCCCTGGGGATGGACGCAAACCACCTATCTCATCACCTTAAGGACCGGGAACAGTGAGAAGGGCTCTCTGCAGAAGCAGCCCGCTCCGTCCTCAGGAGCATGGACGCAGGGTGCGGCTGTGCAGCGGAGTGCCGCCGCCGGGCTCTTCTGCCTCAGGGAAGACCCCGGCCGTCCCCCAGAACGGAGCCCACAGGAGAGCAGGGGCCTCCTCTTCAGGTGCCTGCCTGCCCTGTTCCAGATGCCACCCGGGAGTGAGGGACAGTTGCCACACGCTCTCAGGGGACGGGACCACAGCCCCTGCCGTCTCATCCTCCTCCCAGCCCCTCCTCCACGACCAAAGACCCACACTCCCGGGGCTCCCTGTTGCTCAGGCCCAGGATCTACTGTAAAACCATGGCTTTGTTCACCAGGAGAGGCTGCCCCCCGCACACACTGCTTTACAAAAGGAAAAGCAAGTCGAATTAAGACAACAAACTGTCAGGTGGAGGGCGGGTTACCAGGACAGTGGCTTGGGACCGCCTCCATCTTGCACGTTTAGACCCTTGACCTCTGTGACCCCAGGCACCCAGAGAAAGACAGCACTCTCGACATGGGACCTCGCCTCGCTGTGACTCTCCCCAGCAGCAGAGGTTTCTTCATGCCCAAGATTCTGAAAATCCAAAGCTGCATCACATATAAAATGAGAAGATCAAATTTCAGAAAACAGCAGATACCTGAACAGAGGATGAGATGGCTGGAGGGCATCACCAACTCGATGGATATGAATTTGAGCAAGCACCAGGAGTTGGTGATGGCCAGGGAGGCCTGGCATGCTGCAGTCCATGGGGTCGCAGAGACGGAACTCCCTGAATGGAACTGGCCACGTGAGGGGAGGTGCCAGGGAAAGGGCAGGTTTCACCAGGCGGGAAAAGGAACAGAGAGTGCTCACTGTTGGACTTCACTCGGCACCTTCGGGGACTTCCAGTAAGGGAAATTCTTGAAGGCCTCCAGTCCTGCAGCCACATAAAAATGGTTGTCTTGCAAATCCTTAGGGTTGTCCAAAAGATGTCCATTCATTGTAAACAGTCTGCGGATAAAGAAAGAGCAATGGGCTGGAGATTTAAGAGCTGTGATGTCAGGGCTGGGGATGGGGAGAAGGGGCGTCCAGGAGAGAACATGACTGGCGTGTGGACCACACGGGGAGTAACCGGCCTGATGCTCTCTGAGCAAACGCGATCCGAACACGCTGAGCCCTGAGGGGGCGGCTCTGCCAGGGTGAGGCTTGCTTTCCATTTTTAGATTTTTAAATTAAAGTATATTTTTAATTATGTACAAGTGTTCAAAGGCCCTTGAGAAGAACACTTTAAGCTGTAGGTTGTTGTTCAATTGATTTTAACTATAACAACTAAAATGAATACAAATTGGCTTATATTGTGTAACAATACTTGACAAAAACCTGGCATTTATTAGAAAACAATACGCCTTCTTATAAGCACCGAAAGACTACAATATGTCTGCTTTTTATTCTGCACTCTTTCCGGCAAGCATTAATGCACTCATTCATTCGTTTAAGAAACCATTCAGTTAACTCAGTGTTGAGCATCTGTTCAGCACAAGACAATGAGTTAGGCATTGCCTTGGATAAAAATATGAATAAGAAAGTCACTGCTTCCCCAGAGTCAAGCGGTGTACAAAACCTGGAGAGACAAGTAGGACCAGAGAAGGGCAAAGTGCCAGTGCTCTGAGGAGAGAAAGACCACAAGCGACTGTGGGCCTCACTGGAGTGGGAGAATGTGCAGAGGGGTTTGAAGGGTGCATAGGAGTCCCTCATGGGAAGGAGGGAAACCTGTGAGGCAGCGGAAGGGGCCTCTGCAGACAGCTGGGACAGGGCTTGAACACTGAATCACGAACCTGGAATTCTTCGCTTACTCAGAGTGAGCGGAGGGTGGCAGTGTGGGGTGAGCGCTGTTTGGCAGCACTCAGCTGGCTGCTCTGGATGGGATGTGATAGAGGAAAAGCACCTCACCGGGGGGAGACGCAGAGCTGGGGTCGAGGACATGCTTACCCCCAATTGCAGCGGGCACAGGAGCGGAGGCGAGAGACGGGAGCAGGACACGTGGACCCACCCCTCCCTCCATCGCACACCCCCAGACCCCAGCGAGCACGGGACCAGCCCAGGCGCTGGCTCACACACAGCGGCTGGGCCCCCGCCTTGGAAGCGTTGATCCTGTGAGCCCAGGATGGGGCCTGAGCATCTGTTTCCAACCAGGGCAGCTCCTGGCCCTGCTGCCTTGGGTCACCGGGAGGGGCAAGAAGGAGACCCCCAGACAGGCGAGAGTGGTGAGACGCCTTGGGAGTGGAGCCCCGGGCTTCCAGTGGGAGACAGGGCTTGGAACCCCCTTCCCCTCCTGCTGTCTCCTTGGACAGTCGGTGTCCGTCCCCCAGAGGGCTCACAGCTCACCAGCAGCAAGCCAGGGAGGGGCAGGCGCTCTCAGCACTGAGAGGCCCAGGGCAGGGGCAGACTGACCTCCCGTAGCCTGGAGGACAGCCTCCCCCCAGAGCCTGGGTTCCGGGGCCTGGACCCCAAGGCGCTGGGGGTGGACGGCTGGGGAGATGCCACCAGAAGACGTGCTTGGACAGATGGAGCAGGAGCTTGAACAAGGAAAACTTTATAAGATAAGGGAACTAAGAAATAAGCAATTACTTGAAAGAGACACATGTATCCCAGTGTTCACTGCAGCGCTATTTACAATAGCTTAGAACACAGAACCGACCTAGATGTCCATAGACATGAATGGATAAAGAAGTTGTGGTACATATACACAAGGGAATATTGCTCAGCCACAAAAAGGGACGCATTTGAGTCAGTTCTGATGAGGTGGATGAGCCTAGAACCTATTATACAGAGTAAAGTGAGACAGAAAGAGAAAGATAAATACCGTATTCTAACGTATATATACAGAATCTAGAAAAATGGTACTGGAGAATTATTCACGGGGCAACAATGGAGAAACAGACATAGAGAACAGACTTATGGACATGGGGAGAGGGGAGGGGAGGCTGAGATGCATGGAGAGAGTGACATGGAAACTTACATTACCATGTGTAAAACAGACAGCCACCGGGAATTGTTGTACGGCTCAGGAAACTCAAGGGCTGTGTGTCAGCCTAGAGTGTGGGATGGGGCGGGAGATGGGAGGAAGACTCAACAGGGAGGGGATGTGTGTCTACCTGTGGCTGAGTCATGTTGAGGTTTGACAGAAAACAGCAAAATTCTGCAAAGCAATTATCCTTCAATAAAAAAATAATTTAAAAAAAGAAATAAGCAGTTACTGTTTGTAAGATAAAAACAGAGGAGCTTCATCCCAGGATGAAGCAGGGAATGATAACAGAACATGGAGAGCGAAAGTTAGGGGATAAAAATGAGAAGCGCCATCATCCAGACAACAGGAATCCCCAAAGAAGCTAAAACAGGAGCCAAAAGGAAGAAACACACGTAGAAACGACAATTAACGTCACAGAGGGGAAGACAAAGGGCAGCTGAGCTGGAAGTGCCCCCAGCGAGTGAGAAAGCAGCGAGACCAGAGTCAGGGTCACCGGCACGGCCCGCCGTGCTCCTCGGACGCTGAGAGCGGAAACGGCCGGACCTCGGAGCCTCAGGACTCGGCCAGGACCACTCAGCGCTGTGCTCTGCAGCAGGGACAGGGAGACGGGGGCCGGGGGGAGGAGGGCCGGGGGACAGGCTACCCTCCCTCGTCCTCCCCTTGCTGCCCGAGCAGGCTCAGCCACACCTTCCCCTCCAGCCACAGCCCCTCGGCCTCAATGACTTTGGCCCCCCTTCCTCCGTGCGGGGACCACCAGGATGCCGGCTACAACCTCAGGCTGTCCCTGGACTCACCTCCACACGCAGGCTGCCAGCTATGACTTGGGCTGTCCCTGGACTCACCTCCACACCGAGCCCCTCCCAGGCTGATCCTTCCCTGCTCGGCCACAGACCTGTCCACCTGTCTGCCCCCTCCCTAACCCCAGGCCACCAAGCATCAGAGGAAACAGTGGCCCTGCAAGGCGTCCCACTGCACATCCAGGGCCCAGGCTCAGGCTTCCTCTCCTCTCACACTCGGCTCGCTGTCCCCCGTCCACTCACAAGAGTCTACCTTCCCCACCTCCAGGTCTAGCGCCTTCCATCCACTCGGGACCTTGTCCCCGTGGCCACCACAGCCCTCTCCTCTCCAGTGCGTCACTGACCACACACACACACACACACACACACACACACACACACAGCAGCCTGCAGACAGCAAGGCGCCGGCCTGCAGGGCCTGCACGGTGTGGACCCTGGAGGCTGCTCCGGCCTCAGGCCTGGCTGCCTCCCCACAAGGACATCAGCTCTAGACAGTGGACCGTCTGCAGTTTCCCCCAGACTCCTCGTCTGTTCCCGATTGGTATCACCAGCCCATCCCACACTCACAACACACCAAGGGCTCCTCAGGCACTTCACCACATCACAACTCCTGGAAGCAAGTACTGTTCTTATTTCCAATTTCCCAGAGGAGGAGACAGACCTTGGGAAGCTCAGCATCTCCCTGGCGTGACCCAGGTGCGACCACTGCGGCCTCCTCCATCCAAGGACTCTACTCCCACTGATGGGCCGGTCAGCCCCCCGACTTCTGCCCAACTCTAACTGCTGGCCCCCTGCAGGGGTGCAGAGAGCCCCAGGGACAGAGTGGGGTCACGGAACACATCTGTCTGGGTAGTCGTGTTCACCACACCTCGTGGGAGGGGGACACTTACTAAACTTCGTTGAGTGAATGAACAAAATTGGTTAAAAATAAGATGGCCCGAAGACTTCAGAAATACTGCCTGCCCAAATAATTAAAACCAGAGTTCATGAGCCTCATGTTAGACCTCACTGGTGCTGGCTACAAGTTCTCACCAAAACCCCCCATTTCCTGGGTCCCCAGGGCAGGACACAGTCTTACTTTCTAACGCCTCCCAGAGGGAAGACCTTCTCCCCGACCGTGGCCAGCACGCTGTTCCACTCCTTCAGACTGAATTTGGGTATAATAATCTTTACAGGTGGAATAAATAATCTTCCATTTGTGAAAACACTGCAAGGATAAAAGGAAAAGGTTTTGTTAGTGCCTCATGCTCTGGGGAAAATGCTGGGCTTTCAGGAAAAACACACACTTACAGAACCATGGAAACCACACAGAGTCCTGAGCTTGGAGAAGGGGGCACCAATGGCAGGGACTCAGCCTCATAGGAGAACACGCCAGTGGGCAGGGCTACACTCTATTCTTCAAAAACTATGCCTCTGTCAAAACAGAATTCTCCTACAATGTTGGTGGGAGTGAAAATTGATACAGCCACTAGGAGAGACCAGTATGGAGGTTTCTTAAAAAACTAAAAGTCGGATTTCCACATGACCCAGCAATCCCACTACTGGGCACATACCCAGAGAAAACCGTAATGCAGAAAGATGCATGCACGCCAATGCTCACTGCAGCACCAGTTACAACAGCCAGGACGTGGAAGCGACCTAGACGTCCATCAGCAGAGGGTGGACAAGGACGACGCGGCCATATGCACGATGGAGCAATGTTGCTGTTTAGTCGCAAGTCACGCCTAACTCTTCCGCAGCCCCGGAGACTGCAGCCTGCCGGGCTCCTCTGTGCATGGATTTCCCAAGCAAGAACTATGCAGTGGGTGGCATTTCCTTCTCCAGGGGATCTTCCCGACAGGGATCAAACCCACATCCCCTGCACTGGCAGGAGGGCTCTTTCCTGCTGAGCCACATCCAAACGCAAATAACTTAAAACTGGAGAAATACATCTCTTTTTTTTTTTCAGGGTAAATATAACTTTTAATTTAACATGCTTGCACCCAATAAAGAGAATCCACTTTCTCATTAAGGCTCTGTGGCAAGAGGCCTGCCAACTCCAGAGTCCACCTTTTCCCATGTTTAAATGTTGCCCCACAACAAACCTTGAAAGGATGTTCTGTACAAGCTGCATCACAACTCATCTGTGATGTTACTACTACGTTGAAGATTTGCAGCAACGTTCCCACTGAGTGGTGCTCCTAAAGGGTGTACACCAAAAGTCTTTCCAAACATAGACAGCTACCACTAATTTTTAAAGTAGGAAAAACATCAAATGTTTTTAAATAAGAAGTGTTTTTTCAAAGTAGGAGGTAGCACCTGGATCCAGGAATAAATTTTATTATCATGGTGATAATGATGGTGGTGATGGTGATGGTGATGGTGATGGTGGTGGTGATGGGGGTGGTGGTGGTGATGGTGATGGTGATGGTGATGGGGGTGGTGATGGGGTGGTGGTGGTGGTGGTGGCGGTGGTGGCAGTGATGGCGGTGGTGATGGTGGTGATGGTGAAGGTGTTGATGGAGGTGATGGTGATGGTGGTGGTGATGATGGTGGTGATGGTGGTGATGGGGGTGGTGGTGGTGATGGTGGTGGTGATTATGGTGATGGTGGTGGTGATGGTGGTGATGGTGGTGGTGTTGGTGGTGGCGGCGGTGGCGGTGGTGATGGCGGTGGTGATGGTGGTGATGGTGAAGGTGTTGATGGAGGTGATGGTGATGGTGGTGATGGTGGTGGTGATGGTGGTGGTGATGGTGGTGGTGATGGTGAAGGTGAGGAAAGGTCAAAACACCTTTCTCCCTCGAACACTGAGAACTCTGAAAACCATCTTAACTATTTTCTGTTTGGTTTTAAGTTACAAGGTCTCCATGTGAAGGTGGTAGACAAGGCCCTGCATGTGGATGGCTTGGGGTCCATCCAGGGGAGTTTCCAGCACACCGTGTACAGAACAAAGCACAGACCTTAAGAATAACTGGTTTATAAATAGGAAAAAACAGTCTGGAAAAGGAAGTGAGAACCACTAGAAACTCGGGTCAGGACAAGAAAATACATATACATCTAGGGAAATGTGTCTTTGCCAGGAAGGACCCGTAAGCCAGTAATCTTCCCTCGGGTTTCTATCCATTCTTCAGAAAGAGATGTCTTTCACGAAATTTAGAAATACCGTTTTTTCTTATTTCAGAACAGTTCCCAGATGAATAAAAGACACAGTGGAAAGATCTTGGTGTGTGAGTGGCTCCCTTGCAGGAGGCTAAGGAAAAGTATCTTAGAGAAATGCCGGCTGGGCTTACTGAGGGTAAGTGAGGGAGCAGCTTCGCTGACCAGCAGGGCGTGTTTGCTCATGATGCCCCTGGGTGTTTCCACCGGGGGCTCCGCTGGCTCTGCAGGGGCTTCCCTGCGTCCAGGGCCCCAGCGCTTGGCTGGTCAGCAGGGGCAGGAAGGACAACCAGCTGGAAAGTGGAGCCTCAGCTACTCAAGGCTGGGACCATCCCGAGCTGGGGCCTCTCTGATGGGGAGCCAGGACCTGTAAAATCACTGGAATTCCTTCCATCGGGAGCAGGACCAGGAGAGAGGGGAGGTGCGTCAGCTTCTGTCTCTGGCATCTGGCTGCTACAGAACTCACCCTCAATAGCCTCCACGCCGGCTACCCCAGCTCCCGGTTCAGCTGCTGCTGCTAAGTCGTTCCAGTCATGTCCGACTCTGTGCGACCCCATAGACGGCCTCCCACCAGGCTCCCCCGTCCCTGGGATTCTCAAGGCAAGAACACTGGAGCGGGTTGCCATTTCCTTCTCCAACGCATGAAAGTGAAAGTGAAGTTGCTCAGTCACGTCCAACTCGTAGCAACCCCATGGACTGCAGCCCACCAGGCTCCCCCGTCCCTGGGATTTTCCAGGCAAGAGCACTGGAGCGGGGTGCCATTGCCTTCTCCGCCCAGTTCAGCAGGGAGGCTCAAAACTACCTTCCTCGCTCAAACATCGGAAACTCTGAAAGCCATCATAACTATTTTCCGTTTGTTTTTTAAGTTTCACTGGGAACGGAACTTCTACATTTCCAATCACCAATCAGCAGCTGCAATGACTAGACTGCAAAATAAATGAAAAAACGGAGACTAAATTACATGTTCCCGCCCCCACGTGACCCGTGGGGCAATGACATTGTTTCTCCAAAATCAAGGTTCTTGAGAGAACACGTGGCACCTGCAAGGCAGAATCGAACAGAAGGTTCCGGGAAGACAGAAGAGACGTCAGGGTGAGCAGGGGGAGGATGAGGAGGAAGGCAGAGTAGGGAGGCTACTGTCTTTAAGGGGCTCGGGCCCCTGCCCCCACTGGACTCACTTTATTTGTCGGGATGTGCGATGGAACATCTGCCACCTGGAAGGCACGCTCATACCACAGTGCACCACCGGTTTGATCTGCAAGGAGACAAAGGAAGCCCAGAACCCAGGTCAACCTAACAAATGCTTGTTGAACACTGATATGACCCACAGCAGCAGCCCCAAATCTAAGCAAAGGTGGGGCATACCCACTAACAGAACAGACCCCAGAGGGGACCAGGGAAGCTGTGCTCCGTGCTGGCGGAGTCTGGGAGCGGCAGCGGCTGAATCCGGCACGCCCTAGAGCCGGTGCTCCACCAGAGAGGACACCACGACGAGAAGCCCTCACGGCACAGCTGGAGAAAAGCCGGCGAGCGACAAGGAGCTCAGCCAAAACCAAACAGATTTTTTAAATTATATACTCATATACAGCTCTCTGCTTGACTGCATAAAATTATGGAAACAATGAACCAATTGCTTTTCTATGTGTTAATGATTCATTAAGCCCAATATCACCTGCCTGATTCAATGGCTCCAGCAATTAAATACATGATTCTGGACCTTTCCCCCTGTATTCCGTACAATAATCTCCTAACAAGTGTCAGGCAAACATGCTTTTCTGTTGTCTGATGGTGGGGACAGTTTCAAGACTTGTGTCAATCATCTGCCCCGAGAGGCAGGACCCAGTGGGCTTTAGAGCTCTTTATTGAAGGTGGTGGCTCAGGCAGCAAAGAATCCGCCTGCCATGCAGGAGACCCGGGTTCAAGTTGGGAGGAAGACCCCCTGGAGAAGGAAATGGCATCCACTCCAGTATTCTGCCTGGCGAATCCCATGGACGGAGGAGCCTGGAGGGCTACGGTCCAAGGGGTTGCAAAGAGTCAGACATGACTGAGTGACTAACCAGGGTCATTAAACCAGATCTGTGTCCGTGATGGAAGACACTCGAGGCTGCCAAAGCAGCATGGATGGCTTGCTGATGCCTACTGTGCACCAGGCGCTGCTGCTGCTGCTGCTGCTACGTCGCGTCAGCCGTGTGCAACCCCATAGACGGCAGCCCACCAGGCTCCCCCGTCCCTGGGATTCTCCAGGCAAGAACACTGGAGTGGGCTGCCATTTCCTTCTCCAATGCATGAAACGGAAAAGTGAAAGTGAAGTCGCTCAGTCGTGTCCGACTCTTAGCGACCCCATAGACTGCAGCCCACCAGGCTCCTCCGCCCATGGGATTTTCCAGGCGAGAGCACTGGAGTGGGCTGCCATTGCCTTCTCCACCAGGCGCTGCACTCGGACCTTTATAAGCATTTGTGTCTGATCCTCAAAACAACCAGGTAACAAAGAATCAGAGGTTATACCATCTTTCCAAGAACACACAGCTATTAAATGTCCTGGCCATAATAAACCATCAAAAATATTTTATTATAGGTTTTAGCAAAATGGGCACTTGAACCTATGTCGATAGAGCACTTAGGAGCCTTTGTTGAGTCATCCATGACTCCAGGGCTTTTTCCAGCTCTTGATCACTGTGTGAGTTTGCTCAGTTTGTCTCGCTTCCCTAAGCCTGTTTGTCTGTCTGCGTATGCAATGCAGATCAGGGCAGTGCGTGTGCAGTAAATCAGACAGAAAAAGATGAATATTTCATGATGTATTTATAAGTCAAATCTGAAAAAAATACAAGTGAATGTATATACAGAACAGAAACAGACTCATAGACATAGCAAGCAAACTTATGGTTACCAACGGTGGTAGTCGGGGATAAGTGAGGAGACGGGGATTAACCAGTACAAGCTGCTGCACATAAACCAAATCAGCAACAGGGATTTACCATGTGACACAAGGGACAATATGCATTCCTTGTAATGATCTATAATGAAACTTTAATGATCTATAATGAAATACAATCTTAAAATATGCATAACCCAATCACTTTTTCAATCACACTTGAAACTAACACAATATTGTAAATCAAATACAATTCAGTAAAAATTTAAAAATATATATTAGGCCAAAAAAAAGGTTTTTAAAAAAAGTAGGGTATTGACATAGGTTTGCTCGAGACACAAAGTGAGAGAACGCACTGTCCAGTACTCAGCGAAGCACCTGGAGTTCAGAGCTAAGAGCCCAGGCAACAGCAGCGGATCTCATTTGTCCTGTTGCCCTGAAGTTCCTTCTCTCCCCGGCCCCATCCTGCTCCGACAACCCTCCGTGAACACCCTCACAGCCTTCTTCATGCCAAACATCAAACAAAAAGCCCCATAGGTGACCCATGGTCATGCTCCCCTGGAGGACGAACTTCAGCTCAGCCCAGCCCAGCTCAGCTCAGTTCAGTTCAGTCGCTCAGTCATGTCTGACTCTTTGCAACCTCATGGACTGCAGCACGCCAGGCCTCCCTGTCCATCACCAACTCCCAGAGTTTACTCAAACTCATGTCCATCGAGTCGGTGATGCCAGCCAGCCATCTCCTCCTCTGTCGTCCCCTTCTCCTTCCGCCTTCAGTCTTTCCCAGCATCAGGGTCTTTTCCCTGATTCAGCTCTTCTGAGTTAATTCCCATGAGTCAATTCTTCTCATCAGGTGGCCAAAGTATTGGAGTTTCAGTTTCAGCATCAGTCCTTCCAAAGAATATTCAGGACTGATTTTCTTTAGGATGTACTGGTTGGATCTTTTTGCAGTCTAAGGGACTCTCAAGAGTCTTCTACACCACAGTTCAAAAGCGTCAAACTTCAGCGCTCAGCTTTCTTTATAGTCCAACTCTCGCATCCATACATGACTACTGGAAGGTGGCTCAGAGGTTAAAGCATCTGCCTGCAATGCAGGAGACCTGGGTTCGATCCCTGGGTCGGGAAGATCCCCTGGAGAAGGAAATGACAACCCACTCCAGTACTCTTGCCTGGAGAATTCCATGGACAGAGGAGCTTGGTGGGCTACAGTCCACGGGGTCGCAAAGAGTTGGACATGACTGAGCAACTTCACTTCACTGACTAGGCGGACCTTTGTTGGCAAAGTAATGTCTATGCTTTTTAATATGCTGTCTAGGTTGGTCATAGCTTTTCTTCCAAGGAGCAAGCGTCTTTTAATTTCACGGCTGCAATCACCATCTGCAGTGATTCCGGAGCCCAAAAAATTAAAGTCTGACACTGTTTCTACTGTTTCCCCATCTATTTGCCATGAAGTGATGGGACCAGATGCCATGATCTGAGTTTTCTGAACATTGAGTTTTAAGCCAACTTTTTCACTCTCCTCTTTCACTTTCCTGAAAATGCTCTTTAGTTTTTCTTTGCTTTCTGCCATAAGGGTGGTGTCATCTGCTTATCTGAGGACTTCAGCTGCCCGCTAACACATGGGGTTACAGGCTGGAACTGGTGCTCTGAATGACTCCAGATTTGCTGAGTCCCGCAATCAGAGAAACCATCACAAAGCACGAGGTGGCCACTGGCTCATGCAGCCTGGTTGCTGGCCGTCCTGGGAAGTCCCCACTCAGAAGCGGGGCCTCAAGTAAAACCGACCCAGGGACAGCACCTGGTCCAGATTCTGCCGGGCTGCAGACTCCGGAAGGCCCTCAGCCATGGTTCCATTCATTTACTTAAGGCTTATTGTGGAGGACCCGCCAGGGGAGGAACTGTGTTCAGTGTTAGAGATGCAAGCGTGAGCATCACACCTGCCCTGGAAATGCTGGGCACGTGGGGACCCAGGCCACTTAAGGGGCAGTCTGCAACAAGGGGACAAGCACACACAGCTCTGCGGTGAGGGCTCCGTGGGGGCCAGCGCGAGGCACAGACGGGTGCACCGCCTCCTCACAGCGACACAAAGCAGGCTCCCTGGAGGAAGCGGCATCCAGGCTGAGAGCCGAACTACAGGAAGGAGCCAGTCTGTCGAGGGTGGGAAGAAATGTTGAATGAGGCTGGGGGAGCAGCATACACGCAACATCCTGGCGAGAGGACTTTGGACACACCCTCGTGGGTACAAGGTCTCTGGGAAACAGAAAGTGCTAGACTAGATCCTGGACTCAGAGGGAGGGGTGGTGAGAGGTGGGGCTGACGGAGAAAGCAAGGGCCAAGTCAAGGTTAGCAGAGTAGACTCCACCCCCTGGGAGCAAGGAGGCAGGCCTGGAAGTGTCTGCACCAGGGAACCGAGGTGATCAAGTTGGAAAGGGAAGTGCAGCCTGCCGGAAGGCCAGCGGAAGGCACGGGACTCCCAGGAGCAGCTCCAGTGCCGTCAGCAAGAATCGGAGGACTAACTGAACGGGCTTGAGGGGCGAGGAGAGAGATGGGGCACGGGGCAGCTGGGAGACGGGAAAACTAAGAACAGCGCTTAGGTCTCTGGTTTCAGGAACTGGGTGTACAACTCTGTTCTCCGAAAAAGGGAACACAAAATAACAACGGGATTTGGAGGAAGATGCACAGCTACGGAGGCCAAGCTCGGGAGCCCGCGAACTACAGTTCATGAAGCCTGTGGGCCCCAGAGCGGGCACTGCACAGCAAGAGGCACCCTCGCCCCAACACTAGGGAGCAGCCCACTGGGGAAAGCCTGCTCAGCCACAAAGGCCCCTCGGAGCCAACACACACAAATGACAGCCTTTTAAATGTTTATCTAAAAAGTCATTTTAAAAATCGGACACTGACGACATTCTCATTAAATCAGCATGACATCACCATCGAAACTCAAGATCCCAAGAGCACTATTTGGAGTCTAGTTTTTCTCGCCCTCCATTGAATGAAACGCAGTTCTAGATCCATCACTGAAGCACACGCCATCTCTATGGTCATAGGAAGTGTGCTACTATGATATTCTAATTAATTTTAAGCAAATTTTTTTGCTAACCTAAGATCTCTTAAGAAGCTTCTTCAATTTTTGTACTAATTTAATATTTTGACCAGAATGTAAATTCTGTGAAAGAATACGAAAAGCTAGGCATTCCTATTCTATGTTACTGTATCACAAAATAAGGCAGAATAATTTAGTAAAACATATAAACCCTGAATATTTGGACTTGGCTAAAACTTACAGTATAGTATATTAAGTGTTTTTAACAGTTTGCACTGGTGTTCAAATTGGTAGGCATTCATGGACTTCCGATAGGGTGAGCTATTCCAACTTAAAGATATCATGAGTAATAATTTCAATGATTTACTGAGTTCTTACAATAGGCCCATCACTGTCTCAATCCCCACAACACTCTAACAGGTTATTATTTCAGATCCATATCTATAGATCTAATCATAGTATGATGTCATAAACCATTCAACCACTCCTCCATTGATGGACATTCACGTGGTTCCCAGGTTTTTGAAGTTACAAAAATAATAATAATAAATGCTGCCATAAACATGCTTGAGGCCCAGCGTGTGCACTGAGTGAGCTGGCTGGAGTGGGTGCAGGAGGGGAGCCCATGGCCTCGACTTCTGACAAGGTGTGGGGAGCTTTCAACACCACGTTCACTTGCAAAGCTACCTCACAGAGGCTGTGAAAACACTACAGTCCCACCAAGACAAGGATTTACACATCAAACAGCAATAATCACGAGCCACTTTTGTTACAACCTCACCAGAGCCATGACAGGCTCAGAGAGGTGCACTAGGCCAAAAATAATCCCTGAGTCATGCTTCCTGGGCTTTAGAGAGATGATAACTCTGGCCAATCAGAGGGATGATAAGTGGCCAATCAGTAAATACCAGGAAACCCCTGCAGCCAATCAACCCTTGCCAACTCCCTGTCTTTGTTCTAAACTTATAAATACTGGTGAAAATCTGGGCTCAGGGCTCTCGTCAAGACTCCACTGCGCTGGGTGAGATGGGAGCCCTGGCTCAAGCTAGAAATAAAACCCCTTTATGCTTTTGCATTGCTGTGGACGTCTTATTCTCTCAGTTTTGGGGACTCGGACGCTGAGTGATGTCTTCCACTGAAGGAGCTGGGCCGGGGGTGACCGTCAAGCACCTCCAGGCCTCCCCACTACACAGGACATGGCTCAGCCCTGCAGCACCCCAGGGCCGGGGTGGCGTTCTCACGGGAATACCGTCACATGTGCCCTGGAACCAGCACGTGCTCTTAGAGACGTGCCGGAAGTCAACATTGAAGAGGATAAAATTGTGCGCGTAACCTCCTCCTCCTTACCAACAATCATGACGGCTCCGTCAGGGGCCATCCCGGTGCCCGGTTACGATAATGAAAACGCAAAAGGATGGAAGGTCGGTTGACAGGGAGCAAGTTAAATAATTATGATAGACTCACATAATGGAACATTCTGAGCCACTAAAACCCACGTTGCAGGAGATCCTTTACTAGGGTAAACTATCATGATACTTAACTAATAAAAAGAAAACAGTGTGTGTTGGTGGACCACATCTCTTTAAATATATACACACACATATTGTTCATATGTGTGTGTCTGTGAGGGTAGATAGCTAGGTATTTGCTACTTGTGCAGAGAAGGCCGCTGGAAACGAACATGACGAAACACTCACAGTGCTGATCTTTGGGAGGTGGGATCATGGGTGATTTTCAATTTCCTCATTGAGCTTTTCTGCACGGCAATTTTGAAATTTTTTTAAAAAAATGAAAAAGTGCAAATTTTAAAAGAACAATTACAAAGCTCCTTGGGCAACCACAACCTTGGTGTCAGGGCCCTGGGAATCTAGGCCCAACTTGGAGAAGATGGGGCGGTACCCACATTTCACACAAGGCTTGTCCGAACGTCTCCCATCACAGCGTCCTCAGTCAGAATACAGGGAGCTTTGATGATATACTCTAGGAACTCTCCTTCCTGTCCTAAAATGCTAACTGTTACCTGTAATCAAGTCTAATGTTTTTAAATCATTGCAGTGTACAATGGATAAACATAGACTCAAATTTGAACAGTGACCGTCGAGGGGTCCTCTTCAGAACTGGTGTTTAGTTCCACTCCCTGCCCCGCCTGGAGAGGGAGATGCAGGGACCTAGGGGTTAAAGATGACCATACACATTTCCTCTCTCTTTACTAAGGCAGCTCTGAAATTCGGTGACTGCCAATTGCTCTCTGGTTGGGAACTTTGCCTCCTGTCCCTGGCAAGGGACAGTCTAAGGTGGGCAAGTAATGCTAAACGTGTCTGCAGGCTGGTGCCTGGGGGCAAAGCAAGCGCCGCTGGACTGTCCTTGACTGGAGCCCTGGCTGGAGTTCAAGGACATTTAGAGGACATGGAGGATGAGAACGGACACATTTAGTGCTGGCACGCTACATATATTTCATCATGTAATCTTCATGTTACACATCGTCTAACACACATTCTCATCTCCTTTTTACAGAAGAGAGAACTTAATAGCAAAATTACCACGTGTAGAAGCAGATACTCTAAAACAGCTCACCTTTGAAATACTCTACGAAAGCCATTTATAAAATAAAAAAGTAAAAATCATCTTGCATTCTAAAAAGCATCAGGCTATCTTGCTCAAACCTGGTGATTTTTGTCGCTCATTAAAAAGGTGGATCTCTTTTAACTTACATGTGAAATACGGTTTGTTTATTTGTTTGTTTGCTAAGACCCAAGTGATGTGACTAGAGTGATGGATGGTTCCATCTTGTAGACCTTTCAAATGTCTTTCAAGCACAAAAATGTTGGGAACATAGAGCAAATCTTTAAATTTAACATTATAATGAGCTTCAACATCGTGTGACTTGAAATAACTTTTCCTGACACCTGTCTTTCCAAATCTCCAAAACAAAAGAGGAGTTAAAAGGCTTAATGAATGACAGCACATTGCATCTCGTTAACTGGATGGACGGACCTGCTCTCTGCCTAACGGCGGTCTTAGAACATTCTCGCCCACGTCCACCACCTTAGTGACTGAGGTGCTCTGACAAACAGGACAAGCTCGCCCAGTGACTTCTGGCTTAAAGAGCAGCCTGCCTTTGTAGGCATTCCCTACAAAAGGCTGTTTCTATGAAACTTCAATCACTCCATACTGACGTTTCCATTTTTACCAAGTTGTCCACTTTATCCCATCTTTAATAGCTGGCAGTGAGCACTTACTTCCTTCAACTTCCTCATCTTTGCAGGTTTTCTGGGAACTATATTAATATAACTGCAAAAGAAGAAAGAAAAACCTAGTTAGAAGGTAGATATTTAGATTGAAAATTTGAGCCTCTTTGGAGGGGTCTCGCCTTCGGCATCACAATATCCCACTACATACCAACTTAAAACTAAAATCTAGAGCTCCGTGCATGCCCACGTCAACATATGACAGCAATGTCATTGCAGCAAAATGTCCGCAGTTGGTGATGCCATCATTGGCACCACTCGGGAAAACTGTTCTCAAGTGGCATTGCTTTCCCTCACACGACATGATTAATCACAGAGGAACCTTGGGAAGGACTCAAAGAGGGAAACTTTACAGTGTCACTCGTGGCTCATCCAGGGTCCTCTACCAGCCAAAGTCAGGGCGGAGACCCGGACGCCCCGCCCGGCTCCCTCATGCCTGCACTGTCCCGCATGTCTCACGGAATGTCGTCCTGGACCCCATCCTGCCAAAACCTGAACACTGGAAAGAGTCACAGGAACCGAACGTGTATGAGCCCCACAGGTACAACTGGTAACAACCTGAGGACTTCTGAAGAGTCTTCCATGTGCCTCAAAGACAGAACAGACGTTCTTAATGATAAAAAAAGAATACGTTAAAAAGTATATGTTAGTTAAGGCTTCCTTCTGATTTAAAAAAATCTTTATGTATTTGAGATTGTTTTTGACAATGATTTTAGCCAGTCAGAGAAAGATTGACTGAGAGTTGGTGGATGGAAGGAAAAGACATTTTTAAGCACTTACTATGCAGTCAGGAGTCACAAGCTCAGACGCCTACGGAGGCAAGTGAAAGGTGATGCTTGCAAAGGGCGGGTTAGGGAATGGTGGGATCCGTGGCTAGAGGAGTGAGGGTCCCTCTGAGATGGACGGGGTGCGCAACTCCTAGCAATGTTTTCCTATGGAAATGCAGGCAACTAAAAACTCGGTCCTTTTAAACAATAAAATCCTCTATTTTTAAATGGAAACCAAAATTTCATATTACATGAACACGTCCATTATAAAATGTTGCAGTCAGTTCAAACCTTTGAAAACTGTGAACTGAAGAGACTGTACATCTTCAACTCACCACCCTTGGCTTGTAGGTCCCTTCCACGCACACTTCTGCTTGTCTCCAAATAGGCATTTTAGGGTTGAATCCCCAAATTACATATTTGATGATGAACATTAATCCCCCAAATGACACAACTTATTATCATGAAATGGAAAAATAAAGGTAAAAATAAATATGGGAAAATTAAGGCATAAAAAGATTGAACAGCCACAGAATGCTATTTATTGTCTCCACATTGTCTGCGAAGAACATCGAAACAGAATGGAAAGAGGGGACAAATGATTCCTCAGAGAGCCGGTGGGCTCGGGCCATTAAGCCAGGCACCTAGAGGAGGGTTCTGGATGGACCTGGGTTTCCTTGGGGGTGTGGGGGGTTGGGGAGCAGGAGCCTGAAGCAGAGCCTAGATGCTCGTGTGCAAGGCGCCCCCCTGCTACTTCTGGAGAACAAGAGCGAGACAGAAGCCCACCGCGAGGACCACGCCAGGCACTTCAAAGTGCTGTGTCCACTGCGTCCTCACGACCCGCACTGGAGCAGACATCAGCAAGCCCTGTTCCGATGAGGAGGCTGAGTCTCAGCGAGGCTGTTCAACCGGCTAAGTGCCACCACACGAGGAGAGCCAGGACAGGTCTCCCAGCCCTTTAAACTACACGTAAAATTCCACATACTCCTCTGTATATGGGGCTTCCCAGGAAGCTCAGTGGAAAAGAATCTGCCTGACAACACAGGAGATTCAGGAGGCACGGGATATGCAGATTTGATCCCTGGGTTGGGAAGATCCCCTGGAGGAGGAAACAGTATCTTTGCCTGGAGAATCCCATGAACAGAAGAGCCTGGAGGGCTGCAGGGCATGAGGTCGAAAGAGCTGAACACGACTCAGCAACTGAGCATGCACAAACCCCTCTGTGCACGATACATTTCACAATAAAAGAAATGGCGTCAACAGCACGTAAGGAACAGAAATGATACCTCTAGAGGAGGACACGAGATGTGAGGAACGCCAGGGCGGCCCAGGAACTCATGGAGGACGAACAAACAAGTGCTTTTCTCCCTTCCGCTCTGTTGTGTAATGCAAGTCCTCAGCCGGGTCTGACTCTTTGCGACCCCATGGACTATACAGTTCAAGGAATTCTCCAGGCCAGAATACTGGAGTGGGTAGCCTTCCCCCTCTCCAAGGGATCTTCCCAACCCAGGGATCGAACCCAGGTCTCCCACATTGCAGGCGAATTCTTTACCAGCTGAGCCACAAGGCAAGCCTGAGAATGCTGGAGTGGGGAGCCTATCCCTTCTCTGGCAGATCTCCCCGACCCAGGAATCAAACCAGGGTCTCCTGCATTGCAGGCGGATTCTGCTTCCTAAAGGAAGCCTTTACTGAGATCCTGCACCTCGACAGAACCACACCTGTGCCTGTCGACGCAGTCTCTGCTTTCTCTTCTGCAGTTACTTCTGTTTGAGCCTTATCTCCCCGAAACACACCCTGAAAGGCCCTCGCAGCCTCCCCAGTTCTCCCAGGCCGCCCTCCAGGAAGACGCACACAACAGCTTTTGTTAAGGAACTTAAGAAAGTGCTGCATTGATATGACATCTGTATAACGAGGTACCCAGAGCTTAGAGAAATGATGGAGACTGTCAGAGCACAGAGACGGATGTACTCCTGGAAAGAAAAGTAAGGGTCTGAACAGAAGTGTGGCAACCCCATTTGCTGAAAGATCTCACAAATTGGTATTGCACTAACACCAGCCCCAGGCTAAAGGAAACAGAACTGAATTCTTGCTCCGGCTGGGCACCCAAAGCACCTCGGACGGCCTGAACCTGGCCGGCTCCGACACGGCTTTCTGGGCGGCTCTGGAATTGGTACATGGGCCTGTTTGCCCAGGACACCTACATCCTTCCCCAGCTGCAGTCCTGAGCTCTGCAGCACTGGGGCGGCAGGGGTGTCCTTGCCCTGCTCCCGGCGGGCATTCAGAGGCTGGAAGGCACGTCTGCACTTCCTTAGCTGCCAGAACTTCGGAAATCCCAGGTGCCTGTCGTCAGTAGGGTCTGAATCTAGCAGGATAGAGCACGGTGAGCAGGCCCACAGCACACTTCAGGAGGCGCACTCATGAAAGGACGTGCGCCCAGGCCCCCAGGGACACCAGTCTCGACCAGTTACGACCCAGCTCTGCGTCCGGCTCTGCTCGGAGTGGCCAACTCCTCTTCTCCCCGCAGAGCTTCCCACCTTTCCAAAGAGGTGCGCCCTGGCGCCCTATTTTCACTGCCAGGCCCGCCGTCCCCTCCCCATCCCCTTCCTGACCCTCTGCGTCTGGGGACAGACTGCTCGGCCCTGGTCACCAGGCGGATGGTGCATGGCGCGCCAGGAGTCGGCGCCGGCCGGGCAGAGCCGGCGCTGTCCGCGTCTGGGGGGCCGGACTGCGGCCCCGGCGGGGCAGGGGCGCGCGGGCCGCGGGCACTTACTCCAGCTTCTTGAAGCGCTCGCGCCCGGCCGCCACGTACTTGCCGCCGGCCTGCAGCGAGTCCAGCTCCAGCACCGGGCGCCCGCGCGTCGGCGTGAAGAGGCGCCGCACGCCGAACGGCACCTCCACCTGCTCGGTCAGCTGCTCCAACAGCGCCTCGAAGGTGGCCACGCGGCGGCGCGACAGCACGAACTTGCGGCCCACGTAGAACTGGTCCCCGTTGCGGTACACCACGATGGTCTTGGCGGGCGTGGTGTCCACCAGCGCGTGCGGCGCGCGCGAGCCCATGGCCGCGCGCCTCCTCCCGCCACCGGCCGCCGCCCGTGCGCTCCAGCCGCCGCCGGGCAGCCCAGCCACCGGGGCGCCGGGTCCACGGTCCCACCGCCCGCGCTGACGCCACCGGCGATTGTGACCGCCACCCACCTGCCCCGCTGCCCAGGAGAGGGGCGGCCAAGTCAGACAGGGGAGGGTCGGGGGCAGGGCCAGGCCAGGCGACGGGCATCCGAGTCCCGGCACGTGAGGCCCGCAGAGCTCGGGGCCACGGAGGGAGGCACCAGCCACGGTGGGGGGTGGGAGGCCAAGGGTGCCCTGGGCCCCACTGGGAACCTCGCCCTGCTCCTCCACCTCCCGCTCTGCGGAGAGGCGGGGGAGTTGGCGGACAGGACCATCCGGACAATTAAAGCTGGTCAAGGAGGATGTGCCAGGAACCACCCAGAGCACGTGGGAATCTAGGCGAGCAGGCGCAGCTGGCAGGCGGTGCCTCAAAGGTGTAGCCTTCAGAATGCACCTTCATGGGCAGCAGGAGCAAGTCAAGTGCCTGGGTGACCTTGGGAAGGTTACTTCCTGTTCCAGGTAAAGGCAGGCCTGGCCTCTTCAACCCAGACAGAGAATGCTTCTAGGATTGTGTTTTTCCGGTGGCTTTGATGGGCTTCAACAAACTTTTCAGGACGGCAGACTACGTATAAAGTGCTAAAATGCCTCCGAAGGTACAGAATACTGACGTTATAAAAATATCAGTATCTTGTACAACTGTTTTAAAAAAGTAATAAAGAAATCCTGCTCTTTTACAGCCACAGCCAGGCTTTGAACTACCAAGTGTTCCACGAGTGAGTGGTACCCAACTGTGGCCCCAAGGACTGGAGTCCGCCAGGCTCCTCTGTCCATGGGGTTTCCTAGGCAAGCATCCTGGAGTGGGTTGCCAAGCCCTCCTCCACGGGGTCCTCCCAACTCAGGGATCCAACTGCCAAGCACTCCATTAAATGACATTGCTACTGCTGCTGCTAAGTCGCTTCAGCCGTGTCCGACTCTGTACGACCCCATAGACGGAAGCCCACCATCCCTGGGATTCTCCAGGCAAGAACACTGGAGTGGGTTGCCATTTCTTTCTCCAATGCATGAAAGTGGAAAGTGAAAGTGAAGTCGCTCAGTCGTGTCTGACTCTTAGCGACCCCATGGACTGCAGCCCACCAGGCTCCTCCGTCCATGGGATTTTCCAGGCAAGAGCACTGGAGTGGGTGCCATTGGATACCAGTGTGTGAGAGTCACCACTTTATTAAATCATCAGGAATTATATTGACCTTCAAAACACTAATCGCTGGAAACTTAAGTTTCCGGTGTTGAAAATACTTCAGAAGAAGAGTCTGAGTCACTGTACAGGTTTCGTGTGGGTTAGAGGTTCGCCCTGAGCCCCGCCTTCACCGAGAACCTCATCACGGGCTTCTCGCGGGGCCGCAGGAGGCAGATGGAGCTGGGAAAGCCCTTGAGTCGGAGGCGACTCACGCCCCCTCGGGGGTGATGGTGAACCTGGCGTGGGTGATGACATCCTGCAGTTCGGGGGTCAGGCTGTCCAGCACGCGCATCTCATCAGGCTTCAGCTGTGAAGAGAGGGGGGGCAGAGGGCCTTGGAATGTCCAGGGGGCTGACTCTCCCAAGGCCACCCATCCGCTTGGACTCTGGGCCTTAAAAGGTGAAAAGTTATTCCATGATAATAATTTGGCTCGCCCTAGCAATCTGCTTTTGGGGACAGGACGCCCCAAGGAGACCGGCATGAATACTCAGGTCCCCGTGATGTTTCTTTCTGGTAGTTAAGTAAGCGGACAAATTGATGAGAAAAAGAAAGCAGACGGGGGCTGTGGGAGCGGTCACCCTTCACTAAGGGCAGAAGCGCTCACTCCCGTCTGCGACCCGAAAATGACCACGTCCCTCCTCCGTGATCCAGGGAAACGCTCTGGATCACCTCAGCATCCATCCCACGGCTGGCCACACCCTGCTGGCCCTGAATACGCTAGCTCCCCACCTAGAGAGTCAGTACATTGCGGAAACGTTTTTCCACGTATGCACACTTGAACAAGGTGGTCTAAAAGAACATTTGAGAGTTAGATATGCAAAGACGTGAGACGAGAGAGCCCGTCATTTTATTATAGAAAGGGGCAGAGACAGTTTTAAAAATGTCATTCATTGCACTGTTAAACTGAGCAGAAGTTTTGGGGTGGAATTGTAACCCTTTGAAATCCGGCCTTGACCGAAGTAGCCTGCTGGAGGGCTGCCTGTGTGACCCCAAGGGATCGGACACCACGCTACCTTTGTGACGGGAAGCAGTGGTTTCCACTTATGGCCCGGAAGGTCCCACTTCTGCCTGACCATGTCTTCCTCCTCCTGAGCCGTCAGGATGCAGCCATCCACCTTACAGGTCTCAGGAGAATTACCTATTGGAACAAGACAAAGGCCACCGTCTCCACTCTGCACTCAGCGCAGTTTGGTTTATGAAATATTGACCTTTTTAATCAGATCGAAAGGCCCAGCAGAGTGCGAAAGGGTGAGGTGAGCATGCTTCTGGGGCGCAGTGAGAGGACATCCCAATGACTGTTTCTGTTTCTTTAATATATGTGCACATGTATATATGTGTGCGTGCATGTGTGCATGTGTGTATATCCGTGCATGTGTGTGTACGTGTGTGTATACGTGTGTGTGTGTATGTATGTATTAGGCCTTGCATGTTTGATATTATAACTGGATGCTGGCTTGCTCCCGATCCCCATGACCACCATCCCTGGCTGACAGAGATGCCCAAGGCCAATACCAGTGCATCCATGCCATGTTGCACTTTGGGGTCCCTGGCTACACGGATTTGCTGCTTATTACCCTGGCCCTAGTGGCTCAGAGATTAAAGCGTTTGCCTGGAATGTGGGAGACCCAAGTTTTATCCCTGGGTCAGAAAGATCCCCTGGAGAAGGAAATGGCAACCCATTCCAGTGCTCTTGCCTGGAGAATCCCATGGAGGGAGGAGCCTGGTAGGCTACAGTCCATGGGGTCACAAAGAGTTGGACACGACTGAGCAACTTCACTTTCACCCTGGTTTTGGCTAAACTGTCCCTTGCAAAAATAAACAAGTGACTTTAAACTACCACACAGAGAACCATGGATTAAAAATACCACTAGAGATGATTTGTGAACATCCAGAAACAGCAAGAAAATAGCAGGACTGACATTCCTCCTGACCTTCAGGAGCCGCCCTCAGTCAGTCATGTTGAAAAGTGGAAACAGTGGCCGCTAACCAGATCTAAACCATGGTTTTCCCAACAGGAGCTTAAATTATCAAGACCTCTTGAAACCGTTTACATCTGCCACTGAGGATGAACTTCACCTTAAATATATACTGACCCTGGATGAAAGAGTTAATAGTTGAGTGAGGTTATAATGATTTGAAAGACATTTAAAAATCAAGCATCCAGTGTATGAAAGCAAACTGCTGTATTTATTCAAAGATGGCCAAAGAGTCATTAGACGCCCACCACAATACTTGGCAAAACTATTATAAAAGTTTAGTAACCTCTTTTGAACTTCATATAATGGAACATGTATCTATTTCATAAGAAAGTAAATATGGAATATTAAGGGTGCTTTTTCCAAATATTATTTTACTAAAGGAAGGCCATGATTTTTAAAACGTGTGTAGATCACTGCCCAGAGAAGAAATAGTCACCAAGCTGCGTGCGGTCCCTCCCCTGAGAAGATGCCCCCAGCCCTTCCTTTGGACGACCTAACCAGGAAGTGTTTCCTAGGCTTCTTCCACGTGGAGTTCAGGGCCCTTCACGGTGAAGAGCCTTAGTGCCTCATGGAACCTCACGACTTTTGTGGTTGAGCGCACATCTAATGCTTTGTAGAGAGAAGCAGAGTGCAAAGAGTTAACACGATTGAAGCTGCACGACTGGGAGCGGAAAGCCAGGTCCACAGCCCGCTGCCCTGAGTCCCTCCCCTGCTGGAGCCTGCTGTCTTTATTCTTTTTCATAGTTTTAATTTATTTATTTGGCTGTATCGGGTCTTAGTTGCGGCATGGAGCCTGCTGCCATTATGACCAGCACACCAATTATAAGTGGTTTCCTAGTGGCATTACGTTTACCTTTGAAATATTTTGTATCGATTTCGATTTGAGTTATTACTCCAGGATGTGCCAATCGGAAAACTGCCCACTCACAGCCTGGAACCAGGAGAATACCGTTCTCATCATTCTGGAATTCAAAAAAAGGAAGAAACAACGTAAGTCAGCTTGCTGTCATTCAAGACACCAATCCTGAAAAGCAGCAAGCAACAACGTTGGCACGCACGTGTCATTTCCTACTGTTAAAGAGTAGGGCATCCCTGGTGGTAAAGAATCTGCCTGCAATGCAGGAGACCGGGGTTCGGTCCCTGGGTCGGGAAGATCCCCTGGAGGAGAGCGTGGCATGGCAACCCGCTCCAGTGTTCCTGCCTGGATGATTCCGTGGACAGAGGAACCTGGTGGGCTACAGGTATGGGGTCACAAAGAGTCAGACATGACTGAGGGACTAACAGTTTCACTTTCCACTATAAAAGAGTACTTCCTTCCTGTGATCTGGTGTAAGTTGCTTCTTGGGTAATAAAGCGTCTCTCTGCTGTCATTCTGCAAACGCCTAATGCCGACTCAGGGGTTGACTGGGCGCTTGGTAAATTCTGATGAATTTCTGATATGATCGTGTATGTCAGTTATAAACTCAGGTGGGCTTCCCAGGTGGTGCTGGTGGCAAAGAACCCGCCTGCCAATGCAGGAGGCATAAGAGACTCGAGTTCAACCCCTGGGTTGGGAAGATCCCCTGGAGGGGAGAGCATGGCAACCCCCTCCAGTGTGCTTGCCTGGGAAATCCCACGGAGAGAGGAACCTGGCGGGCTACAGTCCACAGGATCGCAAAAAGGTGGACATGACTTAGCATACACGCACATGAGTTCAGGTAGGATGCTGTACACCAAAGGATATTTATCTAACCCAACCCACAGCTCCTGTGGTTGGTTTCACTTTTCAAAGTAGGTATGTCTTTGACCAAATCTATACCAATATGTGACCTGCCTCCAAACACAAGTTTCTAGTGAGGAGAGTTTGTTTACATTTAGAAGCATTGGGTGATACAAAAACTAACCCATGAAAGGGGTGTTTACAATTAAGTTTGTAATATGATTTACACACTGAAAGGTGTTTTCTTTCCTTTTTTACTTCCTTATCTTGAGTTAGTTACTGGTCAAATTAAACAGCTGAGCCATCACACGTTCACAGAAGTGGACTCAGCCAGGGATACACAAAAATCTAAGATGATGAAATGGTGGTTTTTTTTCTCCAGATCAAATTTACTCATGAGTTTTTATTAAATTTAGATGCTCTAGCTTTTTTATATTAAAAAAGGGATAATTCCAATGCTGTGTTAGAACAGCCAGCATTAATTAGCAAGTTTGACTTCTAGGTCTTTATGTGTAGTCTGGCTCTGATATTATATTGAAACAGTACAAGATTTAGAAAACATGTAGAAGCAACAAGTATTTACAAAAATGCCTAAGAGGTTTCTGAAATATCAGTCTCCCTGACATCAAATGAAGGAAACAACCTTCACTTTCTGGGAAGCGTTGGGACGCAGCGTTTCCGCCTCTCACCTCCAGTATCGGGGGCCTGTCCAGCCTCCGTGCTGTTTCCCAGCCATCTGCCATCGACTTCGCCGTGCCGACTCCTGCCCAAAACAGTGTTTAACGGGATGTCACAGGACCACCGCGTTTCGTTGTAAACTCGAGAATGTTTAGAATAAACATGTGCTGGCATGATCAGTGCAGACCCCGTGCGCCCGAGCAGTGCAACATCCGTGGTTTCCATTAAGGTGCATGCGTCAGCAAATTCACACCCAAGCAACTGCTTAAGCCAAAATTAGGAAGGGAGATTGCTATTGATTTACTTCCTGTCTTAAAGGCTTTCGATCCTATATGAAGGATCTCACCCACCCATATGGCTTGAGACGGCCCCTTCCTCTTAAGTAATTCATACCATCCCGGGGTGCTCAGTGTGACGCCCACATGTCCCAAGCTCCTCGAGCATCGTCTCACCTATGATATTGTTCGGGTGCCCAAAATGTGCATTGCTGAATCCTACACAGGCACCCCCATAAGCGATGGTCACCAGGTCTAATGGCTCTTTGGGGTCACCCGCAGTCCAGTCTTTCTGCCCAGTGCCATATACCCTAAGCCGTGCAATTCCACCATCTGAAAAGGAAAAGTGCCTTATTATCATTATTACCTGGGAACAGTGGCCATTTGCGGGTCTTAAAACACAGAGCTCCGCACATCTGCCTGCTGTGGTTCTTAAATACACTGAGCCCGAAGCCCCAGGGCCTTTGCACCTGCCACCCCCTTGTCCTCAGACAACTTTCCTGCTGCCCAAAGACTGCTCATTGTTCTCAGGTCTCAGCTTAACCGCGTGGCCCCAGGAAGGCCTTCTTTCCCTCTCTAGAGCCATCCCTTCTTGCCCCCGACCCCCATACCTCAGCCACAGTCTGATGCCCCAGGTTAAGGTTATCAACCCCACCCCACCCCCCACACACACTTATTTACTCCACTGCACTAATCACAGTCCAGAATTACCTTGTTCTTAAGTCCCTGATAATAAGCCTCCCATGTATGGCAAAACCAATACAGAATTGTAAAGTAAAATAAAAAATAAATAAATACATTAAAAAAAAAAGCAGAATCTAAAAATCTAAGGCCAGAATAGCTGTCTTGCTTGCTTCAGTGTGGCACATAGTAAATACTCACATATTTGTGTTGTTGGTGAATTATTAACTCTAGGAAGGCCAAAAATCAGTTGGGAAATTCACCACAGATATAATACTTGGTGCCTGAAATCAACATTGCTAAATCCTACACCAACTTACACAAGATCTTAGGTTTTATTTTTACACACGTTGCTTTGCAGTAGGGTTGAGAATACTGAAGATAACATTCACAAATTCAAGTAGCTGCGGAGAACCAGAGCAGCTCAAGAGTAGGTCTGCAGAGCAAAAAATAACTACCAAGATCCGCTCACATTATGTGAGCCTAATAAAATGAACGTTTTTTATTTGAGCATCACATCCTAGAAGGTGGAACCCAAGATTTTTTATACAGAAGCTCAAAATCACTAATCAGAATATTCTAGTGAAACAAGCCCTATATTTTTACATGAAAAGTTTGGTGAAGTTGAGTGATCTGAAAGAACCTCAGTAGAACGGTGGGAGTCTTGGTATTTACAGTAAATGAAACCAGGCTGTGTTGGCATTCGCTGTGGTTCAGCCCCTCGGTCATGTCCAACGCTGCAATTCCCTGTCCTTCACCATCTCCTGGAATGTTGGTATAAAACCCAAGAAAATGTGCTAACAAGAGCAATTCACAACACTATACTGGCTCATTGAACATTATAAACTGCCTTCATGGTACATAGTGTTAATGTCTGTTCATGTAAAACTGATTTTACATTTAAAAAAAAAAAAAGATTCTTCTTTACAGAAATAATATCCAGCCTCACTTTTAATCAAATTCTCAAGGAATATTCCCCTTCATGGATCACAGCCTTGACGTGGCGAAGGGGCTTGTGTAAGATCATGGCATCCAGTCCCATTGCTTCATGGCAAACAGAAGAGGGGAAAGTGGAAGCAGTGACAGATTTTCCTTGGGGGCTACAAAATCACTGCGGACAGTGACTGCAGCCCTGGCGGCTCAGGTGGCGAAGAATCTGTCTGCAATGCAGGAGACTCGGTTTCGATCCCTGGGTCAGGAAGACCCCCTAGAGAAGGGAATGGCAACCCACTCTAGTATCTTGCCTGGAGAATTCCACGAACAGAAGATTCTGGCAGGTTACAGTCCATGGAGTTGCAAAGAGTCATGACTGAGTAACTAACACTTACTTGCTCCTTGGAAGGAAAGCTATGACAAATCTAGACAGAGTATTAAAAAGCAGAGACATCACTTTACTGACGAAGGTCCATAAGTCAAAGCTGAGGCTTGCCTGGTAGCACTAGTGGTGAAGAATCCACCTGTCAATGCAGGAGACACAAGGGATGTGGGTTCAGTCCCTGGGTCAGGAAGATCCTCTGGGGGAGGAAATAGCAACCCACTCCAGGATTCTTGCCTAGAAAAAGTCCATGCACAGAGGAGCCTGGAGGGCTACAGTCCATGGAGTCGCAAAGAGTCAAACACAACTGGGCGCGCACACACATATAGTTTTTCCAGAGTCATGCACAGATGTGAGCTGGACCATAAAGAAGACTGAGAGCCACAGAACTGATGCTTTCAAACTGTGGTGCTGGAGAAGACTCTCCAGAGTTCCTTAGACAGCAAGGAGATCCAACCAGTTCATCCTAAAGGAAACCAACCCTGAATATTCATTGGAAGGACTGAAGCGGAAGCTGAAACTCAATACTTTGGCCACCTGATGTGAAGGGCTGACTCACTGGAAAAGATCCTGATGCTGGGAAAGATTCAGGGCAGGAGGAGAAGGGGACAACAAAGGATTAGATGGTTGGATGGCATCACCAACTCAATGGACATGAGTTTGAGTAAACTCTGGGAGTTGGTGATGGACAGAGAAGCCTGGTGTGCTGCGGTCCATGGGGTCGCAAAGAGTTGGACACGGATGAGTGACTGAGCAACTGAACATCAGAAAATCAGAAACTAACACGACGCTGTTAACTCCACTCCATATAAAAAAATAGAAAGCTTTTAAAAATAATAATTGGTCCTGAGGGAAATGCAAATCAAAACTGCAGCGAGATACCACTTTGATCACAGGTGGCTGTGATCAAAAACTCAGAAAATGGAAAGTGTTGGGAGGATGGGGAAGAACCGGACCCCTCAAAAGTCACTGGTGGGGCTGTAACATGGTGCTGCCATTTTGGAAAGAAGTCTGATGATTTCTCATAAAATTAAAAACACGGTTATATGACTCTGCAATTTCAACTCCTAGTTGTACACCCAAATGAAAACCATATGTTTGCACAAAAATTTGTACAGGTGTGTTTATACCGGCATTATTCATAAGCTTTCAATAGGTGGAGAGAGCCCAAATGTCTATCAGCTGATGCATGGACAATGAGGTCTGTCCGTACAATGGAAGATTATTTAACCACACAGAGGATTGAACCGTTGACGCATGACAACACGGGTGAGCCTTGGAAACACGCTGGGAACTGCTGAGTCACTTCAGTCGTGTCCGACTCTGTGCGACCCCATAGCCTCTGTGCTCCCCTGTCCCTGAGATTCTCCACGCAAGAACACTGGAGTGGGTTGCCATTTCCTTCTCCAATGCATGAAAGTGAAAAGTGAAAGTGAAGTCACTCAGTCGTACCCGACTCTTAGCAACCCCACGGACTGCAGCCTACCAGGAAACATGCTCACCAGTCACAAAAGAGCATCTATATGAAGGGTCTGGAGTAGTCCAATGGATCAAGACAGAAAGTGGACTAGTGGCTGCTTAGGGCTGGGGGAGATGAATGCTGACAGCTAAAGGGTATCAGGTATCTTTTCAAGGCGATAAACATGCTCTAAAGTTGACCGTGGTCATGGGTGCACATATACTATATACATATATATATCTCATGCTGTCGCTCAGTCGAGTCTGACTTTGCAGCCCCATGGACGGTAGCCCATCAGGCTCCTCTGTCCATGGACTCTTCCAGGCAAGAATACTGGAGTGGGTCACCATTTCCTTCTCCAGGGGATCTTCCTGACCCAGGGATGAAACCTGCATCTCCTGCACTGCAGGCAGACTCTTGACCCCGGAGCCGCCTGGGAAGCCATGCCGTCTACGTACGTAGACTTTACATGGTAAACTTATATGTGCCATAAACCACAGAAGTGTCTGCTTCACATGGGTGAGATGCATGCTACACTTACTACATTGCAATGAAGCTGCTCAATAAAACAAAATGAGGGCTATTTGTACACAGCACTTCAACTGCTAATGTCTGTGAAATGGACATTGTTAGGCGATATCTAACCTAATACAGCGTAGGTCCATCACATCCTAATTTACTTGATAGTTTTTCCTCACTACCTACAGATGGCAGGGCTAAAACGAGAACTTCCTAGTGCACAGAAAGGGAAGATTAAAATCCTAAAAGGCTAGAGAGACCAGTGACCGAGGAGGAAAGGGTGACTTTGCTTTGTGTTTTTGAAACACGCCAGCACTCAGTGAAGAAAGCACCAGACTGGAGGCGGTCCATCATATTTACCTGGGAAAATGTTGAGTCGTATGTGACTCCACCTCTGCTGGGAAGTGACTGGAAAGTAGTTGTGGCTGGAAGCAGGATTTCCAGGTGTAAGTTCTGTCATGGGAACCAAGCAACTCCAGTCATCGGACTTCAGCTAGCAATAAATATGAAAACACTAGTGATGGCTCTGGGGAGCAGTAAATCCTCTCATCCTAATGCTTGCATGGGGCTTTCGGGGCAACCACTTTGGAACAAAATTAATGATGGATGCCTAACAGAACACTTTAATAAAAACACTAATAAACAGCAAGTCCCAGGTTTAATAAACAGAGTAAAGGCCTGCTTCTATTTTACCCCGGTCATAACAGCACTGGTTGGTGGCGGCCGAGGATCTTTCTCTTTGTCGCTGGTCGTTGCCTCCCACCATCACGTGACTTTTCAGGTCCCTCCATTGTCTTTCTGGAGCCTCCGGATGTCTTCACTTTGAGGATTCATAAAAAGGCAGCAGCCGGAATGTGATGTGAACGTTTAAATAAAACCCAGGCTCTTGCCGTGGGCCTGGGGGTAAACACGTCGGCCAGAGCCCCCCGGCGCTCTCCTCCAGATCAGTGCTTCCCTGGAAGGGCCGCCTGTTGCTGCCATTATGTGTTTCCCCAGTGTGTTATGGATCCATACTTTTGTAAAACGCAATGAAGATCAGCAGACAAACTTCAAAACACAAGAATGTCCCCAAACACAAACCAAATTGTTTATTGGATTACATTCATCCGGCATAACGTTATTTTGTCCAATTGCTATCAAAAGTATGTGAACTGACTCTGTATTTATCTCACAGGCCATCATTCCGCGTCTCTGTGAGCAGATTGCCCCATGGAAAGCAACACCCTGGACCTCGCATGCACTGGGGTCAGGGGTGCACAGACCCACCCAGAAACCTCTGCAGGGTTGCACGGGGCAAGCACAATTTGTGAGCTCTGCCAGGCTGAGTGCAGGCGAGCAGGCAGGCGGAGCTGCTCCCAACAGCCCGTGACAAGCCCCCGCTCCCCCGGGAGACGTACCTCTGAAATGGCTTCAAACTCTTCGGGGGTGGCCGCGGCTCCTGTCCTGACTTCTCGTTGTGGGATTTCTGGCTGTTTATCTAAAGTTACAGTGACCGGGAGGGTTACCATTCCCATTCAAAATCAGAATATACATACTCTCTTAGTGAGCTGTGGGGTCACTTTCATTTTGCCTAAAGATATCGCTTCTTAAGTCAAAGTATCCGATGACCAATGTAATAGATATATGTGTTAAAGTTCCTCCACATTTAAAATACTTAGGGTAACTTCAAAAGGGGTGCTGCACATCTGGTGGTCTGTCTGCCCATCAGAGGGTAAATATCATCTCCAAGTTTAGCCAGATAGACAAACTCATCACACGACTCGGGTTTTGCTGGATTGATAAAGTTCTGGAATATTGTTAGTCAATTCACAAACACTGCTTCCCCAGTGGCATCCTCAGAACTGATCCGGGGGCGATTCACCGACAGGAGCCTGTGTGGACGATCAGTGCGCCTCCTGAAAGCGTCTTTCTCTTTGTGGTCGTTGCCTCCCACCATCACGTGACTTTTCAGGTCCCTCCCTTGTCTTTCTGGAGGGGAGACTGTCCCGCCCCTGGAGCCTCATACAAGCTGGGCACAGAGTGCCTCCAGGATAAGACCGCTAACTGACATGACTCCTGTTTCCCAAGTAATGTACAGACATGCCCCTGAGCGTACATGTTTCTAGACAGCTACCTCCGGGCCAACCTCGGAAGGCACCAGTCCCATTCCAGGATTCGGAAAGGAACCTTCCCAGAGCTGCCGCGTGGTTACGCAGACCCGGGGGGCTGGGGGGCAGCAGAACGAGCGGCGGCGGCGGCCCCACAGCTGGCCCCGACCAGGCTCCAGACCGCCCTGGCCGCCCAGGCAGCCTGCTCCCCAAACGCTGCACCTCCCGGGGGTGCTGCGTGTGAGAATAGCGAAATCTAAGTTGAGCTGAAGAACACTGTTAAGCTAAACCTCAAAAATCACGGAGCCCTCGAGGGAGAATGTGGTCAGCCTCTGTGGCAGCGAGGGGAGCCTCTGGACGAGACTGTCTGGGCGGGAAGTGAGCCATCGGGGCCCCCACAAAGCTCCCCACAAAGGTCCCCCAGGCACCTTCTTCCAAGTTTGCCGCTTGGATCGACACTCGAGGGGCGTGATCTCCCGTGAAGTAGGACGTGTCCACGTCGAAGCCCCGGATAACACCCTGGATGCCCAGCTGGACCACGCACCAGTCGTGACCTGGGGATGTAAACAACAGGAACCCCGCGGGCTGAATCCCGCCGCCGAGCCTGAGCACAGCGACAGCGTTAGTGAAACTCCGGAAGGCACTTCTCGCTTCCGAGAAAAACGGTGCGGGCTCCTTCTCGCCGAGATTGCAAGGTCTCCGATGACGTGGCCACACGGGGCCGCCACTCGCCACTCGGACCCTCACTTCTAATCTGACCAGGGCGTGCGTAAGCCCTGGGTCCAGAGGGGCCACATGTCTGACTCCAAGCTGGCTACTTCCTGTGGGCAGCATTGGCAGACGGGCGTCTCCGAGCTTCATTTCTTTTAACTGCAAATCAGGGATGAGCTCAGCTTCCAAAATGTTTAGCTGTAACTCTGGTATAGGGACCACCAGCCCAGCTAGGCTGGGGCTCAGTACTGAGCTGGGTCTCCTGGAAACAGCCTAAGCTTTGCCTTCAGGGGCCCAGCCAGGACTACCCCACCCTGCATCGGACGACACATAAGAACTCCCAGTATGACACTGTGTGATTCTCGGTTTCCCGTAGCCAGATTCAGATCCACCTTAAAATGTCCAGTTTTATAAGAATCTAATAAGGCCTAATACTTTGCCAACAAAGGTCCATCTAGTCAAGACTGTGGGTCGGACACGACTGAGCGACTGAACTGGACTGAATAAGGCCTGGGCTTCCCCGGTGGCTCAGACAGTAAAGAATCTGCCTGCAATGTGAGAGATCCGGGAGGAGGGCCTGGCAGTCCACTCCAGCATTCGTGCCTGGAGAATCCCATGGACAGAGGAGCCTGGCGGGCTACAGTTCACAGGGTCCCAGAGAGTCAGACACGACCAAGCACAGCACAAGCACAGCCAAAAGGCCTGGAGTACCACAGAAATACAGAAAATGAGAAATGCCGACTGTTTCCGTAACACTCGAGACAGTAGCAAGAACGTCCGTGATTAGCCTAATGCTGGCTGGTTTTCCTTTACAGACATTTCTTTAAATTTAAAGGGTGTATGTTGACTGATGAGTAGCAGTGAGCGAACGTGGCCTCTTAAGGTGACATAAGAGATAGGATGGATCCCGGCTTCTCTTGCCATCGCTGTGACCTGAGCTGAGTGAATGCGGCTGTTTCCATGGCAATCGGATGGGACCAGAACACCTACTTCAGAGAGGGGTGCTGACATCAGGTGCTGTACATGCAGCGACCGATGTGTGCACCGGCTCAGTCTCCTTCCCCCACAGCCCTCCTTTTCCAGAGTCTCCTTTCCTCACAAGCGCCTGCCCCCTCCGGCTTGCACCAATGACCAGGGCTCTTGCAACCCCTCCTGAATGGGCAGAGCCTGCCATTCAGAAGGGACCTCTGAGGTGACCGAGTAGTCCAAGGGCCCGTGTTAAAATCGACCCCCAATGTGCACTGCTTTCCAACAGCCCCTGGTCTCAAATGTCACAGGAGTGAGTGAACAGCGTCATCATCGTCTTACCTGGAATCCTTTTCCTTCTGGTCTGCCATCCGTCCATCCATTTCCCAAACTCAGTGTACTCATGTTCTTTAAAACTTGGGTTGTCCCTCTAAAGCAAAGACAAGCGGATCATTAACCTTCACGCGAGAGCCTGGGCTCCCAGCAAATAAATGTCTGCCCCAAAGGGACAGATGGGTGGTGCAGAGAACAGGGCCTGTAGGGGAGACGGAGGACAGTGCCTGCTCCTTCGTATCGGCTTCCGAGAAAGAAGTCCTGCTTCTCTGTGGCCTTCATCCACGGAACTTGCCCCTGGCGGCAAAAGCTAAGACCACACATGGCTCATTCCAGGGGCCCCACCACTGGTGCAGCCGCAACCTGGACACCTCCTGAAAGGCTGCTGAGCAAAGCGAGGAAGGGTAGCTGGACTCCCAGAGCAGCCCCAAAAAGACTGGGCAACCAGAAGCCAGCCGAGTCTCAGGAAGCGTAGGCTCGATGCTGCGGGTCGCTCTGAACAGTCACCCCTGCCCCCACCCCCGTGCTCTGAGCTGCTGCAGGCCCACCAGTGAAAGGGAGACCCCCGTCTCACAGCAGTCACACGCTGCTGGGTGCCAGCTCTACGGGCACCAAGGCCATCACCCCTCTCGCAAAAACTCTCGCTGGTCCCACTGCAGGGACAAGGTGACGGGATTCCCCAGAGTTCCCGTTCTTCCCTACATTTATCGGTATTTTCTGTTTTTAATAAACATATGCCAACGAAGGCCCATATAGTCAAAGCTATGGTTTTCCCAAGAGTCATGTACAGATGTGAAAGTTAGACCATAAAGAAGGCTGAGCGCCAAAGAATTGATGCTTTTGAACTGTGGTGTTGGAGAATACTCTTTGAGAGTCCCTTGGGGTGCAAGAAGATCCAACCAGTCAATCCTAAAGGAAATCAACCCTGAATATTCATTGGAAGGCCTGATGCTGAAGCTGAAGCTCCAATACTTTGGCCACCTGATGCAAAGAACTAACTCATTAGAAAAGACCCTGACGCTGGGCAAAAATTGAGGTCAGGAGGAGAAGGGGATGATAGAGGATGAGATGGTTGGATGGCATCACCGACTCTTTGAGCAAACTCTGGGAGATGGTAAAGGACAGGGAAGCCTGGGGTGCTACAGTCCACGGCGTCACACAAAAGACATAACTGAGTGACTGAACAGCAACATTTTTATAACTAAGTAGGAAAAACATTTTCCAAAAAATTCAAGCTCTGCAACACTTTTCTTCCCATCACAAGTTATGAAAACAAAGTGGGGCAGAGAGAAATGCAGAGGACATCAGCGACTCCCCCATAGAGCAAGGTGGTCCCAGAACCCTGTGTCGGCTCCACAGCTGTCTCTGCCGTCTTAACAGGAGTGGAGGCTAATTGCCACACGTTTCTACTGTTCCAGTACACTAATTCTCTGGGTCACATCATGTGACTCCCAGCCTAAACACACAGGGAGATTTTAATTAGCAGGACTGCGTGGCTCACCCCACCCCAGCACTTAGCAGAGACCAATTTACAGTACCTTTAGAAGATTTTCGGCAGGAGCAAAAAAGTCATCTGTTGCAAATAAAATCTAGACAAAGAAGTAAAGATAAAATAACCATAAATTTAAAATCATTTTATTTCATTCCCTGGTGAAACATTATGAGATGCAGTAAAAAGAAAATGTGAAATTGCTGAGGGGGAGAGAAACAATATGCAATTAAGACACAATGCTTTTTAAATGTTTAGATTTCATTGCCTGCCTCCCCCTTAATCTTGCCTTCTCACCCTTTCCTTCTTAATCCCCTTTACCATCTGGATACAAAAGTGCTAACTTCTTAGAAAGAATATAAACCAACTTTTTTTCAAAAATGGAGGACCCTGGGCTTTGTGACCCTTGTCCCAGAGCAATGGGGAAAAAATTGTCACAAGGGTCAACCCTGCAGCTTAGCCAGCCCATCCTAGGACACCCTGTTGGGGGTTGGTCTGTGGTTTCTTCAGTTCAGTCACTCAGTTGTGTCCTACACTTTGCAACCCCATGGACTGCAGCACGCCAGGCCTCCCTGTCCATCACCAACTCCTGGAGCTTTCTCAAACTCATGTCCGTTGAGTCACTGATGCCATCCAAACATCTCATCCTCTGTCGTCCCATTCTCCTCCTGCCCTCAATCTTTCCCAGCATTAGGATCTTTTCATATGAGTCAGTCCTTCCCATCAGGTGGCCAAAGTATTGGAGTTTCAGCCTCAGCATCAGTCCTTCCAATGAATATTCAGGACTAATTTCCTTTAGGATGGACTGGTGGTATCTCCTTACAGTCCAAGGTACTCTCAAGAGTCTTCTCCAACACCATAGTTCAAAAGCATCAATTCTTCAGTGTTCAGCTTTCTTTATAGTCCAACTCTCACATCCATACATGACTAGTGGAAAAACCATAGCTTTGACTAGACATACCTTTGTTGGCAAAGTAATGTCTCTGCTTTTTAATATGCTATCTAGGTTGGTCAAAGCTTTTCTTCAAAGGAGCAAGAGTCTTTTAATTTCATGGCTGCAGTCACCATCTGCAGAGATTTTGGAGCCCAAGAAAATAAAGTCTCTCACCGTTTCCATTGTTTCCCCATCTATTTGCCATAAAGTGATGGGACCACATGCCATGATCTTAGTTTTCTGAATGTTGAGTTTTAAGCCAACTTTTTCACTCTCCTATTTTACTTTCATCAAGAGGCTCTTTAGTTCTTCACTTTCTGCCATAAGGGTGGTGTTATCTGCATATCTGAGGTTATTGATATTTTTCACAGTAATCTTGATTCCAGCTTGTGCTTCACCCAGCCCAGCATTTTACATGATGTCCTCTGCATATAAGTTAAATAAGCAGGATGACATTATCCAGTCTTGAAGTATTTCTTCCCAATTTGGAACCAGTCTGTTGTTCCATGTCCAGTTCTAACTGTTGCTTCTTGACCTGCATACAGATTTCTCAGGAGGCAGGTCAGGTGGTCTGGTAATCCCATCTCATGAAGAATTTTCCACAGTCTGTTGTGATCCACACAGTCAAAGGCTGTGGCATAGTCAATAAAGCAGAAGTAGACATTTATCTGGAACTCTCTTGGTTTTTTGATGATCCATTGGATGTTGGCAATTTGATTTCTGGTTCCTCTGCCTTTTCTAAATCTAGCTTGAACATCTGGAAGTTCTGGGTTCATGTACTGTTGAAGCCTGGGTTGGAGAATTTTGAGCATTACTTAGCTAGTGTGTGAGATTGATGCAATTGTGTGGTGTTTGAACATTCTTTGGCATTGCCTTTCTTTGGGATTGAAATGAAAACTAACCTTTTCCAGTTCTGGCCACTGCTGAGTTTTCCAAATTTGCTAGCATATTGAGTGCAGCACTTTCACAGCATCATCTTTCAGGATTTGAAATACCTCAACTGGAATTCCATCACCTCCACTAGCTTTGTTCGTAGCGATGCTTTCTAAGACCCACTGGACTTCACATTCCAGGATGTCTGGCTCTAGGTGAGTGATCACACCATCATGGTTATCTGGGTCATGAAAATCTTTTTTTGTGTAGTTCTTCTGTGTATTCTTGCCACCTCTTAATATCTTCTGCTTCTGTTAGGTCCATACCATTTCTGTCCTTTATCGAGCCCATCTTTGCATGAAATGTTCCCTTGGTATCTCTAATTTTGTTGAAGAGATCTCTAGTCTTTCCCATTCTGTTCTTTTCCTCTATTTCTTTGCATTGATTGCTGAGGAAGGCTTTCTTATCTTTCCTTGCTATTCTTTGGAACTCTGCATTCAGATGCTTATATCTTTCCTTTTCTCCTTTGCTTTTCGCTTCTCTTCTTTTCTCAGCTATTTGTAAGGCCTCCCCAGACAGCCATTTTGTCTTTTTGCATTTCTTTTTCTTGGGGATGGTCTTGATCCCTGTCTCCTGTACAATGTCACGAACCTCTGTCCATAGTTCATCAGGCACTCTATCTACCAGATCTAGTCCCTTAAATCTATTTCTCACTTCCACTGTATAATCATAAGAGATTTGATTTAGATCATACCTGAATGGTCTAGTGGTTTTCCCTACTTTCTATAATTTAAGTCTGAATTTGGCAATAAGGAGTTCATGACCTGAGCCACAGTCAGCTCCCCACCTTGTTTCTGCTGACTGTATAGAACTTCTCCATCTTTGCCTGCAAAGAATATAATCAGTCTGATTTCAGTGTTGACCGTCTGGTGATGTCCATGTGTAGAGTCTTCTTTTGTGTTGTTGGAAGAGGCTGTTTGCTATGACCAGTGCGTTCTCTTGGCAGAACTCTGTTAGCCTTTGACTTGCTTCATTCTGTACTCCAAGGCCAAATTTGCCTGTTACCCCAGGTATCTCTTGACTTCCTACTTTTGCATTCCAGTCCCCTGTAATGAAAAAGATGTCTTTTTTGGGTGTTAGTTCTAGAAGGTCTTGTAGGCCTTCACAGAACCATTCAACTTCAGCTTCTTCAGCATTACTAGTTGGGGCATAGACTTGGATTACCGTGATATTGAATGGTTTGCCTTGGAAATGAACAGAGATCATTCTGTCGTTTTTGCGATTGCATCCAAGTACTGCATTTTGGACTCTTTTGTTGTCTATCATGGTTACCCCATTTCTTCTGAGGGATTCCTTCCCACAGTAGTAGATATAATGGTCATCTGAGTTAAATTCACCCATTCCAGTCCATCTTAGTTCACTGATTCCTAGAATGTCGACGTTCACTCTTGCCGTCTCCTGTTTGGCCACTTCCAGTTTGCCTTGATTCATGGACCTGACATTGCAGGTTCCTATGAAATATTTTTCTTACATCTGACTTTACTTCCGTAACCAGTCACATCCACAGCTGAGTGTTGTTTTGGCTTTGGCTCCGTCTCTTCATTCTTTCTGGAGTTATTTCTCCACTGATCTCCAGTAGCATCTTGGGCACCTACCGACCTGGGGAGCTCCTCTCTCAGTGTCCTATAACTTTGTGCCTTTTCGTGCTCTTCATGGGGTTCTAAAGGCAAGAATACTGAAGTGGTTTGCCATTCCCTTCTCCAGTGGACCGTGTTTTGTCAGAACTTCCACCATGACCCGTCCGTCTTGGGTGGCCCGACACAGCATGGGTCATAGTTTCATTGAGTTAGACAAGCTGTGGTCCATGTGATCAGATTGGTTAGTTTTCTGTGATTGTGGTTTTCATTCTGTCTGCCCTCTGATGGAGAAGGAGGAGAGGCTTATGGACGCTCCTGATGGGAGAGCCTGACTGAGGGGGAACTGGGTCTTGTTCTGCTGGGCGGGGCTGTGCTCAGTAAACCTTTAACCCAGTTTTCTGTTGTGGGCGGGGCTGTGTTCCCTCCCTGTTGCTTGACCTGAGGCCAGCCTACGGTGGAGGTGATGAGGATAACGGGACCTCCTTCAGAAGGTCCCAAGCACACACTGCCGCACTCAGTGCCCCCAACCCTGCCACAGGCCAATGCCAACCCCCGCCTCCACCAGAGACTCCTGGACACGGGCGAGTCTGGGTCAGTCTCTTGTGGGGTCACTGCTCCTTTCTCTGGGTCCTGGTGTGCATAAGGTTTTGTTTGTGCCCTCCAGGAGTCTGTTTCCCAGTCCTGTGTAAGTTCTGGCGGCTCTATGGTGGGTTAATGGCGACCTGCTCCAAGAGGGCTTCTGCCAACACCCAGGTCTGCTGCACCCCGAGCCCCTGCCCCTGCGGCAGCCCACTGCTGACCCGCACCTCCACAGGAGACGCTCACACACAGTTCTGGCTCCGTCTCTGTGGGTCTCTGGGTCCTGGTGCACACAAGGTTTCTTTGTGCCCTCCAAGCATCTCTGGCAGGAGAGGGGTTTGTTTCTAAACATGATTTTGGCCTCCTACCATCTTGCTGAGGCTTCTCCTTTGCCTCTATGGTTTGTTAACCAAAGCAGAATGTTTGTTTGGCCACACCTCATGGCTCGGGGGGTTTTTAGTTGCCCTGTCAAGCAGGGATTGAACCCTGGACATGGCAATGAAAGCACTGAGTCCTCACCACTGGACTCCCAAAGCAGGACACCTTCGAGAGTGAGGTGCAGCCTGGCTGCTGGCCACTCCACCAGACATGAGGCCTGGGGACCCTGTGGTCTGGGAAAGAGTGTCCTGACCTCTGAGCACAGCCAGAACCTAAAAGGCAGGGGAGGGCCTAGCTGTCTGGGAGTTGGTGGTTGTCTGGTTGGCCAAATGTGGGGGCCATCTCTGTGTGAGCGGAAAGCGTAGGATCAAGAGTGAAGCGCACATCAAAGGACGGTGTCATTAGCCTCCAATTAAAATAAATTAATTTAATAATATAAAAAGAAGGTGTCAGTGAGCCCAGATTTGCTCACTCGTTTCCAACTCTTGTGACTGCATGGACTGTAGCCCACCAGGCCCCCCTGTCCATGGGATTCTCCAGGCAGGAATACTGGAGTGGGTTGCCATTTCTTCCCTCAGGGGACCTTCCCGACCCAGGGATCGAACCCACATCTCTTACGTCTCTTGCATTGGCAGGTGAGTTCTTAAACAGGAGCGCCACCTGGGAAGCCCATACACAGAAAAGGGCTAAAGTCCTTAACTAAAGATGTCTGGTTTTCTTTTATGAATAGGAATCTTTTAATGCTGTGGTTACATGGTCTTTGTTGCAAGCCCCCCTACATATCCTGGCTCCCCCCTCACCTCTTCGGAGCTGTCCGTAGAGCCATGTGAGAGGCCGTGTCCCGGGCTGACGCCCTGTTTTGTCTCTGAATAAAGCATTGTGCTCAGCTTTTAGGCTGTGCACGGTTTTGTCTGTCGACATCTGCCTCCCGAGGACGCAGCTCGGTGAGCTCACCTGGGCGTCCCTCCCCTGCTCAGGGCCTGCAAGCCTTTTCCGGGGCAGATACCTTCCAGGCACTGGGGGCCTCGCTACCCCTCCAGGCTCCTGCCCTCACACCCCATGTTAGCCCCCTTCCCCTCGTCCTCTGTCTGACCCTCCCCATCACCCTCCTGCCTTGCCGGCCCCTCCCCCGACTGAGGGCTCCTTTGAGCATTGCTTCCCCGAATGGCCCTCGCCCTGCTTCCCCACCCTGCGTGGCAGACGTGGCCCCGCAGCGCCCTGTCCTGCCTTGATGCCAGCCCTGGTCTGCACGTCTCCCAGCAGAGCCTAAGCTCTTGAGGGTAGGTCTGTAGCTTACCTGGAGCCTCATGTTAGGTTCTCACATGATTCTCATACTGAAGGCTGAGGACCACTCATCTGCCCCATAAGAAAACACACTACGGGGTGGGGAGTTCTTTTCACAGGGGCAAAATGTGTGCTCCCAACCTCGGGCAAGCTGCCCCGGTCATAATTGTCACCAGTTTAAGGGAAGTTCCCTGGGAGACTTTCGCAGAAACGGGCTTCCTTGGGGAGGCCAGCCTTCCCCCTGATTCCTGCTGTTCCAGCTCGGGTCCCTGCAGTGGTCAGCTGGAGCCTCAGCCTGGCTGCACTAAGTACAACGCTTGTTCCCGCCCTGAGACGCCTTGCTTACCTTTCCTCCTACAAACTCAGACGCCAAGTCAATCAGCTGCGTGGAGTCTGGAGGCCTGGCCACTTTTCTTTCCCTGGGGGAGTCAGCCATGCTTCCTGCAAGGAGAAAGGCGGGCTGGGTCAGCCTCTGGGTGCCGAGTCTCGGGGAGCAAGGCCCTCATCAGGCCCCCAAACCAAGGCTTGAGCCATTCAGACAACACACGTGCCCCCCACTGGTTGTGGGGGTACCCACTGGCTCAGGGTCCCTCCCCAGCAACTTTGCACAAAACTGCAGTGGGAGTTTACTAGAGCACGACCCCTGTGTGAACCATCTAAGAAGAAAATACACAAATTCTGCAGCCACAAAATGCTAAATTTCACTATTCAAAGAGGAAGAAGTGCTTCAATGTAGAAAAGAACAATTTGCCTTGAAGAGTTTTGAGGTACATTCAAAAAAACACATACTGAGCTTCCCTGGTGACTCAGTGGTAAAGAATCCGCTGCAAGTGCAGGAAACACAGGTTCAGTCCCTGGTCCAGGAAGATTCCACGCGCCGAGGGGCAACTCAGCCCGCGCGCCAAAACTACTGCGCCTGCGCTCTCGGACCCAGGAGCCGCAAATACGGAGACCACACTGCCTACCGCTGTGATCCTCGGGAGAAGTCACTGCAGTGAGAGGCTCCGGCTCGGCACAGCTAGAGAGAAGCCCAAGCGGCAAAGAAGACAGCGCGGCCCAAAATAAGTCAGCCTGAGTAAAGTATTTGGAAAATAGCCTTTACAGAAAGGCTACTTTGAGACACTAGAAAACAATCTCACTGTAAAATACAAAACGTGTTTTGATTCCACGTGTTTGACTTAGTATGAATAGAATGATAGATTTCTAATTTAAAAAAAAAGATATACAAGCAACAAAGGTTTAGAGTATAGCACAGGAAACTCTAGTCAATATTTTGTAATAATGGAAAATAATCTGAAATGTATGTGTATATGTATAACTGAATTCCCTTGCTATGCACCTATAACATTTTGTCAACTATACTTCGATAAATTATATATATTAGGAACACACACATATCGAGCAGCTGGGCGCTAGACCCTGGTGGAGGTGGGCCCAGAAAACAGAGGACAGAGCACCCTCCTCGTCCACGGCGCCAGAGGCGTCCTGCCTCTGGGGCTGGGAGACGTCTGTTCCCTCTGCCAGGAAGTTCTTCCCGGGCACCTGTGCAGCTCACCCGCTACCTCTGCTCAAGGCCCGGCGGGACTGTCACCTTCTCGGTGCAAACGGCTCCCGCAGTGCGGTGGTGTCTCCACCCACACCCCCACCCCAGCACTGCCAACACCCCCGCCCCATCTGTCTTTGTCTCCACAGCACACAGACCTCTGTGGGAGTCACCTGCTCGTGGGTTTTATTATCTTCCTTCCTGATTAGATGTGCTACGCTCCATGAGGACACTCAAGAGCCAACTCATTAGACAAGACCCTGATGCTGGGGAAGACTGAGGGCAGGAGGAGAAGGGGACGACAGAGGATGAGATGGCTGGATGGCATCCCCGACTCCATGGACATGGGTTTGAGTGAACTCTGGGAGATGCTGAAGGACAGGAAATCCTGGTGTGCTACAGTCCACGGGATCGCAGAGTCGGACCCAACTGAGCACCCGAACAACAGATGAGGACACTGATTTTTTTTTTTTTTTTTTTGCCCACTGGTGTGTCTGCAGGGCTTGGAACACTGCCCTGCAATGTTCCATACAAGATGCTTGACAGATACTTGATGAATAAATGAATGAGTGAATGATGCTTTCTTGATTTGTGTGTTAAAATACTGATTCCTCAAATGGACTAAAATCTTCCTAAGGATGACCAGGTGCAGAAGAAAACAGGACATTTATTTCCTGACATTTATTTGAGTCTACAATAGCGTCCTACACAGTTCATTTATTTTATCTCATTTTAATCTTCAGAACAACCCTGTGAGTTTGGTATTCACATCTTACAAACAAAATGCCTCTTTGAGAGGCTGAGTGAACTGTCCAAACCACAGCTGGGGAGGGAACCCTATTTCCAACCCAGACATGTCCTGACATGATGGATATTTGAGAGCTCTTAGCCCGCATCAGTCTCGGAAGGGATGCTCACCCATTAGTGTTAGGCTCATACAGTGCCTGTGGCTGAAGCTTCTGCGGTGGCCAGGCCCGCGGCCACGCGTCGGACTGACCCCTGACCCCTGCTCTCCAGGGGTCACAGTGGAGGGCAGACATAGCAGGAGATGCAGAGACAGGAGGTGTCCTCCTGGGGCCCCTTTAGGAGGGACAGGCGAGCTGGGCACCAAGGAGATGGAGCGACAGAGAGCACGTGGCCAGGTGGGATCCAGGCCTGGGGGCTGGAGAAGCCCGCTGGTCCAGACCTGCATGGGGCAGCCTGGAAGGCCTGGCCACAGGTGGCTCTTCAGCAAATTTTAAAGAATCACAAGTGAATAAAATGTAATTTTAAAGAATTACAATTGAATTACAAGAATTACAGCGACTTTTAAAGAATTACAAGTGAATAAAGGTGAATAAAATAAAATTACAGTACAGTTCCTCTTGTACTGGCCACATTCTGAGTGCCCAATAGCCGTGCATGACTCCCAGGTTGCCCAGTACAGAGAACTTTCTATCCACTCAGGACATTTACTGGCTGGAGAAGATAATAGCGGGCAGCCCACCCATGTCCACACACACACACGCACACACACACGCGCACACACACGTGCACACACACACGCAGTCTCCAAACCTTTAACGCCAAAGGACAGGCGACACTAGGCCACCCGGCAGGCGCGCCCTCGCGGCCGCTGACGAGACGCTTCTTCCCGGAGCGTCCCTGCCACGCCCTGGGCAGCTGTCAGAGCTCACACACTCGGCTCTGCTCAGCTCCGCTGGCCGCTCAGGGTGGTGGGGGCTCAGAGGGACGGGGCAAGGCCGGGCCGGGGGCGGACCCGTCCCAGACCCGGTGGGTCGATCAGGTGTCCCCCGGCCACCGCCACCACGACAACCCAGTCCGTGTCCCGCGTCTCGAACAAAACCCACAGGGCCAGGGCCGTCGTGCACACTCAACAAAGACTTGTGAGTATTTCGTTTCCTTAGCTAATCACGGAACACGTGAGTCACCCATTGTTTCAAACAGGCTTGGCTTTGTTTCTCAGTGGGTTGCAGTGAGCTCGAGCCACCCCAGGATAGAGCATCCACACGTTTGCCTGAATCAGGGATGCAGGGTTCCCTGCCTGGTACCCCACTGGATGGGAGGAGCCCGGCGTCATGGCAACACAGGCCCGACCCACGCGGAGCAGGCATCGCTCTGCCTCCCTGCCTCCCAGAGAGCTGTGGAGGATGGAGAGCGTTCTTTTTCATCTTAGCCGTCTTTTATCTTTTGCTTTGATGTGCCTCAGACTACACAAACAGTTGGTATGACACGCATCGACCAGAGGCTGCAAATTCAAGGGAGAAAGAGATTAAGGGAAAAAAAATTTTACACTTTTTTTCTAGATACTGATGTCACCACTTCAGGTTCTTCCAGCCCCACCCCTGAAAACTGGCACTCCGTTTAGACAATAAACACTGCAGCACAGCACTTGTTTTAAAAAAAGGAACACTCCCTAACACAACATTGTTCACCAACTATGCTCTAATGTAACATAAAAATTAAAAAAAAAAAAAAAAGAATGCTCCCTTCTGGAAATGAATGTTTCCGTTTGGAAACTAAATACATAAAAAGTCCTTCTTGGTTGCACATTGGTCAACACCCTCTACAGCTAACAGGTAAAGCCGCCGAAGCCAACCGTCGTTCATCTGCGCGATACAGGCAGCGTCCGGGGCCACCAAGCCAGATCTTTTAACATGGCCTGTTTCTCAAACTGGGTGAGCACACTTTCCTCGAGTTCATTACAATACATACATACATATATATATATATTCATCAAAGGGCACTTCAAAAACAGCTGGAAGTTTCCAAGGCTGACTTCTGCTTTTCTCTGGCATTTGGAAACATCTGTTTTAATTGGCAGAATAACCTTGGCTTGGGGCAGAAATTCTCCGAGGCGTCTTCCTTAGCCTTCGCTGGAGGCCAGGTCTGCCCGTTTCCTGATCCTGCACGCTTCGCTAGAACTGAGGCGTCACGTGGTGACCTTACAGCCACTCCAAGACCTGGTGACCTAAGGCTTTATCATCCTCTTGGCAAACTCCATGAACAGGTAAGACTTCGCTACTCAAGTGTGTTTAAAATGTGTGGCACTGAAATAAATGAAAAACAGATCTTTGTGAAATGCTGCAGAGGAGCCAGGACAGAGAGAAATCTCAGAGGAAAATGAAACTCCCAACTCAGTTCAATAGAAATAGCAGGGGCAGAGGTGGGGGTATGAAATCCAGCCCCCTGTCTTCTCTTCAGACACTCACAGCTTTTCCCATGATCCTGTGTTTAGACAAAACATCCAGCCCTTCGCTCAGGCAAGTCACTCAGTCCTGGGTTCTGAGCACACAAGGGTTGATGCTGGTGCGCTGTCTGTGCGTGCTGCGGTTGTGATGAGATGGTAACTATCTGCTATTTGAACCATTTGAATTTGAAGCGAATGAAATCTAAAGCTCAATGCTCAGAAGCCAGGTGTCATCTGAACAGCCAGAAGAGAGATTTCCGTCACTGTAGAAGGTTCTAGTCAAGATGGAGGTGTGTGGACGCAAAGCTCATTGCTGCATGTTATAGGAGGACACTTGTTATTTTCCTGCCTTTTTCACGAATGACTTTGGGTGTAATGTTGATTTTCAGTGAGTCTTGGAAGTCTTTAACAACCTCCCACCAATGCAGGAAAGCCAGAGCTAACACTTCAGAGCTGCCCGTGGGCTTCCTGCAGTTGGAGACCCAGTAGGTGCCCCTACAGTTGGAGACCTACTAGGTGCCCCTGAAGTTAGAGACCTATTAGGTGCCTCTGCAGTCGAAGACCTACTAGGCACCCCTGCAATTGGAGACTTCCTAGGTGTCTCAGAATTAAAGACCTACTAGGCACCCCTGAAGTTGGAGACCTACTAGGCGCCTCTGCAATTGAAGACCTACCAGGTGCCTCTGCAATTGAAGACCTACTAGGCAGCCCTGCAGTTGAAGACCTAATAGGCACCCCTGCAGTTGGAGACTTCCTAGGTGTCTCAGAATTAAAGACCTACTAGGCACCCCTGAAGTTGGAGACCTACTAGGCGCCAGGCACGGCGCTCAGACCATGACACAGGCTCTAACACCCATGAGCTTCTTACAAGGTGGCCGTGTCTGTCCCCACGTTCCCCATGGATGCCATGCACATTCAGCCCCGCTCGGTCTAGGCCTGGGGAGGGAGCTCGGACCGTCCCCTGCAGCCTCCAAAGCCAGTGCTCCTCGCTCAGGGCTTGTCAGACGTGAGGCCACTGGGAGGTCACCGGCGAGCCGAGGGCAGCTGCCCGCCGCGGCCACCAGGTGTCCCTGCACAGACGCCTGCACCCCAGGCTCGGGCCCGCTCTCTACCCATACTTTGCTCTCCTGCTGCACAGCCACCTGGTCACACCTCCTGGGAGCTGAGGACCCCACCACCACCAAGCCCCGCCCCGCATGAGATCCTCAGCCACATCTGAGTGTGAGAGCACAGAACCCACCCACCAGCCTCATTCTGTTACCAAGTCCAAGCTTGCTCTGCTGGCTGCATGAGGCTGGGAAAACGACTTTATTTGGAAAGCCAGCTGACCGAGAAGACGCAGGCAAGCACCAAAAATCTTAGCAGGGTCTGGATGCCAGGCTCTTTTACAGATCAGAGATGTGGGGAGATGAGGAAGCAGAGTAAGAAGGCCGTCAGCCTTGCACACGTCTGCCTGAATGGCGAGCCTCAGCCAGGGGGTGTGTTCATTTCTTCCTCCCTGCCATCCACAGGTGGAAAAGGCTCTGAACGAAGGCACTTTGGTTTAACAGTCAGGCGGAGAGGCAGGGTTGTCTGAGGCAGGCCATTCTGTATGATTATAATAACAAAAGCAAGCCAAAAAACAGTTCCAACATGGAGCCACAATTGGCTGCTTTTGTGCAACAATTCCAGTTCTGGAAGGCCAGCGCGGGGCCTCCCAGGCCGCTCAGACCCTGGCCCCTTCCTGCCCATGGGCCTCAAGCACCCAGTCATCAGTCTGTCTGTCGCATCAGCCATCCACCCCCAGAGCTTCTTCTGACAGCCAGCTGGGCACCGCTGGGCGCTGAGGATGAGACACTGAACTGATCCTCCTGCCTTCAAAGACTGCGCTGGGAGAAGAGTGGGTGGGATGAAGTGGGCGGGGCTGAGCATGGGGGATGCAGAAAGGTCTTCATGTCGGGGGCTGTAGGTGGGCATTGACGGAGCAAACGTGAAGCGGGCCGAGATCCCACGGAAACGGGCAGGGGGCACCTCGTCTCGCCTGGGGACTGTGCCCACAGGAGACTCCCTCGTGGACTGGGTCTGAGTCCGGTGATGGGGACTCGTGAACACACACCTCCCACTGCCAGGGCGCGGTCCAGTAAAGGGGACCGTGAACACACACCTCCCACCGCCGGGGGGGGGGTCCCGTCCACCGCCAGAAGGGAATCTGGTGATGGGGAGACAGAGACACCGGTGCCCGTGGCTGGTCTCAGTCACAGACACATGGCGGGCCCGAGTGCCGGTGCAGCCCATCCACCCTCAGTGGGCAGAAGGCCCCTCCCAATGTCTGCTCCTTGGACCAGAAGAAAACCTGTGTCCACGTCACCTCACATGGCAAGAGGGAGTTTGCAACTGTGACAAAGGGTATGGCCCGTACGAGGTCGGGGGAGTCTGGGTGGCCCGGGTGCGGTGACCGTA
>NW_024070185.1:109070501-109072262 GCF_014754425.2 Oryx dammah
CCCTCGTTGTGTGGGGGGTGTCCACGGCTCTGAGACTCGGGTGCTGTGGGTGCCCCAAACTCAGCTTATGGTCCCCCACTGTTTCTACTGATGGAGGAGCCCCCAAACCTGACTTCTCTCGTTCCCACCCGCTCAGACCACCTGCTGCGTCCGCCTCTCCATCTAACTACTAAATATGGAATTCCCTTACCTCTTCATTTAAAATTAGCTTTTAAATAATTCGAGGCGAAAAGCAAGACCTCCTCTAAAAGGGGCTGTGACTGAGGTCAGGCTGCCACGCTTAATGCATATGCTGAAGCTTTTCAGGCAAACTGCAACTCAGTCAACAGAAATCAGGAGCGTTATATGGGTTATTCCAGGGCCAGGAGGCCATTATTCCCTCCCGATGGAAAAAGCCAATCTTTAAATTTCATACAGTCAAGAGCTATTTTCTTTTGGGATTTGCCCTAAAATGGGAGGGTGCTATGGGGTGAATCTAGGAAACGTGTGTGGAAGGTCTTTGTTCGAGGAGCCAGCCAGGCTGTGCTGACAATTCAAAAACAACAGTGACTTCTGTCATCACTGTTGATAAGTCCTAACTTAAAAAAAAAAAAAATCCTTTGGCCAGAAGCATAAGGTTTATAGCAAAATAGAAGAAGTTTATTGAAGCGTGGACAAAACTAGAGTGAGTGTGGGCAGTGACAGAGAGTGCCCGAGGTTGGCCCTGAGACCCCTGGTGAACACAGCTGCGGATTTGTTCAAGTTTTTCTCGGATGTGTGGCTCTCCTTTGGAATAAAGTTTCATCTCACCTGCGGGCTTAGCGCTGTCAATGTTTCTGTAGTTTTGTAAAGACCAAAGTCAAATGATTTGAGCCCCAGCAGAGCAGGACCAGAGCCCAGAGCCGCTCAGCGCACTTGGGCTGTTCCTGGCGCTGCAAACACTGTTCCTGGGGTTTAGCCACCTCCGACACCGAGTGTCTGCCAGACCCGTCCCACCCTCCCCTCTCACAGGGGTCAAACACACGCTGTGCTAGTCAGCTCCTCTCTGCCACCCTATTCTTTCCACAATAACAACTTAAAAACAACATGTTGTTTATCAACGGGCCTCTGAGCTCACCAGGAAGGAGTCTGAGGTTCCGTGTTCAGGATCGGGCTTCTTCTGTCCCACAAGCCAGCCAGGGTCTCATGGCGCTCAGGTGCCAGCAGGAGAGAATTCAGTTTCCCAGGGATGGGCTGTGCCTGTGTGACGTCACAAGGGCTGCGGGAGACAGAACTCCGAGCTGAGCGGCCCCTCCCCGCAGAAGCCAAGGGGCCCCCCAACCCCTACTGAACAATGTGGGCCTGAACCCCCTGCTGCCAGCCCTCGGGTCCCCTGGGGTCCGTCTCTAGGAGGCTCCCGTGAGAGCACGTGTCACACACCCAGCGTGGGTGCCCAGCAGACGACAGCCTGTGGGAGTGAATGCGGGAAGGACCCTCTGCCTGAAAGTGCAGATGCACACGGAGCTTCTGGGGGCTAAAGGGGCCCGTGGACCTGGAGAAAACATACCTGTGCCTCGTGGTGCAGGAAAGACACCAGTCCTGGCCCTGGGAGCCTGGGGTCTGAGGAAGGGCTCCCCATGAGACGGGGACAGCTGAGCACAGCCAGACACCCGTGTTCATACATGACGTGCATGATCATGCCTGATACCCATGGTCACCCCTGACGCTCGTGGTCTTGCCTGACACACGTGGTCATGCCTGACACACGTGGTCACACCTAACATGTGTGGTCACCCCTGACAT
>NW_024070185.1:109072272-109110394 GCF_014754425.2 Oryx dammah
CGTGGTCACACCTAACATGTGTGGTCACCCCTGACATGCGGGGTCACCCCTGACACACGGGGTCACGCCTGACATACATGGTTGTGTCTGACACGCATGGTCTTGCCTGACACACAGTCACGTCTGACACATGTGGTCACGCCTGACATACATGGTTGTGTTTGACATGCGTGGTCTTGCCTGACATGCATGGTCACGCCTGATTCCCTTGGTCACTCCTGACATGCATGGTCATGCCTGACACCCGTAGTCATGCCTGACACATGAGGGGCACAGCCGACTGCACTCGTCATCACAGCATCCTGCCAGTGTTATCCCGGCTCACAGATGCAGTAACTGCAGCCCAAGGTTGCCAAGGTCATCCTGGGAGCCTACCTCACGAGCGGCTAAACCAAGCAGGGGCTCAGAACACCCAGTGTGCAGGAACGCGGGCGCCCCTGCCGCCTGGAGGCGTTTCCCACCCCAGGAGCCCCTCCCGCTTCCCTTCCAGGGCTCTCCCCCCAGGCCTTGGCCCACCCTGCTCCCCCTGCACCCCCACCCTGCCCTGATGGAAAGGCTGCCCTCGTCCCCCTCCAGGAACCTGGCTGGCCCCCACCAGACCCTCTGGTTCCAGGGGACATGCGTCTCCCCTTCCAAGTGAAATTCTTGACAGCAAAACCCATCCTGCGCTTCCTCACGTAGCAGACTGTTTTAACATAAATTAACAGGTGTGCTTCTGTCCTGATGTCTCACCCACGGCTTCTCAGGAGGCGGCAGCTGCAGTGTCCAGGCCGTGGCCAGTGGGTCCCCAGAGCAGGAGGCCTTGCTGTCCTCTGCTTCTCTGAGTCCAGTCGGACACAGACAGCAGCCATGGCAGGGTGCTCGGAGCTGGCAGAAGCCGCCAGCCCTGCAGGCCCGAGCTCTGCAGGATGTGTGGGCTTCTCCCTTCCCCGGATGGAGCGCCAGACATTCTCCAGTCTTTCCGAAATCCCTTTCACCTGCCCCAAATCTTTCAACAAATCCCCTTTCTGCTTACATCAGCCAGACTCCGATTTTCCTGCTTACAGCGAGGAAACAGCCCTGTCCTCGGTTCTGACCTACTGGATTAAACTGCGCTACACCTGGTGACCCCCCAGGTCCTCCCCCAACACCGGCCCCCAAAGGAGCACGAGGGCTCCATCTAGACCTGACGGCCATGGGCAGATGTGAGAGCCTTTGTCACCCCCATCAAGAGGCAGGGATGTCCAGACAAAGGCTGCCCCAGGGACAAGAGGATGGACAGTCACAGGACACCTGTCTGCGAGGAAACACCTTCCTGCCAGTCTAGCTGCAGCCCTCGCCCCCAGATCCCCGGGCCCAGGGCTGCAGGGGCTGGGGACCAGGGCAGGAATGACAGCCCCTGGCTAGAGCCGTCTGCCCCCCCCGCAGTCCGAGCAGCCACTTGCGGTGACGCTCGCTCCTGGAGGGGACACGACACGATCTGATCTCCGCTCTCTCCTGACGGCTCCCTGCGGCTGGGTCTGGGGGCCCCTCCTCCCCTCCCAGGCGCCCGTCATCCCTTTGTTCCTTCTTCGTCCGTCTCCGCGGCCGCTGGGTGGCAGTGTGGACGCGCGCACCGGCCGCCCGCCGGGCAGCCCCCGCAGGCCGCGTCCGGCGCGCAGCCGTGTCTCCCGCGCTGCGCTGGGCGCTCGGAGACCCGCGCACAGCGTCGCGGTCCCGCCTCGGTGCAGCCTTGCCCGGCCCGCCCGCAGCGAGACCGCCGCTCCTCCTCCGCAGATCGGGCGTCGCGCCCTCGCTTGCCAAGCCCGGGGATTGAATTAGCGCTTCAATCCTGGCTTCCCGCCGGCTGTCGCGTCCGAACAAATGCGGCTGCAGTCATCACCGCCCTGCAGAGGCGTGTGGCCTGGCCCGGACCACAGACCGAGCCGCGGGCTTCCTGCGCGGCCTCCTGGCACGGGGCCTCCCAGGAGAGCGTGGCGGAGGAGGGGGCGGGCATGGCTCCCTCTGGTTTCACCTGAGAGTCGAGACCACAGGAGATCACAGAGGTGCCCCACTCCACCTCCCGATGAGAGAGGGGCGCAGACTAGGGAGGTGCACTTATCCCGGGAGAAGAGCCTGGCTCTGGCCGGGTGGGGGCACCCTTGACCCACCCTAGAACCGGGGCGGTGACCAAGGGCAGTCTCACAGGCAGATGTCCCGGCCTTCACACAGCAGAGGCTCAGCTTCAGGAGGCCCAGGCCGGACCCCTCCCGAGGCCCTGCCCCGCACCGTCCCCGCGCGGTCAGCTCCCTGGCACAGGCCCCCTGGGCTGGATCTGCACGTCCTGTGAACGGCAGGCACCCAGGCCAGCTCAGGACTTCGGGCTGCGGGCGGGGATACCTGCAGGCCCGGAGGTGCTGTGGCGGCGCCTGCAAAAACCCCGAGCAGGGCTGCTGTGCTACCCTACACATCCGCAGGGTGCTTGGAGAGGACCAGCCCCCGCCTGCGCTGGGTGTCACCCGGCCTCCCCTTCGCCCCAGCTGCTCTAGGGAGACTGTCCCTTCCTCCGAGGCAGTCAGTATACAAGCATCCTGCAGACATAGTCGGGTAGCCAGGGCCTCACTCCCAAAACAGACTCGCAGGGGGCCCTGAGACTGTCTCCCCACAGCCCCCTTCTGGCCCCCAGCCCCAGCTGTTTTCCTTTGTACGTCCACATCTACAAGCTTCCTTAGAAAAATGAAGATGTTTGTTGTTTCCTTAGAAAAATGAAGATGCTTGTTTTTTTGGCTGAGGTTTCTGACATACAGGAGGAAGAAACATGGGTGACTGTGGCAGGCAGCTTCTAGAATGGTCCCCAGTGGCCCTGCCCCCAGGAGTCCCCTCCTGAGTGTAGGCTGGGCTTGGCCACTGGCTCCTGAGACAGGGATGCAGACTGCGATGGGGTGTCGCTTCGCTGATGGGCTCAGGCCGCACTACTCAGAGGCACCAGCGGTCCTCAGGGGCTGCCCAGGGCAGAGGCGCCCAGCGAGGAACCCAGGCCTTGTCCAGCCACCCGTGTGACCTCATGGTCAAGTGTGGCTGGTGAGGCAGAGCCTGGCTGTGCCTGGTGTGAAGTCCTGCCCCACAGCACCTTCAGGGACACCGATGACTTGTCACAAGTTGCTGTTTGGGCGTGACAGTGATACAGAAACAGACAAGGAATACCGCTAGTGAGGACGTGGAGGACGAAAGGACACCACACATTCAATCAGATTCAGAGCCTTTATTTTTCTTGTTCTTGAAATCTGGGTTTGCAGCAAAGCAAAGCTGTCTCTACTTGATTAATAAAAGGAACTTGTATTTTAATATAATTTACAGAAGCATTGATCAAAGGTAAGAGGATGTTTTTCCATATATAGTCCTTTATGACCTCACTACCATTGTCTGTACTTAACTGTTGTAATAATTAAAGAAGTCATTTTATACTCTGGACAAAGCCAAAAGCAATTCTGAGTAATAATTACATAACAAACATTTTGGCTACAAGTTGTAAAACTTTAAGTTCTTAGGAATAATACCCAGAAACACTGTTTTTCCTTTCAGACCCTGGAGATGCAGGGGCCGCGGGGCAGGGCCCCTTACATGTGCTCCTTGTCGAACTCGCAGAGAAAGTGCATGGTGAGGTGACAGGCCACGTCGTTCCAACCCCCTGAGGCCACCAGCTCCACGCAGTCCTCCTCGTCGTAGGCGTTGTTGGGTTCCCCGCTGCGCCACTTGCTGAAGGTCTGCATGGGCGAGCGGTCCGCGTAGACGAACACGCCTTCCCTCTCCAGGTCGTTGATGCCGATGAAGACGCGGGCCAGGCCAGCCTGCGTGATGTAGGCAGCCAGCAGCGCGTTGGCGGCCTCGTCCTTGGGCATGCTCAGCGTGCCGCCCCGGCCCTGGCAGGCCAGCTGCGCGTCCAGGTAGCGCTTCTCCTCCTTCACCAGCAGGTACATCTTCTGCTCTGTCTCGCGCACCCCAGCAACGGCTGCGACGACAGGGCTGCAGGATGAGCGCCGGCGGTCCCCGAATGGAGCACCGACCCGGCGCACCGTGCAGCGTGCACAGACACGGAGTCCCGGCCGGGCCCACGGAAACCACCCCCGCAGCCAGCAGTTCCCGGGGCAGGGCTGGGGGAGGCCCAGGAGCAGGAAGGTGCCCGGAAGCACGTACCGTTCTTTATGAACTTCAGCTCGGCTGTGAGCTGGGTGACCTGGTTGTCCATCTCCCCGATGGCCTTCCTCAGCTGGCTGCACTCGCACGGGATGCCTGAGGATGGAGACCACGGCCAGCATGTTAGGAGATGAGCCCCCTCCCCAAAGCACCGACGTGATGTAGCAGACACGCAGGCCGTCCAAGCTTCGAGCGAGGCTTGACCCTAAAGGCGAGGAGCGGTGGGAGGGCAGCAACAGGGGCGCCCGGGTCAGGCCTGAGTTTCTCAGTCTTGCTCTGGTCATCGTGAGAAGGAATCAGTGGGGTGCAGAAGTGACACGGGGTGGGCGAGAGTGGCGGTCGTGACCGTCACCGCGGGAGGATGTCTGGACCGTGTTTAGGGGGCGGGGGAGAGAAGACGAGACGTTTGGGAAGCGTGGTGGAGCTGGAGCCCTTAGGCGATGTTTGGTCACACATGCGTGGCCCACCACGCTTCAGTTTAGGTGTCTCCTCCCGGACTCTCGAGAGGACCTAACCTTCGTGCCCTGAGGAGCTCCACGGGGTAAGGAGACTTCTCGAAATGTCACTTGGCTGTCACAGCGTCCTGGGCGAGTTGCACGTGGACACACACCTGGCTCCAGCATCCGCTCCAGATCAGAAAGGGCTGCCGGCTCCGCCCACCTGCCCGCGACGCGGCCCACCCACCAGCGGCTAGGCCCACCCACGGCTCCGCCTTCCCACGACTCGGCACACCCACCAGAGGCTAGGCCCACCCACGGCTCCGCCCTCCCGCGACTTGGCCCACCCACCAGAGGCTAGGCCCACCCACGGCTCCGCCCTCCCGCGACTTGGCCCACCCACCAGAGGCTAGGCCCACCCACGGCTCCCCCGCGACTCGGCCCACCCACCAGTGGCTCGGCCCACCTGAGACTCGGCTCCGCCCACCCACCCGCAGCCCCGCCCACCCGCGGCTCGGCCCTCCGGCCCTCCAGCGGCTCTCCCCACCCACTCGAGGCTCTGCCCACCATCCGCCCACCCACCGAAGTTCCGACCTCCCACCCGCTGCGGAATGAAGCAGGGCAAAGACTAATAGAGTTTTGCCAAGAAAATGCACTGGTCATAGCAAACACCCTCTTCCAACAACACAAGAGAAGACTCTACACATGGACATCACCAGATAGTCAACACCAAAATCAGACTGATTATATTCTTTGCAGCCAAAGATGGAGAGGCTCTATACAGTCAACAAAAACAAGACCGGGAGCTGACTGTGGCTCAGATCATGAACTCCTTATTGCCAAATTCAGACTTAAATGGAAGAAAGTAGGGAAAACCGCTAGACCATTCAGGTATGACCTAAATCAAATCCCTTATGATTATACAGTGGAAGTGAGAAACAGATTTAAGGGTCTAGATCTGATAGATAGAGTGCCTGATGAACTATGGAATGAGGTTCGTGACACTGTACAGGAGACAGCGATCAAGACCATCCCCATGGAAAAGAAATGCAAAAAAGCAAAATGGTTGTCTGGGGAGGCCTTACAAATAGCTGTGAAAAGAAGAGAGGCGAAAAGCAAAGGAGAAAAGGAAAGATATAAGCATCTGAATGCAGAGTTCCGAAGAATAGCAAGGAGAGATAAGAAAGCCTTCTTCAGCGATCAATGCAAAGAAATAGAGGAAAACAACAGAATGGGAAAGACTAGAGATCTCTTCAAGAAAATTAGAGATACCAAGGGAACATTTCATGCAAAGATGGGCTCCATAAAGGACAGAAATGGTCTGGACCTAACAGAAGCAGAAGATATTAAGAAGAGGTGGCAAGAATACACGGAAGAACTGTACAAAAAAGATCTTCACGACCCAGATAATCATGATGATGTGATCACTAATCTAGAGCCAGACATCTTGGAATGTGAAGTCAAGTGGGCCTTAGAAAGCATCACTACGAACAAAGGTAGTGGAGGTAATGGAATTCCAGTTGAGCTGTTTCAAACCCTGAAAGATGATGCTGTGAAAGTGCTGCACTCAATATGCCAGCAAAAGTGGAAAACTCAGCAGTGGCCACAGGACTAGAAAATGTCCCTTTTCATTCCAATCCCAAAGAAAGGTAATGCCAAAGAATGCTCAAACTACTGCACAATTGCACTCATCTCACATACTTTACTAAGTAATGCTCAAAATTCTCCAAGCCAGGCTTCAGCAATACGTGAACCATGAACTTCCTGATGTTCAAGCTGGTTTTAGAAAAGGCAGAGGAACCAGAGATCAAATTGCCAACATCTGCTGGATCATCGAAAAAGCAAGAGAGTTCCAGAAAAAACATCTATTTCTGCTTTATTGACTATGCCAAAGCCTTTGACTATGTGGATCACAATAAACTGTGGAAAATTCTGAAAGAGATGGGAATACCAGACCACCTAACCTGCCTCTTGAGAAATCTGTATGCAGGTCAGGAAGCAACAGTTAGAACTGGACATGGACCAACAGACTGGTTCCAAATAGGAAAAGGAGTACGTCAAGGCTGTATATTGTCACCCTGCTTATTTAACTTATATGCAGAGTACATCATGAGAAACGCTGGACGGGAAGAAACACAAGCTGGAATCAAGATTGCTGGGAGAAATCTCAATAACCTCAGATATGCAGATGACACCACCCTTATGGCAGAAAGTGAAGAGGAGCTAAAAAGCCTCCTGATGAAAGTGAAAGAGGAGAGTGAAAAAGTTGGCTTAAAGCTCAACATTCAGAAAACGAAGATCATGGCATCTGGTCCCATCACTTCATGGGAAATAGATGGGGAAACAGTAGAAACAGTGTCAGACTTTATTTTGGGGGGCTCCAAAATCACTTCAGATGGTGATTGCAGCCATGAAATTAAAAGACGCTTACTCCTTGGAAGAAAAGTTATGACCAATCTAGATAGTATATTCAAAAGCAGAGACATTAGTTTGCCGACTAAGGTCCGCCTAGTCAAGGCTATGGTTTTTCCTGTGGTCATGTATGGATGTGAGAGTTGGACTGTGAAGAAGGCTGAGTGCCGAAGAATTGATGCTTTTGAACTGTGATGTTAGAGAAGACTCTTGAGAGTCCCTTGGACTGCAAGGAGATCCAGCCAGTCCATTCTGAAGGAGATCAACCCTGGGATTTCTTTGGAAGGAATGATGGTAAAGCTGAAGCTCCAGTACTTTGGCCACCTCATGAGAAGAGATGACTCATCGGAAAAGACTCTGATGCTGGGAGGGATTGGGAGCAGGAGAAGGGGACAACCCAAGATGAGATGGCTGGATGGCATCACGGACTCGATGGACATGAGTCTGAGTGAACTCCGGGAGATGGTGATGGACAGGGAGGCCTGGCGTGCTGCGGTTCATGGGGTCACAAAGAGTCGGACACGACTGAGCGACTGAACTGAACTGAACTGAGCCCGCGGCTCCGCCCACCCGCAGCCCCGCCCACAGCGGCCCCGCCCTCCTCCCCGCGGCCCCGCCCACAGCGGCTCCGCCCGGCCGCAGGGCTTCTCTTTCCTGAGGACCCCGGCCCTGAGCGCTCAGCCCACCTTCGCAGTCTGATCGTCAGCTTCGGTGTGTGGCCCGTCATCCCGACTCCCAGCACCCTTTATCACCGAGAGCCCGAACACCCCCACCACCCACAGGGCGCCCCCCTCGCGGGGCACCTGGCGCCGCCGCGCCTGGGTGGGTTCGCTCTGAGGGAACTGCCTCCGAGACGTGTCTCCAAGGTCTCCGAGGGCCGAGCTGGAGAGCCGGGCCCGCTGTCCGCCCGACGGGCCCCTCGGCGCGCACAGGGGCCGCCCCCCGGCCGCGGACACCGCGTCCCCCCTCCTCCAGAGTCTGCGAGGGGTCTCCTGTGTCACCCGGGAGGGACAGGCAAGGACCCGCAGGTGCAGACCCGCCAGGAGGGGTCTCAGCAACGGGTGGGAGCGGCCGCGCGAGCCGAGGGAGGGCGTGGCAGGGGCGGGAAACAGGACAGCCGAAGCCGGTGACCGCAGGGACAGGCCGGCGGCGGGGAGGCTGTCTGGGGACAACGTGGGCCTGGCGGGCACGCTGGAGGCGCGAGCTGGGCGGTGGGCCGGCCAGAGAGGGGGTGGGGGCCGGCGGCTCCGCGTGGAGAAGGAAGCGGGGGAGCAGGGGGGCTCCTCCGGGGGGAGGGGCAGTGGGGGCCACAGGACACGGACAGGGCAGGTCTGCCCGCAGCCGGGCCTCCGCGGCCCCCGGGAGGCGTGGCCGGCAGGGACGAGCTGGGCTGGGGCCCCCTGGGGAGTCTGCGGGAAGGACTCCAGAAAGCGCAGAACCAGAAGGTGCAGACGTGCTTTTCAGAGAAGCCGGGAGCTCAGAGCAAGTGGGCTCCCCAGAGACGCGTCAGGAAAGGACGCCTTTAGGGGTCTTTAGGGCCCCTGTGTCTCAGCCGAATGAGGAGCTGGGACCACATGCAGGCGGCAGGCAGACCACGGCCCTAAGCAGGACACGGACACGTTCAGGCGGGAGGAAACCGAACAGGGAAGTGACAGAGGCAGCGACTCCCGGGGAGGGGAGGGCAGGTACGCGTGCTGGCTTCCCGTCCCTTGCAGCACGCTGTCATGATTTATACGTTTTAAAAGTGCAGTTTTATCACACGTTTGAGAAATCCTTGGACCTTTTATGCCATACCTGGCTCTCCGTTAGGGCCAGGGGGTCCTATGTCACCAGAATCTCCTTTTTCACCTGCAAAAGAGAAGCAAGGCCAGAGTCACCAAGCAGAGCTGGGGCATGTTCCATCAGACTGTCCACGTGACAGCGTTCATTCTTCCACGGGCAGTGCCCTGGGGTTCCTCCCGGTCCCTCCTCCCGCAGTGAACTGTAGGGAGGCAGTCTGTCAATCATCACTTCTCCAGGCTCTGGTTACATGAGCGAGAACACACACACAGCATTGGACTTAGAGGTTACCAGACAAGCATCACGTCGAGCCTGGAAAGCCAGCATGTTTCCTAGGACATCAATCATCTCAGGAAATCTTAGGCTCAGTGCCAGTCCTATCTGAGTCCCTCACCACAGCAAGAGAACCCAGGTAGAACATGTGACCTCAGAGATGGATGGACCTCACGGGTTACCCAGCCGAACGGAGTCAAGATGAGACTGGTCCTCCCCGACCCTCTCTGGGAGGCAGCGAGGTGTCACCATGGACACCTGGGCGCCAGCCTTCCGTGGACAGGACATGCCACTCAGCCACTCTGACCCTCCCTCTCTCCCAACTTATGAAACAAGGGGGTCAGAGAAAGCCACAGAGACAGAGCTTCTAGCTGCTTTGAAATTAGACGATGGATATTTATTTTTAAATCACAGGGATGTCCCTAAAGCGTAATCTTTCTTCCCCCTGAGAGAACCTAAGCATCTCCGCTGACCTGGGGGCAGTGAAGAGACAGTGAAGTGCATATCCTTGGAGACCCATGTTCTGTCTAATGGAGATGGAGCGAGCTCAGCAGGCTCCACCCTAGTGATGCCTTGTTTTATCAGCATCAGGAGCTTGAGAATGACTCGGGGTTCAACCTGGCAAGGGCCCAGCATGGTAGCCTCAGAGACATGGAAGCTCAGGTAAGTTAAGCACACTGAGTACCCCCAGGGCAAGCTGTCCCCCGTGAGACTCTTAACATTTACCCAGAGCACGTGCTGTATGTTACAAGCATGTACACCCCTACTCGTAAGCAACACCCACTGCCTTTTGCACAATGGCTGAAAGGCAGAAACCCCTCCAGCGAGCCCCAGCAGATGAAGGGGCAAGTACAATGTGGTCCATCCATGCAACAGAATATTGTTCAGCCTATGAAGGGAGGAGGTCCTGACGCCTGATTCAGTGGAGATGAAACTCGGAAGCATCATACTAGTGAAATAAGACACAAAAGCACAAAGAGTGCGTGACTCCATGTATGTGAAATACCTAGATGGGCAAGTTCACAGACAGAACGCAGATGAGAGGTTGCTGGGGCTGGAGGGGAGAGGGGAGTTACCACCTCAGGACAGAGTTTCTCTTTGGAGTAACAGAATTACTTTGGAAATACATAAATAGCGGCGGTGGTCACACGACACACCAGTGGAACTTAGTGGCGCTGAATTGGACGCTGAAAGCGATGAATTTTATGTTACAAATGTTTTACCAGCACTTTTTAAAGTTTTCTGGAAGCAGCCGTATCCTCCTCTGTATCACACATGTCTGTGTGCTCCGTGACGAATCCCCGGGGCAGGGGCTCCCTGCAGACTTGCTAGGGGCAGAGGCGCTTTAGGGACAGTCCCTGTCCCCAGCGTGGGCCCGGGGACTGTGCCCCATCACCCCACCTGGGGCTTTGAGTCACAAGTGGGTCTAGGTGGTCTCTCCTGATGGGGGCCACAGGGACCTGCCCTGGCCCAGCCCGGCCCTGGCAGGAAGGGCTCCTTGGCCAGGACTGTGTGGAGGGTGTGCCCACTGGGCAGAGCCCCCGCAGCCTTCCAGGTCCCCCAGCCTCGGTCTCCTGGCGCCAACACCTGTGACAAGACCTGTGGGGGCCTCCACGAGACCGGGGTCTGCCTGCCTCATCACGAGCCCCGGGGCCCAGCAGAGATGCAGATAAGCCAGGGGCTCAGAAATCATTCGCTGACGGAGGGTGGAGGGGGCAGAGCACGAGGCCGAGCCACGCCTTGACTGCCCTGGGCCTTGTCTTCTAAGCCCCCCCCTCCAAGGTCGTGCAGGTCAAAGGGGATGAGGTGGGCACTGATGCTGCTTCCCCTGTGCTCGTGGGGAACCGCCCCCCAGTCTCAGGAAGTCTGAGCCACCGAGCTGGAGGTGGACACACAGTGTGTCCAGAACACCGTTCTTCTGTTGCTCAGACGGGCCTCCTGACTGTCCCCCGAGCCCGGGCAGCTTGGGCCTCACCTTTCCTAGCTGGACTCTTGGCAAACAGCAGACTCGGGGTGACCGGCCCGCACTCACACCCAACCTACCCCAGTGTGGCCCAGGCTCCTCTGCGGTGGTGGGTCTTCTGAGTGCGGCGGCGGGTTCCCCAGGCAGGAGGTCGCTCCCCAGGCTCCAGCGGCCCGCCCCTGCAGTGGGGCCCTCGTGCTGGGAACGAGCTGCCCAGGCTCGGGGGACAGTCAGGAGGCCCTGCAGGGTGGGGGCACCCCTGCCTGGTGGCACCCAGTCAAGTCTGATCGCTCCCAAAACCAGGGCGAGAGCTGATCGCGTGTAAAGCACACACAATAGACACGCCCGCCAGCTGCTCTCCGAGCGCCCACGGGTGAGCCTGTGAGGGAACGTGGGCCAGAGATGCGAGCGAAATACCTTTGGAGCCAATGGGGCCGATCTTCCCGTGGCGCCCCACGCCGCCTTTCTGTCCTTTGTCGCCCACGTCTCCTGCAGAAACAATAAGATCACGGTCGGCCAAGGCACGGGTAACGCGTACAGGTAATGCGTAGGCACGCCATCTGCCGGAACACACATGCACGCACACACAGCCACGCACACACACGAGGAGGCCGGACACGTAGCTGTTCTTAATCTCTCCAAGGTCATGGAGTCAACTGGCCCTGGAAGGTTCCTCATGTCCCCTGCTGAGTATTTCCCTCCCCTCAGTCTTGCACACTACGGAACAGCGGAGGCCTCCGCGCACACCCTGATGTCCTCCACTCAACCAATCCTCAGACCGAGCACTCCAGCCAGCAGGCAAGTCCTACCTTTGTGACGTTGCCCCAGCTCAGAGCAGGTCAAGGTCACAGGACAGAGCACAGGCTGAGGGCTGACCCACAGTGGAGGCGGAAACACGCCACCCAGGGCCACCCATCCAACACGCCCCTAGTCTACCAGGGCCGGCTCAGATCCTCACAAGGAGGAGAGGTCTGGGGCAGAGCGCGTGCACGGACGCGCTCCTGTTTATCACAGGAGTGGTTCATTGCATAGACCAGGTTCCCGGGTTTAGGTCCCTGGTCCAGCCACGAGGCGAGCTCCTGCCCCAGACACCATGTGCCCTGCGTGACGCTGGGGACACAAGAGAGACAGAGCTCGGTGTCTGCTGGAGGAGGCGGCTCTAACCTCGGTAACGAGCGCCGTAACAGGAGAGGCATGGGGGTCTCTTGGGGTGGTTCAGCTGGTTTTCACACTCTTTCCTCATTGTCCAGCAGGGTCCGCTGGGACAGTTGCCATGGCCTCCTTAGGGGACGTGCAGATCTGCTAAATTAGATTAAACTTGGACTCCACCGGCAGCCCCATGAAGACCCACGCCCAGAGCAGCTGGAGGTCTCGGAGACCACCCGCCCAACCACAGCTGCGGACGGGAGGGCAGACACACAGAGTCAAGGGCCTTGCGCCCACAGTGCGGGGTGGGCGATGGTTCCCAGCAGGAGGGTCCACTGCAGGGGGGCGGGGCGCTGGAGCCCGGGGAGCGACCTCCTGCCTGGGGAACGTGCCGCCTCACTCAGAAGACCCACCACCGCAGAGGAGCCTGGGTCACATTGGGGTAGGTCGGGTGTGAGCGTGGGCCTGTCACCCGGAGTCTGCTGTTTGCCAAGAAGATTCCACCTAGAAAAGGTGAGGACAACCTGAGGTTCACTTCTCCCTGAAACCCCCGCAGCAGGGTGCTCAGAACAACACCTGTCTACCCCTCTGCTCCCCCGAGACAGCCCCTGCCACCCCAAGCAGACAGGAGAGGGTGGGAGGCTGGCAGGAGGGCCTGGAGGGGAAGCGCCTCCATCAGGAACAATCTGGTGAAGTGCTTTCTCCCCCGCCTCCCCCTCCCCGCCACACACAAAACCTCCCAGCTTAGCAGTCGATCAAGTAATGATTCGGTTCATCTGCTGAAGGACGCAGTCAGGGGCTAGCACGCATCCTGCTGTTGTAAATAAGTCATAACCTGAGGATGATTGCAGAGCCCCTGGCGTTCAGCCCATCTGTGAATTGCACAGCCGAACTTCACCACTAATTGGAGGAGTGTGCGACGTGGTCCCTGCTGCAGGGAGCTCTGAGAATCCAGGTACAGATACAGTCAGACACTGGCGGCTCCTGGGGCAGGGGATGCAGGCGGGCCTGGAGCCCCAGGCCAAGGGGAGCGAAGGCGCTGCGGGTCTGCAGACCCAGGGAGAGGGCCCCGTGGGCTTGTCAGCACAGACGGCTGGACCCACCCCGGGGGGGCCTCCACAGGTCTGGGAGGGGCGTCCCCACAGGCTCCCAGGTGTGCAGATGCTGGTCTGCATCCTGTCCCAGAACCAGGCTTGGGGACCCCTGAGGCTTTGGGGGCGTGAGAAGGCTGGAGGTGCAGGAGGCCGCCTGTGCAAGCCAAGGCTGGGGGTCAGCCAGCCCTGCATCTGGGCCCTCAAAGTCGACTCTCTCCAAACAATGTGATAATAACGGCCTCCTTGTGGTCTGAGACGCTGGGCACATGGCGCTGCCCACCTGCCCATGAGGAGCCGTGTGTGGGGTGCTCAGAACTTGGGCCCTGGCCCTGGCTGAACTCCCCGTGTCATTAGACCCCACCTGGACCCACACAGACACACAGAGCCTTGGGCCCACCAGCTCACACACCAGAACCTACATTTTAACACATCGTGGAGTGACTCCAAGGCCTCACAGTTGGGAGCAGGCCACCCGCTCCCAGCCTGGTGGCCTCACAAGAGGGCCTCTGTGCAGAAGGCAGGCCCTAGGGGAAGCTAGGCCCCAAGTGAGTGGTCGCCCTCGCCAGCACGACCAGCACCCCGCCCTACACGGTTCCCACACACCACCTGTGGGTGCTGCTGCGGGCAGTGTTGGTACGGGGCAACTCGTGCACACACACGTGTACACACACACACACATATCTATATTACACACAATACATGTGTGTGCCTGTTACATGTGTGCACGCACATGTATACTAACACACGCACATACACATGCCCGTGCATTCACGCCAATGTGCACGTATACATGCCTGTGCACATGTGTACACGATACAGACATGCACACACATGCGTACACACGTCGACAATCACATAGACGTGCACCCGCGCATGAACAACACATTCAGACATGCAGACATAAACACACCCTGCAACCCTGTCGGCCTCGCTGCACTTGGGCTGGAACCTGGGAGCAGGAGCCCAGCAGGTCCTGCAGTGTGACCCTGAGCACGCGAGACCTTTGGGGTGTGGGCTGCCGCTCCTCAAGGAATATTCTCTCTGTGGGGTTTTCTGGAGAAGAAAGAGGCAAGAACCACTGGGTCCACTGACATATCCACATGCTCTCTGCTTGAGGGCAACCCACAGTCAACCAGAAGCAGCAGAAAAGCCGAGTGACTGCCAACCGGGCGGGGACTGGTCGCAACAAGAGCCCACTGCCTTCATCCTGCCTCCTCTCGAGTCCTTTAGGACAAAAAGCAAACTTCCCCACCCTGGGAACATACTGGACACACTCAGACCCTGTCCCTCCACGCCTCCAGAGCCGGCGGTGGCGGCTCCCACGAAACCCATCCCCTCTGCTAATGAGACGGGCACTGCGCACATTGTCCTCTGGACACGCATGGGGGACGGGGCTTGCAGTGGGCTGGCGATTCTCATTAATTTTAATGAAGATCTCACACGGTCCTTTGAAGAGGAGACAGGGCAGAAAGAGCTCTTGGCAGCTCGCTTCCTCAGCGATTTTTAACAGGGATGACGCACGCGTTCCAGCACCCAGAAAGCCCATCAGGGTCGGGATCACCCTCCACCCTCCCGGGCCAGGAGGGGCCCCAGCTCCTGCGCTTGGGGGCGGCCTCTTAGCTGCGTGTCTGGGGGCTTGAGATGACACGCGTTTAGCAGGTGGTGTCAGCAAGCGCAGCTCCTGCAGAGTGCGGGCAGGACTCGCATTCCAATGAAGGACCCCGACAGTGGTGGGCGGGGCGCAGGGGACCTGCCGTGCGCAAGGGCCATCTTTGTTCTTCCAGAAAAGCCAGCCAGCAGCTTGCAGGCACTTTCTGCTGCAGCTGCTTTGAGTTCCCAGCAAGGGGGCTGCTCCGTGTGTGACCAGAGGGCGCCCCCTCACCAACACATGGCATGCCAGCCAAAGCGGGAGGCCCCCGCCTGCAGCAGCCCCCGCACTTCGTGGAAGCTGGGCTCAGAAGGACACCAGGGGCATGGTGCCGCGGTCCCACCAACCCTACCCCCTGGCACCGGCTGCCAGTCTTACCCACCTCGGCTGCCCCCCAAACCAAAGCTGAAGCTGCATAAGCCCAACTGGTCCTCCTGGTTGGGGGGCATCTGCCCGGCGGGCAGCAGGGAGAACCCAGCCCAGCATGGCCAGATGCCTGGGCCACAGACCACCCCCGCCCCCCGCCAGAACCTGGGGAGGGGTGGGTCTCCGCACAGTCACCCAGGCCCTCAGACAAGCCACCCACAGATTTCAGACGCATTCCTTCCAGATGTTTCCCAGACAACTGACTGAGGGCCTTCCAAGGGCCGGGTCCTTGATGTGATGGGAAGACTCCAGTCGGGAGCCATCGGAGAAGGGAAGGAAGGGGTCCCACAGGGAAAACGGTGCAAAACCAGGGAGACTGGATGCCCATGGGACATTCTGGACATCTGCAGGGAATCCCTCACACTTTCTCAGCAACTAACAAAAAAGTTCCTGGCCGGACAACTAGGATCTCACATGCCTCAGGGTGACTAAGTCTGCGGGCCGAAACTAGAGAGTCCGCGCACTGCAACGAGAGCTCCCGCGCGTCCCAGCGAAGGCCTGACGTGGCCAGAGAAGTAAATATGTCTTTTTAAAAAGCACACTGATGTAGCCTCTCACTGCTGCCAGGCTGGCAGCTCTCTGAGGCAGTGAGGGTGATGGCGGATGGCCTCCTTTTGCTTCAATAAGAAAGAAAGGGTGAACAGATCTGACCCTTTTGAAAAGCCATATCCACTCATATTTCAAAGACACCAGCATTTCAATCTACAATTACATGCCTGGAATTTATCTTCAAGCTCCACTCATGCACATTAAGAATGACATTTAAAGATGACTCAGTGCAGCAAGGCTCCAGGAAACTGCAAACCTGCAGTAACAGGAGACCAGTCCGCTAAAGCACGGACACCGGGTCGTCAGGAGGGAGCGAGCAAACCCGCGTGTCCTCCTGCGGACGGATCTCCAAGTACATGGACAAGCAGAAAGAACAAAACGCACGACAGTACGTACATTTTGCAACTGGTCCTTCAGAAGCAGGGAAGAACAGAGCTCAGTTGGCCATTCCAAAATAGCTCTTCGAGGATGAAGACCCTGACAGCTGGTCAGAGGGGAGAGTGGCTGCTGGGGAAGGAAGGCGGCTAGTCCCTGGGAATGAATGTATGTTCTGAACTTTGAGCCAGGAGCACAGTTGGTTTATTTTTGAATTACTTTGTTCCAAGCAAAGGGAGAATAAATAAAAACCAGCTCCTGGGCTTGATGGAGGTGTGGTGCTGACAGAAACGTTCTAGGTCTTGGTGGGACCAGGGTTTCACAGGCCAACGTCACGGATGGCACATCCCAAAGGGAGACGGTGGGCAAATCACACCTCGAAAGAGTGAGCAAACAGGGCATGGGCTGACAAACGTAATGGCCTTTCCCGTGTGGCTGCACCTCCTCCTGACACCAGTGCTGAGAGCTTGGCTGGGGACAGGCCAGAGCATCTCAGGGCGTGGTCCCCCAGGCCAGAGTCCCAGCGTTGACAGAGCACTCGGCACACCGCTTTTAAGGACTTTGCAAATTTTAAAGCAGCAGCAGTAAGTGAGACCCTAAAGGGGACACTGGGTGACATCGCCGTGCACTGTGTAGCTGCTTCCCTGTGAACCTCAGCTCCAGCCCAGGAGGAAGGCTGCACGGCACCGTTTTACTAATGAGGGAACAGGTTCAAAGTTACTTCCGTTCCCAGGTTTCAGAACCCCCCCAAAATGACTAGGGTCCATCAGCCATAAACGGGAGGCCACAGAGCGGCCCCCCCATGGCCCACCCAAATCTGTGTCCTCTCTCCCCTGCACACTGATAAACTGCTTCCATCACTGTTTGCACACCCTCATAATTGCGTGTAACGATCACTGGGCATGTGAGGGCCAGCCAGAGCTGAGCGCCACACCCTCGATGTGTGCCTCCCAGGAGGCTCTTTGTTTCTTGGCGCCAGGCAGGCAGGACCCGGGAGCACTGTTTACAGAGCGCTCTGGGCACCTGCTCACTCACACCCCCCACCCTCTTCTCCCCCAGCAGCACCCCCGGGGCCCAGGGGTGGCAGGTACCTTTCTCTCCCGTGGGGCCGACTCTTCCGGGCCGTCCTGGGGCGCCTTTGTCCCCCTTCTCACCAGCATCCCCTGCGGAAGAAGCCACAGGCCATTAGGACCTCACGCCAAGCGCTGGGCCCTGGCCTGTACAGAGGGGGCAACCAGAGAAAGCTGCTCCACATCTGTTTTTCCAGCCGGGGCCCTGACCTCCCTCCTGCTCAGCCCCCAGGGGTTTCACCCCCTTCTCCGACCCCGTCCCAGCTGGTCTCCCTCCCCGGTCTGCTCTCAGGACTCTGCGTCCTCGCCCACCCGCTCCGTGCAGCAATGCACCGGCCCCTCTCCAGACAACCCTCAGGGCTGGCACCCAGTCTTGTCACTGGGCTCTGTTTCATTTATTTTGTTCAAAACTGGAATGGGGAAATGGGCTATCTGTTGAGTCTCCCGGGTACCACATACTTGGCACGTCCCAAATCGACCCCAGGGTTTCCCCCAGAAGTAGTCTCTTCTGTGGACTTTCCTGCCGTTGAGACATCGACTCACCCAGATGCCAAGCCCCAGGCCCTGAGTCATTTCTGGTTTTCCATCCCCCTCACCAAGGCTATCGAGCTATAGTCCATGGGGTCACAAAGAGACAGAGAAGTCGCTCAGTCGTGTCTGACTCTTTGCAACTCCACGGACTGTAGCTGACCAGGCTCCTCCATCCATGGGATTCTCCAGGCAAGAATACTGGAGTGGGTTGCCATTTCCTTCTTCAGGGGATCTTCCCGATCCAGGGTCAAACCTGGTCTCCCGCCCTGCAGGCAGACTCTACCATCTGAGCCGAAGACTGGATCGTGGCTGAGCCAGTGAGTATCTACCGACTGTGCACAGGCCAGCCAGCTCCCCTGGTCTCCCTCTGGGGCCCCCACACTCAGCCGTGTCTCTGCAGCTCTGGGGCCGCGTGGACCATGAGCCTGTCCTCACGCAGCTCGGGACAGGGGACAGGTCGGAGAGAACCGTGCCGGAGCAGGTCAGGGTGTGGTGGGAGCGAGGGAGTGAGTCCTGACAGAACACCCAGGCCTCCCCCGCCCGCCCCGGTCTCCGCTCCAGAACGACCTTCCTAAAACACAGAGCCCGTTAGGACACCTCCCTTGGCTGGAGATTCAAAACCACCGACAGCCAAATGTCCCTAAAAATAACATCCCGCCTCTAAGCCCCACAAGCCTGTGTGCAGAGCCCAGGTCTTTCTCACACGCTGCTTCCACCTGGAGGGGTTTCATCTGATCATCATGGGACCCTCCAGGAGGCTGTGCTTCACCCGCTCGCCCCCCGCAAGGTGGGTCTCCCTTCTCTGGAGATGGGGAGCCTGTCCTCACCACAGTCATCACGCCTCACATAGCCTCCCGCTGCCCCTGCTCCCAGGAGTGGCTGTGGCTGACGCGCCCTCCCCGGTGTGCACAAGTCCGAGTGCACTTCCGTCCTGCGTGAACGGCCCCTGTGCACCTTCACTGGGTGGCCCGCTCCTCTGAGATTACCGACTCCCCAGTGACATTCCCCAAACCAATCATCTGGCCCGAAGCATGAAGAGACGAGCAAAGTGAGCGCCGAGGAGACCTGGAAGGCGGGGGGCCATGTCACCGCCCTGGCGGCTCCGGGGGCCACTACTCAGGGTGACCGACACGTGCAGCACGCACACGGGCCCTTGAATTGCAGGGTAGTTCTTGGGATTTTTCCTTATCTTTTAAAAAGGAATGGTACCCCACTCCAGTACTCTTGCCTGGAAAATCCCATGGACGGAGGAGCCTGGTAGGCCACAGTCCATGGGGTCGCAAAGAGTCGGACATGACTGAGCGACTTCACTTTCTTTCTCTCTTTAAAAAGGAAGGAAACCATGGCAGCAATGGCACTGGGAGAAGCACTGATAGTCTGGCATGAAGCACCAGCTAACAGACTCATCTGTTACCGCCAGGAACTGGCAGACACTGCAGGACCACCGGCATCGTGATAGAGAAGGAACGACCCAGGAGGCAGGACTCGGGGCAGCCAGAACCTGCTCTGAAATGAGACCCAGAGGATCCCTGCAAAGATGAGAGGGAACAGGAGCAAGTGGCAGTGAAGAAGGACCAAGTAGGGATCTTCTGCATCAAATGACTTTCCGAAACCCGTTACGCTATAGACAGGGCTTCCCAGGTAAAAGAGAACCTGCCTGCCAATGCGGAAGACGTGGGTTCCATCCCCGGGTCGGGAAGGTGCCCTGGAGGAGGGCATGGCGACCCACTCCAGTACTCTTGCCTGGAAAATCCCATGGACGGAGGAGCCTGGAGGGCGACAGTCCATGGGGGTCGCGAAGAGTCGGACACGACTGAAGCGGCTTAACACACACATAGACAGGCTGAGCAACAGAACAGCCAACGACAAGGCTAGTTTATGAAACAAAAGATTAGATAGAAGGACTTGGATGAAGGGCTGAAAGGTTTTGTTTCGGTTTTGAAGTTATCGAGTAGGGAGTTGAAGAAAAAACCCACAAATCGCCACACCCACCACACAGGAATTCCAGAAAAGGGGAACAGACGTTTGAGCCTTCATAGCTGTGATTTTGCAGCTCTGGGGAAAGTCATGAAGGGTGTGATGCGAGCGCCCCCGGAGCAGCAGCAGAAGAAAATGGGGGAAACAACTCAGATGTGCTAGAGTGACACACGGGATGTCCGGAGTAAAGAGAAAACTCTGCAAGCAACACAAGCAAAAGGAATTTTTAAAGCCTGAGTGCACATGAATGGGAATTAGACAGACATAGAATCCCCGATAGCGACATGGGCTACGAGAATAAAATGAGGCAGGTTTTCAACAAAAGGCTGTAATTTAGACAGAGATCAGAAGGGGCCTCCCCGATGACGCGGCTTCTGACGGAGGCCTGCTGAAGCAGGCGGATGCACCCAGGTGGGAGTCGGGGAGAGGACCACCTGCGCGGGTGAGGAGCGGCGAGCCGGGGGTCTGGGCCGGCGGGCAGGGAGCCCGGAGCAGCTGGCGCTGGGACCTGACGCCGCGCCAGGCTGCGGGAGGGAAGCGCCCACCAGGGCACCCGCCGCATCACGGGAGGGCAGTGAGGAGTGTGTGTCCGCGTTTCTGAGAGCACCTGGGGAGCCCGGACCTCACAGGGCCCTCAACAATCCTAGAAAAGTAGCACCAGCAAACCCACCAGGTTTTCTTTCCTCGGTTAAGATGGACTCCAAGAGCTCACACACTGCTTCACTCATCTCCATAACATCACCACCTCGCCCCCCACCCCACGCCGCCCCACGTGACGCGGGAACCGTGTCCACTTCACGGATGAAGACTGGCCAGAGACAGGCCACGCCTCCCGGGACCGCCAAGCCCCAGGGAGAGGACAGGCGGCCAAGCCCCTCCTCGGGGAGAGAAAGCCGTCAGGACCAGGTGCTATCACACCGCCTCCTGCCCTGCGTCCACCCACTTCCACGGGCCCGTCTCCAAGGATAAGCAGGGCTTGGGAGTAAGGATCAGCAAGAGCCTGAAGAGCCCCGAACGTCACCTCGTGTCCCCAGACGCTCCTTGCTGGGACAGGAACAGGAATAAGACGTCACCCAACACAGTTAAGGCTTCCTGAGGAGCGGGATCCGTGGGGCTGCGTTCTTGTTTTCTAATTAATTTAACTGTAGGGTAATTACTTTACAATACCACAGTGCTCTCTGCCATACATCGATGTGACTCAGCCCCGGGTACACACGTGTTCCCCAACCCCCCCCATCCTGAACCCCCTTCCCACCTCCCTCCTCCGAGGGGTTTCTCTCCTCCGGAGTCTAGGCAGAAACCCCCTCCTCACCCTTCTCCCGAGGCTCTGTGTCTTTGACCCGTGACTCTGGCTCCAGGCCTGTCAAGCCTCCCCCTGCGCTGGATGGAGGCCCCAGGCTTCCTCGAGGTCCTGCCGTGGGGCGTCCAGAACCTGGAGTCCGCGGGCCTCCTCATCCTGGGCCATTTAGACTGTCTTGCCTGGCTCCCTCATCTCTGACGAAGAGGGGATGACTTGTGTGCACACGGCGTGCTGGGGGTTGCTGGAGACTCACCCCCCTCCCCAGCCCAGACCCCGAGACTCAGCGGCAGGAAAGCTCCTGGCTACCTGTCCTGTGACCCTGACCTTGACCTCCTCCTTGCAGACGTGGTGCCCTAGACGCGCTTACAGGAACACAGGCGGTTTCCAAGCCCTGTTGGTGTTCGGCAGGGCTTGAATTCATGGTGTCTGCTGTCTGGGGGCACAGAGCCTGCGCTCCTGCGGGGCTCGGGGGCGCTCGCTGGGGACTGTCTTCCTGACCCCTCCCGCGCACACACGTGACACGCATCCGGCAACGCGCACACGCCCGGGAGCGCAGGAGCCTGTCCCCACAGCTGGGTCTCTGTCGGGCGCTGATCTGGGGCCGATTTGCTGCATCAGGCTCTGAGTGACGGGTATTCGTAGCGTCTCGACCAGCAGAGGCTGACGCTCCGCTGTCGCTCATTTCCCGCGGCCGTGTGCCTAGGTCCTCCGGCCTCGCGGAAGAGAAGACCACATGTCCTTGCTTAAGGCTCGCCCCGCGCCTTCGCACCTCGCCGTGCGCGAGCTCCCCCGCCTAGACCGCACTCGGGGAGACTCTCCACCGGAGCGGGAAGGCACGCCGGTTGGGACGCGCATCGCCAGGCTGAGTCCACAGCCGCCGAGAGAGGACCACAGCGGCTCGGCTCTCACCACACCTACTGCAAATGCCGAGTCTGCGGGCAGACCTCCCCAGGCCAAGCTCAGGGCAGAGGTGCCCCAGCAACGGCAGGAAGGGGCCGGGACACCGCAGGAGAAGAGAGTACCGGCCCGGAGCAACATTTCAGAAGAGCGAAATTCCCAAGTGCGTGTGTGAGTCACCTAACTGGTTTTATCAACCTTCCTCCAATCAATTTTTTTCCAGTGGTCATGTCTGGATGTGAGTTGGACTATAAAGAAAGCTGAGTGCAGAAGAATTGCTGCTTTAGAACTGCGGTGTTGGAGAAGACTCTTGAGAGTCCCTTGGACTGCAAAGAGATCCAACCAGTCCATCCTAAAGGAGATCACTCCTGGGTGTTCACTGGAAGGACTGATGTTGAAGCTGAAACTCCAATACTTTGGCCACCTGATGTGAAGAGATGACTCATTGGAAAAGACCCTGATGCTGGGAAAGATTGAAGGCAGGAGAAGGGGACGACAGAGGATGAGGTGGTTGGATGGCATCACTGATTCAATGGAGATGAGTTTGGGTAAACTCCGGGAGCTGGTGATGGACAGGGAGGCCTGGCATGCTGCAGTCCATGGGGTCGCAGAGTCGGAAACGACTGAGCGACTGAACTGAACTGAACCAACCAATTGGATAAAACCTTCAGAATAACGATGCCCTTTTAAAATCTCTGAGTGGCAGTCTTGCTAATACACACTAGTGTTCTCCTCCTTGCAACCCCATTGTTCCAGCCATAATGGAAAGGGCTCTTACTCTCTCTGAATGCAAAGAGAGCCTGCTATTTTTGGGTCTGCAAACGGACCTCACCTTGAGCACAGTGCTAGTCAGGGGAAGGCTGCCTGGAATCATGCTGAGAAGGACCTGAAGCCCCTGTAACTTGGTGGAGGAGGCGTCTGCATGGGACGGCGGAGGCGGCAGCGTTTAAGACCCCCTGTGCCTCCAGGCTCCTTCTCTAAGGAGACGGGCACCGGCTCGTCCTCGTGGGCTGAGCCTGGCCCGGCGTTTGTCTAATGGACAAGTGGAGGCCACGCACCTCCTCTTTCACCTTAAGAGCAGGACCTGTATTGTGTTTTTACTTCCATCCCTGCTGGCCAAGGCCGTTCCTGACACGCGTGCGGTCATCAGACCTTTCACAGGCTCTTGTGGGCACATTCCCGGCAGGTGTGGCCGGCGGAGCCCTCGTCCCTTCCCTGGCTCCCTGTGTGGCTGGAGCACCTGGTGGTGGGGAAGCCACTTGGAAAGGGCAGGGGGCGGAGGGCGTCCTCTGTGCCCTGAAGCTGGGTGTGACGCTGATGCTCTACACACCAAGCGCTGGAGAAGTCCCAGCCCACCCCCCCCACGACCCTGAGCCTCATGGAAGGGCCTGGGGTCAAAAGGGCCTCTCTCCGCTCCTGGGGCCTCCTGCTCTCTGCAGCCGGGGAGCGTCCCAGAGCACCTGCGAGGTCAGAGATGGGGTCTCCCGGCCCCTTCTGCTCCCCCCTCCCCTGATGCAGGGGCCCACGTCTGGGGGGGGCCCGGCCATGATGCGGAGCCTCGCTCTGCAGGGGGCATGCATGCACGTGGACCTGAGGGTCTCTCCTCCAACCTTCCCCCGCTGGCCCCTGACCCCCCCACCCCCCCAGCCCCTGTAAATCGCAGAACACTGATTCCTTCCTCGCTTCCGGTCAGCACCTTCTCAGCCCAGAAGGCTCTCACGCGGCCCCGCAGTTCTGACTCAGAACACGCAGCAGAGAGTAACCAGGCGAGGTGCGGGCAGGTCCGTCAGCATGACTCTGCGGCTGGTTCACAAGGAGCCTGCAGAATCCAGCATCACAAAGCTCGCCCCGAATAGCTGCTGCAGCTTCTGTTTGCCAGTTATCCCTTAGCAAAGCTGGATATCTAAGAAAGAACCAGCTGCCCAGATTTCCAAGGGCTTTCGTAAACATACTAGGAAGTTTCTCCACTGGCATTGCCGATTTGATGTTGACAGACTTAGCATGAGACGAGGCTGCCCCTGAGACCCGGGATCCAGACCTCACGCTGAGTGACAGCGTGTCGCCCACAGCCCCAGACGTCCCACACCGCCGCTTGGAGCCCGTCCGATCGCCTGCTGGCAGGTGAGCCTTGGCGAGCAGGGTCCCGGCAGATTCGCCGACACACGCCCTCTGCAGAAGAGCTCGCATCGTGTTGCTCACTGCACCCGCCCAGCCTGTGCGTGTGGGAGGGGTGGGGGGGACAGCCGGTCAGCTCTCTGTGACCGGCCTTCTGGCAGTTCAGTGGCTCATCACTGCCCGCAGCGCGGTGCTAGGTGGTGAGACCACTGCTGAAGGAAGTGACCGGTCCCTGGGGCAGCTGCTGGTGGGGGAGAAAGCCCTGCGGGGCCTGTGGAGCACGCAGGTCAGAGACACCGCATCTGGATGAGGCAGAAATGGTCCCGAAGCAGATGGAAGCAGCGTCTTCTCAGAAGTGCCCTCGAGAGGCGCTTGTAAACCCAGACACCTGACTCTAGATGCTGGCCCCGTTTTGTATTTAATCTGTGGACGAGGCTGAGCTGTAGACAGGCGGGCCGCGCCCTCCTGGGCTCTGTGCTCAGAAGCACGGCTGCTGATACGGCGGTGGGTCTCCTTCCAGCTTTTCTTCCAACTTCTGTGCATTTGTACATTTTACTGGGATTCAGAAGGGACCGTTTAAATTGCTAACTCTTCCTACAACAATTGGTCTCTGTGTAAAGCATTCTTGAGAACCCCCTCCTGGTTGCATTTCCCAGGTTACCCGCCTGCCCGCTGGCGGCCACATGGGTGGCGCTGCCGGGGAGGCCTGGGGACCCTACCTTTGAGGCCGGGAACGAGGATCTGCACGGAGCAGGCATCGTCCACCGTCTGCTGAGCAGCCCCAGCCCGGAGCACACAGAGGAAGGCCAGGCCCACCAGAGCCAGAGCCCGCTTCATGGTGAGGCTGGCAGGATGCTGACTCCTGGAGGGAGGGGGGAGGAATAAACAGTGACCGGAATTCCGAAAGCCCAACAGTGAGTGACGGTGCACAGGCCGCCTGCCTGGGGCCGCTCCCCTCGTTCTGGGACGTCCCTCTCTCTTTCCCTCTCTCTCTGCCTCTGTCTCTTTCTCACTCGGGTGCCAACTGAAACCTCCACCCAGATGTCCCCTTTGCCCAGCGGTGACAATGATGACTATCCTGGGAGGTGTTACTCCAGATTCTTGTCTTCTGGTTCTTTATAACTGAGGTTCAATACACACAAAGGTGCGTTCAGCGTCAAAAACCAAACGCTGGAGAGCTGCCCCTTCACACGACGGTGTCCTGACCCCAGTCTCTGGTGCCTGTCCCAGCCCCATCTCCTGCAGAGGGGCACGTCCCCACACCTGTGAGCCCGCCCGCTCCCCCTGCCCTGAAGTCAGCTCAGCGGATTCCTGGACAGCGCAGGGCTAGTGCTCCCGGCTCTCAGCCATGGCGTCCTGGTTCACATTGCGCGGTCTTACCTGCTTTACTCAAGTTTGTTTTGCTTGTTAAGTTGCTCAGTTGTGTCCGACTCTTTGTGACCCCATGGATTGTAGCCCACCAGGCTCCTCTGTCCATGGGATTCTCCAGGCAAGAATACTGGAGTGGGTTGCCATTTCCTCCTCAAGGGGATCTTCCTGACCCAGGGAAGGAACCTCTTTATCCTGCATTGCAGGTGGATTCTACTGCTGAGCCACCAGGAAAGCCCTTGGTTGGCATTTGTGCTCCAGGATGCACGCACATACGCTGCTACAGGCCTCTGTGGCCTCTGTTATCTCCTTACATCGATGAGAAGGCATCTCAGCAGGAGGGCTGGGGCGGGAAGAGAGGGAACCACCACTCTAGTGGCAGATTGCTTGTGCTCAGATCGATGGACACTGTCTTATTGGTGTTTGTGGGATGCAGACCATGTTCAGATTGTTTTAATCAAAAGTGTACATGAGAATATCCTCTCTAGCTAGAAACAACTGCGTCAGGAGACTACCAGGGTGTTTAGCAAGACCTATTGCTCTGACACTTAAAACACGCTTGCTCCTTGGAAGAAAAGCTCTGACCAATCTAAATATCGTATTAAAAAGCAGAGACATTACTTTACCAACAAAAGTCCATATAATCAAAGCTATGGTTTTTCCAGTAGTCATGTATATGAGAGTTGGACCATAAAAAAGGCTGAGTGCCAAAGAATTGATGATTTTGAACTGTGGTGTTGGAGAAGACTCTTGAGAGTCCCTTGGACTGCAAGGAGATCCAACCAGTCCATCCTAAAGGAAATCAGTCCTGAATATTCATCAGAAGGACTGATGCTGAAGGTGAAACTCCAATACTTTGGCCACCTGATGCTAAGAAATGACTCACTGGGAAAGATCCTGATGCTGGGAAAGATTGAAGGTGGGAGGAGAAGGGGACGACAGGATGAGATGGTTGGATGGCATCACCGACTCAATGGACATGAGTTTGAGTAAACTCCGGGAATTGGTGATGGACAGGGAGGCCTGGCGTGCTGTGGTTCATGGGGTCGCAAAGAGCCGGACACGACTGAGCGACTGAACAGCAACAACTGCTCCGACTTGGTCTCGAGAACGGGGAGCCGCGGGAGGAGGACCCTGAGTGGCGGACAGCCCCCTCAGCCCTTCCCTCATCCCCTGGCCCTCTGCCCACTCATGTGTCTGTGCCCACCCACCCAGCAGGTCCTGCCAGCAGAAGTTGGGGTGGGCAGACCCTGGTGGAGCCTGTTTCCCAGCCTTCAGGCTCCTTCCTGCCCTCTTAGAAGAGGAATTTTGTTTTATAAACCAGGAAGCTGCAGTTCCTCCTGGCGCCTCTTCAACAACAACACCCTTATCTCCCAGCCAGGACCCGGGAGGCCAGAGCCCGCGAGACTGGGACCGTCTTCTCCGTGAAGGAGGCAGCTTTGCGGAGGGAAAAGGAAATTCAATTTGGAACTTTTAGTAGCAATACCTGGTAAGAATGAAACAGGCAATGAAAAAACATGCGGCTTCCTGCACGCCAAACATGCAATTGTCCGTTCTCATTAAATGCCCACAGCGGGCCCAGCACCTTATGGGCACCTCGGGTGCCTGCAGAGCAGTGCATTCCTTGGAAGTGCCGCGGGTCTCGGGGGCAGGTACCCCACCCCACTCGCTGTGTCATTCCCACGGTGACACTAGGCCTCCCCTGCAGCCACAGCACGGCCAGCGTCACCCCAAAGGCACCCATCTTTCCTTCTTACCAAGACCCTCAAAGGAAGAAGAAGCCTTTTCCATATTTCCCTCCCCAACTTTACAAGAATTATCTGTGTGCTCTCTTATTTGGCATATAGGTTGTTCGAAACTGTAAATAAAATTGGGGAGCTGTGAAAGTTTGGGGTGCTGCTCTGCTCACACCTGGGGCAACACGTTTCCCATCAAACCGAAAACCCAGCTACACACACTTGGCGGCTCCCAGACGTCTGCTTTCAGCTGCAGGACTGCAGCGCAGCTTCAGCCCGCAGGCAGGCGGCTGGGGGGGCTGCCCCTGCGACGCTGTGCAGCCCAGTGCTGGAGGCGGGACGACCCTCCCCGATCATAAAAGGACCGGACACAAGGGGACCCGATTTGCCCCGACAGTTGCCTTCTGCAGCCCCTCTGGACCCCCATCACTGAGTCCCACCCGGAGCTGCTGGGTGGACATGAGTTTGGGTGAACTCCGGGAGGTGGTGACGGACAGGGAGGCCTGGCGTGCTGCGGTTCATGGGGCCGCAAAGAGCCGGACACACCTGAGCAACTGAACTGAGCTGAAAGCAGAGGAGCAGTTCCCCTGGGCACCCCTCCTGCGGGGCACGGACCCGGCTGGGACTCAGGAAAAGCTGCTTCTCCCCGCCTGGAGGCAGCTTGGCGGGGCTTGCCTCGGTCTCCTAGTAACTGGTACACTAAGTGCTTCTCCTTGGTCAGCTCCAGGCAGTCTCCACCATGAACCCGGCCTTGGTCCCTGCGATGGGCCAACCTGGAGCAGACTGCTCCGCCCCGCACCCAGTACCCCCGGTGCCCCCAGCAGCCACGCCTCGTGGCCCCAGCATCTCTCATGTCCTGCTCCGAGGCTGCAGAGGGGCTGGCAGAGTCCCTACCTGAGGCGCACACCAGGCAGAGGGGGCGTCCTGACTGCGGCCACGGGGACCCTGGGCCCCGGGCTGTCTGCGCTCAGACCCGCACGTAGGGCGAGTGGCCTGGCTGTCGGCCGGCCAGCGACTCGACTCAGGCTGGGGCTGCAGCCTTATCTGCAAACGGCTTCCTGTTTGCAAAGCCTCAGGCGGAGGAGGGAGTGTGGGAACTCGGGGACGTGCGAGACGTCGGGGTCTCAGGGCCCCTCACTCTTCCCCCCAAACTTCACATCAGTCCCTTCATTCATCTCGCCTGTTCCTCTTTCTTTCTTTTGAATAAAGCAGCATGCGTATCGTGGGAATGCAGCAGAGTAGAGAGTGACAGTTATCGCCTGATAGCACACAGACAGGAATAAATACAGGCTGACATACTGTATTCTTTTTCCCACGTGGGTTTCACTCCAAAACCATGAAGTACTCACCTGCTGCTTGCCGAGACCTAATCTGTGCGTGTGTGTGCTAAGTCGCTTCCATTGTGTCTGACTCTACAACTCTATGGACTGTACCCTGCCAGGCTCCTCTGTCCATGGGGATTCTCCAGGCAAGAATACTGGAGTGGGTTTCCACGCCCTCCTCCAGGGGATCTTCCCGACCCAGAGATCGAACCCTCGTCTCTTATGTCCCCTGCATTGGCAGGCGGGGTTCCTTACCACTACTGCCATCTGGGAAACCCTAACCCATGACAAGACCGCAAAAGCCCTCCACTCACTGGAATTTCACTTTAAGGCAACACAAGCCAGATCCATGACTGGATGGATCCGGCTTCCGTGTGGCTGGAAGTTGGGTGTGGGGGGTGGAGGTGTCATTTAAGAAGACAGTTGGCAAATTAGGATCATAAAAAGCTAGGTTCAAAGATGAACATTTATTAAGACTGACAAGAGAAGGTACCACAAATTACAGAAGTAGGGACGCACAGATGCCACACACCCCCCCCCAAGTGCATGAGGAAGAATGGACTGTTTATTCAGATCGCCTGACAGTGTAAGTCAGCCCGACGACTCGGATGGAAACAGACCACTTCCTGGAAAACACAAGCTACCACAGCGGACTCACCACGGAAGAGAGAGCTCAACAGTCCTGGAGCAATTAAGGGGATTGCACTTGTGATTTTAAATCTCCCCAAAAGGAAATCTCTAGGCCAGATGGTTTCATAGGCGAATTCTGCTAAATGTTTAAAGAAAAACTAATTCCATACAATTCTTCCAGGAAACAGAAGTGGAAAAGAAACACTCACCAATTTCTTTTATGAAGTTAGTGTTATCCTGATACCAAAGCCAGACAAAGGCACTCCCAAAAAGAAAAGTATAGACCAATAACTCAGAAAAGATATGGACGCAAGAAAAAAAATGGAGATGAAATCAATCTTTAACCAAGTATTAGCAAAATAGAATTGAGCAATATGTGAAAAGATTTATAAGCTATGACTGTGGGGTATTTGGGGGATGCAAGGCTGGGTCAATATTCAAAAATTGGCTCAAGTGAAAAATCGACTGAAGTGACCCACCATACCAATAAACTAACACAGGAAAGGTACGTGTCACACCAGTTGAAGCAGAAAGCATCTGACAAAGTCCAGCACACTTCGATGATAGAAACTCAGAAAAATGGGAACAGATGGGGAATTTCCTCATCTTGACAAAGAGCATGCATTTTTAAAATAAAAACTAGTTTCAATTGGAACCTATCTGACACCCAACACTCAAGACCAAGGGGCACTGCACACTCATCTGAGGCGTCTGAACACAGTATATGGTCGCCTACAGGGGTGGCATCAGTTAGCACCTCATTGCATCAGAGTTGTCGTTGCTTTTTTAAATGTTTGTTTAAAACTTTTTGCCTGACAGGTCTTAGCTGAGGCACTCAGGATCTTAGTTCCCTGACCAGGGATCAAACCCAGGGCGCCTGCATTGGGAGAGTGGAGTCTTCAGCCACTGGACCACCAGGGAAGTCCGCCATTTCTTTTTTGTGTGTGGTGGGAGTAATTAAGGTCTAGCTCTCAGGAATCTTGCCGGTTTTAATATAGCATTGCTGTCTGTGTTCACCACACTGCGCCATCAGCTCTCCAGGACTTCCTAGCTGCACACGTGTCCCTGGAACCTCTCTCCCAGTCCCCGCCTGCCAGCAACCACTGCCCCTTTATAGTTTGGCTTCCTTAGACCCGCATGAAAGTTACAATCAGTGTCTTTCCATTGGATTCTCTCTTAGCTTATGACCTCCAGGGAAAAGCACGCAGTCCTCAATGAAGGACACGCCTCCTCCTCACATCTCTGTGGCTTTTACCCATTGTCCCGTGACAGGCAGGTAGGTTTCAGTACCCTATTGAGAATAACGCTGCAATAAGCCTGGGAGGACACACATCCCTTTGTTGTTTTCATTACTTTTGCATGAATACTCAGAACTGGAATTGTGATCATACGGAAACTCCTTTTTTGGAGGAACCTGTGTACTTGTCTGTAGTGGCCGCACTAATACACATTCCCACCGGTGTTTCCACGATTGTCACCTCCGTCCCGTTACCTCTGTGACCAGCGTCCTGACAGGTGTGAGGTGACAGCTTGTGGTTTCGATGTGCAACTTGCCTACTTGCAGTAGATTGTAAATTAGAGCCTTTTTAGATCACAAGTCGCGTTTATACCTGCCTTGCAAACAAGTACCAAAGCCACCATCACTGGTGCTTCTCCTCCAGGGCCTCTGGTCTTCACCCCACTGCCCCCCACCCCCAAAACTGACCGCCAAAGAGCCGGGCCACTTCCAAGGGGTTGGACAAGAATCTGGCCCACGTCCCAGTTGTTATTTACATTTCTCAGATATAACTGAGACATCTGGACACAAGCCCCAGCAAGCCCATGTGTCTCCAGCTGGGAATCTTCCCCAGAGGTCACCTCTGTGCAGCCATATCTCAGGACACTTTGTCCACAAGGACGTTAACCTCGCCCGCCCTCCCCTCAAGGGTTCACTCCTCCAGAGCTCCTGACGGCAGAAGGACACCAGGCCACCCGTCCCGTCCACATGGCCCGCTGGCTTGCGACACAGGAGCCCAGCCAGCACAGACAAGGATGCAAACGTGGAGCACACAGGGCCCCATGGTTGAGAGAGGCGTCACAGCACGTTACACCCGAAGATCCCGAGGTCACGAGGGATCTTAGTACAGGAGGCTGCCCAGGATCAAGGACTGTGAAGGACGTGGAGGCCGTCAATCAATCAGGGGGCTGGGGCAGTGGGGTCCTCGGCCAGTCACTGTCCCCAGGACAAACCTTGCAGCTCAGAAGTGGGCTCCACTATGTAACGCAGACGACCACCACCGAGGGCCTACTGAGTGCACGTGAGCTACACTCGTGCTTCTCATCACCTACAAGGGGCAAGAATCTGGAAAATATGAACGCACGGTAAGTGGGCCACCGTGCTGTGAAACCAACGCGGGGCCCTGACGACGGGCTCCAGCGGTCCAAGACGCCCAGCTGGTGCAGGAAGCAACCGGAAAATCCCGACAGCTCTGCATCCGCAGCTCTGCCTGTCTGAAAACCACGCCCAAGCCAGAGCACTGAGAATAATACTTTATTTAGTCGTTTCTTTACAACTGAAACTCTGGGAATTCAAAATTAACATCCTTGCCCGTGAGCTTCTTATAGACACCAGAAAACGTTTCAACCTACAAGAGAAGAGATAAATCGTCACAACACACACAGGGGACGTGCCCTCTGCAGTCCCAAGCGGGGCAAGCTCGAGTCTGGTGTGGGAAAGGACTCCACCCCCTGCACTGCATGCTGGCTCCTCTGGGTCACTTGGAGACCCTGGGCTGACGGTTTACCGGGAATGAAGCAAAACGACAGTTCTCCCCAGAGTCTATCTCGACCACCACCCAGCCTCAAGTTCAGCCTAATACACCGTGGAATTATTTCCGGTGCATTTCTCCTAACAATTGAAAACAATTCCAGTGTTCAAATCATCTCCCTATTTAACCTGATCTACACACAGCCCCCAAGGCAGTCGGCACGGAGCCCACAGCAGGCGGGTTTGGAGCTGCCGGGCAGGGCGGGCTGGGCTGGGCTGACCTGAACTGACCTGACCTGACCTGACTTGACCCGACCCGACCCGACCCTCGCCTAGGTCTGCGTCTGGCCCCTCCCCGGGGGGCCGGCCCCTACCTTGTGCTCCACATTGTTCTGCTGAGCTTTGTCCAGATGGACCTTTATGAGTCGGCTGCCGTCCAGCTTCACGCGGATCCTCTTGCCCACAATCTCACTTGGGAAAACCAAGTCCTCCAGGATGGCGTCGTGCACGGCGGTCAGAGTGCGGCTTAAAGAACACAGCGACAAAGGTGAGAAACTCAGCAACGTCTGCCCTCCGGGAACCCCCAGGGCACCTCGGCAAGTCAAACCCTGAGTGGAACGCTCCAGGTTCCTGAAGCCACAGCGACACGCGCTTACATCTTTTCGTCTCGTCTATCACAGCAGAGCCGCTGCCACATGAGAGGGAGACGGAGGGAGACACACGCTACCGTTTCACCTCAAAACCCAGCGTGCTGTGAGCCACACACACCAGCTGTCTCCAGAAAAGGAGGTCAGTGGTGACTTTTATTCTTGGACACACCTTTAGGCTGCCAATCACAATTCTCTGTAGTAACCTCTCACCTCTTCTAAAATGATCTCCAGTGTTGTCAAACGATTAAATGTCACCACAAGCTTTACCTACCGAAGACCCTCTGAGGGGTCCCTGGCCTATAAGATGTACCAAAGCCCCTCCCTGTTCCTGCAATGGAATGACACCCCACCCAAAGGACACTGCTCTACCCCAGCTCTAGGATGTGGCCCCTCCCATGAGGGTCCCGATTTCAGCCCATCCCATCACAGACTGCCAAGGCAGCCGAGCTCCTGGATATGACTCCAAGTTCACAACCCATCTGGCTGCCTGACAAGGCTCAATTAACCCCAAACTGCTAGCCTATCAGCTTTGTGCCACAGGATACCAGGGATGAGAGAGTGAAGAGACTGTTCTCATTCCCAGTGTCTGTGGGGCTCCCTTTTATTACGGAACGCGTCCAGGTCTTACTCACCCCTCAGTGGCTCAGACACCACGTCCTGCTCGCTTCTCTTTCTGTCCGCACCTCCGCGCACACAGTAGGGCTCCTAGATGACCGCAAAGCCTCACTGCTCCAAGGCCAAGAGCAGCTTCAGCACCTCTCAACACACAGACCAGTAAGCCCAGTCGACGAATGGCTGCTAACCACTGGCTAAGCACACCCTTACAGGTTAGGAAAGCACCATGGACCCCGTAAATTACTTCCTTCGAAACACAGTAGAATGGAATCTAGCTGGTCTCAGACTCAACTCTAGCCCGCCCTAAAGTCTCTTTGAGGGAGAGCAGTGGCAGCACAACCAGGAGGCAGCAGAGCCACAGCTGCTTCCGAAGGAAAGTGACTGAGACCCTGCACACAGCTCGTGCAGGAGGAAGACGAGCGCAGAGAAGGGCAAGAAGCCGCCGGCAGGAAGGCAGACCGGAGACGGGTGGGATCGCTCAGTGCAGGGGAAGGGGAGACTCCCGGGTCTGGGCCAGGCCACTGGGACAGGCTGGCATCATCAGCTGAGAAGTGGAGACAGGTTTGCGACGAGGGAGAGCCAAGGCTACAGATCTGGGAGTCAGCACCTTCACTGTGTGCAGAGCAAAAGAGCTGCTTTTATAGTCAAGTACTAATTCAGGTTGTCAGAACCCAGGCTACAAAACCACTTAGGTATCAGCATTAACAAACTAAACGTTCTTGATTATCTCGTATTTGATCTCCTGCAAACTACCCACAATAGCCCCGCTCCCCCCAAAAGTTCTACATTCTAATGCTACTCCAACTGCCCTGAAAACAAGCCCAAAGCACCCACAGCGCAAGTTCCATAACACCCAGCACATGCCTTTCCAGCCTCTCCATCCTCCACAACGTGGCACCGTCAACACCTGTCCACAGCACTAGAGACCCCTCACGCCCTGCTCCCAGGCACTCCCTGGCTGAGTGCAGACGCCAGCACCACTGGCTGAACGGAGGGAGGATGAGTGACACCCTTTACCCTGTCAGCAGGGATGCTCAAGTCCTTTCTCAAACTGCCCAAGGGCAGGCCTGCAGGGACCCAAGAAACCAAGTGTGTGCAATCAGCGACTCCAAGAAAACACCAGAAAGCTCAGACCAAGGAGCCAGCCTCCAGGATCTAGTTTACAGCAGAAAACCTGCAAGTCAGTCCCGTTTAAAAAACACGCATCACCAGCAACGCCTTCAACCTGTGCCATGAACAACAGACGCGTCTACTCAACCTCGGACCCACAGCAAAAGTGAACAGTGAGAGCACGCTGCACTGCCCGCCCCCACGCCGGGTGTGCCTCACCCCACCACGCTCAGCTGGCTCCTCCTCACTGCTCCTACCCTTTACCCAAAGAACTGGATTAAAGTCTCACCTTTTGTGAGTGCAGCAACCTACTGTACCACCTACGTGAGTATATGGAATTCTTACCTCCAGAATCAACCTTAAAACATTTCACACACAGTTACAGAAACCAAGTTACTTGATAAAAATTCCCATGTGAATGGATTTCCTACATCATCCACCCTTAATTTTAAAAAACTTATATAACTCTTACTATAAATAACTCATGCCAATCAACAATGGTTATAAGAGTGGTACACACATTTTCCACGCTGATAAAACCTACCTCCTGGGACGTTTCTGCTTATTTTTCGTACGGCTTTTTCGAGTTGGCTTAGGCAGAATTCTCCTCTGTAAGGTAAAAATTATCATTCAACAAACTTTTAAAAAGACCTAAGTTGTCAGAAAACTAAGCACTATCAAAACTGCTTTACAAACCAAAGGACATAATGGCTGAATAAATTCAAAGCTCCAGAAAATCAAACACCTAGACCCAACAAGTGAGTAAGAATCTCTGAAGTACTTCCTGACCTCATTTATTCTTTCAGAACCCACAGCTTATAATAAAATGTAACTGGAAAAATCTGACTGATCCCCCGAATATTACATGCCTGTTCACATTTCATCCAACCCACTACCCACTTACAGGTACTAAGTCCGAATTCTACTCCTTAACTTCCTCATCAGCCAAGCACTTAAGTCCTAGAGATTTCTGTTTGCCGGAAGGCCCAATCTAACTTAGAAAACAAAAACACAGCCCCTTGACCATTTTCTCCTTACCCTACCAACCATTCCTTTGCGTGTCTTTTCCTGCCAGCATCTGCATGTAATTCCCCAGGGTGGTGCGAGTCTGCTGAGAAATCCCACCAGGCGGAGCAAGCACCTTCTTACCTTCATCACTTCTACACAACCCAGTACCTTTATGGCACTGCAGCCAAGGAAGGCATTGGGGCCGCTTTAACACTAACCAGTTGTGTCCGATTCTTTGCGACTCCATGGACTGCAGCACGCCAGGCTTCCCTCTCCATCACCATCTCCCAGAGCTTACTCAAACTCATGTCCTTCGAGTCGGTGATGCTACCCAACCATCTCATCCTCTGTTCTCCCCTTCTCCTCCTGCCTTCCATCTTTCCCAGTACCAGTGTCTTTTCCCGTGAGTCAGGTCTTCGCATCAGGTGGCCGCCCAGCAGCGGTACCCCCTATCTCTTTAACCCTGTGCAAGCACCGACCAGTCACTCTACCAACACAAGCCCGCACTCCAGCGACCCAACACGACGTGCCCCGCGGGCGCACCTGGGCGATGAAGACGACGTGCTTCCCGCTGAACTTCTTCTCCAGCTCGCGCACCAGGCGCACCTGGATTTTCTGGAAAGACTTCAGCTGCGGCACGGGGACGAAGATGATAATAGCTTTCCGGCCACCGCCAACTTCGATCTCCTAGAGTCGAAGCGGGAAAAGAGGCACAGATGTGGTTAGGCGGGGAGGGGAACCCCGGCCCTCCCGGCGGCCCGCGCACGTGCCGGACCCCGCCCCGTCCTGGGGGAACCCGAAGCCCACCCCGGGGGGACCCCCTTGCCTTGGCGGCCGTGATGTTCAGCTCCCGCAGCTGCGCCTTGAGGTCCGAGTTCATCTCCAGCTCCAGCAGAGCCTGCGGGGCGGCAGAGGGAGCAGCCCACGCTCAGCGCGCGCAGCCTCATTCACCCCGACCCCCGCCGGGACCCCGGCTCGCCCGCCCCCTTACCTGGGAGATGCCCGACTCGAACTCGTCCGGCTTCTCGCCGTTGGGCTTGACGATCTTGGCGCTGGAGCTGAACATGGCCGAGACCTGGAAGCACAGGGCGCTCAGGGCGAGCGGCCGGCCCCATCCTCCCCCTGCACAAGCCATCGGGCACCGCGGGCCGGACAATCGGCCGCATCCCCACCCGGGGGCCCCAGACGTGTGCCCCCCGAAGCCGGCGGACCGGCATGGCGCCCGCGGACGACGTACCTTGCAGGGGCGGCCAAAGATTCTTGCCGCTGCCGACTCGAGCAGGCCTAGGAAGAGGCCTAGATCTCGCGAGAGTTCATTAAATCCCGGCGGCGGAGGGGAAGAGGCGGGAATAGCGCGAGTAGAGAAACCGGAAGAATCACTGAGACGCGGAAGCAGCCTAGAGAGTCGCCGGAAGGGGCTCCTTAGGGCCGGAAAGCTGGGAAGGCTTTTTGGCTTCGCTATTATCCTTGTATCTCGGCTGTTCGCGTGAATTCCCGTGGCGGCAGCCGAGGTTCCAGGCGCGCGGTGGGCGGGCCCGGCGGCAATTTGTCGGGGGACCAAGGTCCGCCTGAGGGAAACAGCTTGGGCTACCCCCGAAGATAGGACCAAAAGCCTAACTTAACACGAGGAAGCTTAACGTCCCAGCTGAAGCAATGAAAACGAACCGGAGACTTGGGTTCCGTTTGGGCTGTGGAGGACCAAATTTGATGCTTCTGACAGCTCTTTGGGAACGAACTGCTTTACGAATAAATATGGTTTCCAGGCCACACTGGGCTCTCGTATCGACTGCTTGGTGCGGCTGATGATTCTGAGACGTCTAGGGACACCTGTGGTGGAGGCGGCCTGGAGCTGAAGAACCACCCCAAGAGGGGAAGGTCAGCTGAGTTCAGTCGCTCAAGTCGTGTCCGAATGGAACACAACATGCCAGGCTTCCCTGTCCATTACCAACTGCCGGAGTTCACTCAAACTCATGTCCATTGAGTCCGTGATGCCATCCAACCATCTCATCCTCTGTTGTCCCCTTCTCCTCCTGCCTTCAATCTTTCCCAGCATCAGGGTCTTTTCCAATGAGTCAGTTTGTTAGGGGAAGCACACTGATTGAAACCACCCACCCTGGCCAGGCACCATAGTAACCATTTGCATTAGTTGTTTTATGACAGGAGATCCTGATATGGAATGCGGAACCAATACGCCACCCTGCTTATTTAACTTCTATGCAGAGTACATCATGAGAAACGCTGGACTGGAAGAAACACAAGCTGGAATCAAGATTGCTGGGAGAAATATCAGTAACCTCAGATATGCAGATGACACCACCCTTATGGCAGAAAGTGAAGAAGAGCTAAAAAGCCTCTTGATGAAAGTGAAAGTGGAGAGTGAAAAAAGTTGGCTTAAAGCTGAACATTCAGAAAACGAAGATCATGGCATCTGGTCCCATCACTCCATGGGAAATAGATGGGGAAACAGTAGAAACAGTGTCAGACTTTATTTTGGGGGGCTCCAAAATCACTGCAGATAGTGATTGCAGCCACGAAATTAAAAGACGCTTACTCCTTGGAGTTATGACCAAAGTTATGACCAAAAGTTATGACCAACCTAGATAGCATATTCAAAAGCAGAGACATTGCCAGCTAAGGTCCATCTAGTCAAGGCTATGGTTTTTCCTGTGGTCATGTATGGATGTGAGCGTTGGACTGTGAAGAAGGCTGAGCACCGAAGAATTGATGCTTTTGAACTGTGGTGTTGGAGAAGACTCTTGAGAGTCCCTTGGACTGCAAGGAGATCCAACCAGT
>NW_024070185.1:109110404-109136095 GCF_014754425.2 Oryx dammah
ACTGGTTGGATCTCCTTGCAGTCCAAGGGACTCTCAAGAGTCTTCTCCAACACCACAGTTCAAAAGCATCAATTCTTTGGCGCTCAGCTTTCTTCACAGTCCAACTCTCACATCCATACATGACCACTGGAAAAACCATAGCCTTGACTAGACGGACCTTAGTCAGCAAAGTAATGTCTCTGCTTTTTAATATGCTATCTAGGTTGGTCATAACTTTCCTTCCAAGGAGCGAGTCTTAATTTCATGGCTGCAGTCACCATCTGCAAAGACCTGGGGCCAAACAGGGTGCAATTCCAGGAGGAGGATGAGGGATGCTTGGGGAAAGCTGGGGCTCAAGCTGGACAGCTGAATTTAGTACAGCTGTGGTGAAAGATTCGGGGATGGCAAATGGCCTTAGAGTGGGTCAAGAATTTGACACAGCAGAATTTTTTATTGGAAAAATGCTTACTATCCTGTCACTTGAAACACGTGTGTAAAGAGAGGAGTGAAAAATACAATTCACAAATGATTGTCTAGGTGTGTGTTCTGTGCTAGCCATAAGGAAAACCCACTGGATCTTTGCCCTTGGGAGATGGCAGTTTCAAGAGTGAAAGTGAGAATCGCTCAGCCATGTCCTACTTTTGCAATCCCATGGACTACACGTCCATGGAACTCTCCAGACCAGAATCCTGGAGTGGGTAGCTTCTCCCTTCTCCAGGGGATCTTCTCAACCCAGGGATCGAACCCAGGTTTCCCACATTGCAGGTGGATTCTTTACTTGCTGAGCCACCAGGGAAGCCCACCAGGGAAGTTTAGTGAAGAAAACATAAATTGTACAACTGTGTATATAATGACAAGTTATAACAATACATATGAGTAAAATGAGTAAAGGGGACCAGGGGGACTCATGCTTTAAGAAACCAGGGAATTCTGTGGAAGAGATGAAATTAATCTGTGGTGAGGAGAAGGGGAAGACAGAGGATGAGATAGTTGGATGGCATCACCGACTCGATGGACGTGAGTCTGAGCAAGCTCTGGGAGTTTGTGATGGACAGGGAGGCCTGGCATTCTGCGGTCCATGGGGTGGCAAAGAGTCACTAGGGAGAATGGCATTTCCAACCTAGCAAACAGTATCTGGCTGTGGGGGGATAATCTGCTTCAACCTCAGTTTCCTCACCTGTCAAATTTAGCAGAGCAATTATCCACGTGGGTCAGGTGCTGTGGAAAATGCTTAGAACGTTACGCTAGGTGATGTCTAAGATTTCCAACAACCTTTACTAAGATTGTGTTTATCTTAGATATTTAAAGCTATATATACTTCTCTATGTGATTGCAGCCATGAAATGAAAAGAGGCTTACTCCTTGGAAGAAAAGTTATGACCAAACTAGATAGCATATTAAAAAGCAGAGACATTACTTTGCCAACCAAAGTCCGTCTAGTCAAGGCTATGGTTTTTCCAGTAGTCATGTACGGATGTGAGAGTTGGACCATAAAGAAAGTTGAGCGCCGAAGAACTGATGCTGTTGAACTGTGGTGTTGGAGAAGACTCTTGAGAGTCCCTTGGACTGCAAGGAGATCCAACCAGTCCATCCTACAGGAATCAGTCCTGGGTGTTCATTGGCAGGACTGATGCTGAAGCTGAAACTCCAATACTTTGGCCACCTGATGCGAAGAACTGACTCATTGGGAAAGATCCTGATGCTGGGAAAGATTGAGGGCAGGAGGAAAAGGGGACAACAGAGGATGGGATGGTTGGATGGCATCACTGCCTCAATGAACATGGGTTTGGGTGGACTCCGGAGTTGGTGATGGACAGGGAGGCCTAGTGTGCTGCAGTCCATGGGGTCGCAAAGAGTTGGACATAACTGAGCGACTGAACTGAACTGATACTTCAATAATGTTAGGGGGAGAGGGGCCAACTATTATCTCACTCAAATCAGCTTGGAACTTGTTGAAAAGAGAAAATGGAGCTGACCTGTGATCTTACCTGGGTCACCATTCCAAACCCCCTTGATGAACCATTTCCATTCCTTTGCCCACTTTTTCAACCTGGCTTCCGTGTCTCCCGCTCCACGAAAGCAGCACTCCAGACGTTCGTCCAGTAAAGTTCTTTCTGGTCTCCAGGACTTTGTTGAAAGGCCTGGTGGGAGAGGACATTCTTGCCTTTTTCCCCGTCCTCAGGGAAAGCACTCTTTCATCACATCAGTGACTATGATGTTAGCATTAGATGTTTGTAGATGTTCTTTATTTATTGAGGAAGTCCCCTCCTATCCCCATTTTCTGGGTTATCATAAATGGGATTATGTCAAATGCATTTTATGCATTAATTAGTATAATCATATGAGTTTTTCCTCCTAGCCTGTTAATATTGTAGACGGCCTTAATGGGTTTTCAAATATTGCACCTTCCCGGAATGTCTGCAATAAACCCTGTTTGGTAATGGGGTATAATTCTTTCTCACTGGGCTCATCATCTTACTCTCATCTTACTTTCTCATCATCCACTTACTAATATTTTGTTGAGGATTTTTAATGTCTATTCACAAGAGACATTGGTCTGTATTTTCCTTTTCTTTGTATTGTTTTGGTCAGGTTTTGGATTAGGTTAATATCAGCATAAAATGGGATGTGCTCCCTCATCCTGTATTTTCTGAAAACAGTTGTGTAGAATCAGTGTTAAGTCTTCAAACATTTGGTTGAATTCAGCTGTGAAATTATCAGGGCCTGGAGATTTCTTCTTCCCGGGGTTTTTACTATGATGAATTCCATTTTTTAAATAGTTACAAGGATATTTAGATTATTTCTTTCATATTGGATGAAATTTGGCAGTTTGTGCTTCTACAGGAACTGGTACATTTCATTTAAATTGTTGAATTTATTCCAGTAGAATTGTTCATAATATTCTCTTATTATCCTTTTAATGTTTAGCACAATAAAAGATGTACTTTTAAGAAGATTCCACAGGAACCTTCTGGTCACTACATTATTTCAAGTTCCTGCAGGAGGAAAGTACTATGTGGAAACAGCTTGTACGCCGCAGGATTAAAGAACATCTGGGCAGTGATCGGGAGAGTAGTGTCTGTTGCGGGGGGTACGACAAAGCACCCCTTCTTTAGGAAAATCTACCTTCCAGAGGTCAGAGGAAGGTCACTCAGTGCTGCAGAGGACAGGTTTTTCATCTGTTCTGACAGCAGATGCCTTAAGTGTTGAACCTGGACGTGGAAAAACTGCCATTTTTGGGGGGGAGTCCTAGGTCCCCTTATGGCTGAAAGCTTTAGCGAGTGGATGCTGTCTTCCTGAGGGGAGGCTCAAGAAGGAGAGGAAAGAAGCAAATCTACACGCTGCGGCAGAGTAGAACCTCAGGAGTTTGTAACATCTGGGTCAGCCTTCGGGGTTTGTGAAGAATGAGGACTCTCAGTAAAATCCTGAGGCGTTACTCTCCCCGAGTTGTTTTTCTTTCAAGTGAAGGGGATAAGGTATTGGCCTGCTTCCTGGGCTGGAACACTAAAGAAATGGAGACACTGCGAAGTGGAATGTTGCCTGCCACATCAGTAAACAAAGGATGTCAGTCAGCAGCAATTGCAGCCAAGTCTGAAGGAGAGCTGGCCAGCCCCGAGGGAACTCAGGGAGGAAACAGGGTATCAGCCAGGAGGAGCTGTCAGACTGCAGCTTCCCCCTATAGTGAGCCCTGAGGAAATCAGGATGGGAAAACAGAGGTGCCTGTGAAAGGAATGAGTTCAGTGAGCCCAGACTCTTGCGTCTTCCCATACACAGTTGTTGGTGTTCAGTTGCTAAGTCTTGTCCTCCAACCCTTTGCAAACCCGTGACCTGCAGCACACCAGGCTTCCCTGTCCTTCACGATCTCCCAGAGTTTGCTCAAACTCATGTCTGTTGAGTTGCTGGTGCCATTCAACCATTCCATCCTCTATCACCCTCTTCTCCTTTTGCTTTCAATCTTTCCCAGTTGGCAACACAATAATGTCTCTCTCCAGAAGGAAAAGGCCACAGGCTGAAAACTCAGCGCTACTTTACCTGAAGCTGTACTATGCTGTGCTAAGTCTGTGGGACCCTTTGGACTGTAGCCCGCCAGGCTCCTCTGTCCATGGGATTTCCCAGTCAAGTATACTGGAGTGGGCTGCCATTCCCTCCTCTGGGAGATCTTCCCAACTCAGGGCTCGAACCCATGGCTCCTGCGTCCCCTGCATTGCAGGCAGATTCTTTACCGGCTGAGCCATCTGGGAAGCCCCCATTATCTGAAACACCCCTTCCCAGGAACCAGTCCAGTGGCATTTTCAGCCAGCTTTGGTTGAAACGGTCTGATCTCAAGATGAGACTGAAGTGCCAAAGGCAAACTCACATACAGAGCAAGGCTTGAACTGGAAAGAAGAAGCCTTTACATAGATCCCAAATAAAGCCTGGAGGACCTCACACACAAAGAGGGCGTGAGCTTGGATCCATGAGAAAGATGTACCTTCAAACTCCAGGGTCAGCAGGAAAAGTAGTGAGCCCAAAGGAGCAATATGGGTACCATCCCTCCTTGCTCACCCAGTGAAGGAGGAAACAGACAGAACAGGCTCTGTCTTGAAAGCAGGACTCCATCTTGGGCCGGACTGTGGACTTTGAGATATATGCCCAGTATCTATGGTAACGACATACCAACTGGAAAACCAGGCCCCCCGAAGGAAGAGCCCCAGGGCTCGTACCTAGCCTCTGTAGCCTAAAAGAATACCTAATTATCTGTGTAACTGAATAGAATCATAAATTCTATTATGCTTATTGGGGTATGATCACAGGGGTATGTCCACTGTTAACTACCTAGGCTTAAGGCATATGAATCATGGGTTAACTTTGATTGTATCTTTCTTTTACTTTATTCAGACTAGTTTCAGGGAATTAGGGGATGTAGGTTTGGGCACGTACACTTAGGGTATATAAGGTTTTCACGAAAACTGGTCAGGGTCCTTGGCTAAGAGGAGACTCTGCCTTGGGCCCGCGGTATAATAAACTGCACTCCACTATCTGCACTGTCCTTCTGAGTGAGTGTTTTCCGGAATGCATGGCTACAACACCAGAAGTGCTCTGGAGCCTTCTCTGGCCCCTGTAGGGACAAGAAAAGTGATGGCCTTAAACAAATAGACTGCCAGGCATTTCTCCAGCAAAGATGGGCTTATTCAGGGTCAGAAGGGAAGTACAGTTTAGGATCTGCCACAAACAGAGAGCTTCTATGGAGAAGAGGGAGGTGGGGGCTGTGGAAGACAGTCTGTGGCTGTGCGCTGGCCAAGCCTCTGCTGCAAGGAAGGGAAGTCCTCTTCCTCTCGGGCTCTGCCATTGCCGCAGGGCAGCAGAGCTCCCGTTCTGGTCTCCCAGATCTATTTAAGGTTTCTGCTCATTAATTTTTCACACTGGGTGGTTCTGGCCCTGGACAGAATACTGCCAGGGCAGAGGGCACAGTTAAACAAGCAAGATCAGTTCTCCTTTAAAGAGTTAACTTGTTTATTGTATAAAAGTCCCCATGAAAATGGATCCTGTGTTGGGAATGCCTTATCTCAGCTCTGTGAAGCAGAAAGCCTAGAGGTCAAGGGGGTGAGAGTGCTTAGACTTCAAAACAATTCTCTTCCCTCCAGATCACAACTCCTGATGTTCACAATAAAGTGACAAAAGAAGAGTTCCTGATGAGCCCTTGAGTGTAAAATGAATTTATGGACCTGCCTGTCTGACCAAGAATTAATGGACTGAATTTAACAGAAGGTTTTCTCTCCCCTCCACTTAATAGCTGGCAGGATTTTTATTGTATTATCTATCAGCCAGTGTAAGGAACATGTGAGTGAAATAAATGCACAAGCCTGTAATGAATGTGAAAATCTCATGCATTTAATTGAAGCGAGGTCACTGGCTTCTTCTGGAGAGCCTCAAGGTCACTTTTCCTGTATTACCATAGGTGGCCTGTGGAAATACCGGTGAACTGTCAGTAGGCAGCAGGTGATTGCTGAGATATTAATCTCTAAATTATAGAAATATTAATACATTTGACTTTTATCATAAACTAATTATTTGCTCATCTTCAATATATCTCATCAAACGCAACGGCATTCTTCCCAGGCATCTTCATGAAACATGCACAAGATGAAAAGAATTGGCGCCTTTGCGGACGTGCTGTGTATGGACCACACTATCAGCACAGAGTCAGTGGATACTCACAGCCACTGGACACAGCAGCAGCATCTCCATTTTTCAAAGCATGGAACAGACTTTAAGCAACTCCCAGACTTATACAGCTGGAAATTGTGGGGCTGGAATTTTCAGTCAGCACTGTGAATGTCACCACTCAGGGGCAGGAGAGCAGCAGAACTGGGGGGCTGAGTCACAGGAACACGTCATCGCTTCTGCCACTCAGCCCCACCCCCACCCCGGGCAAATATCCCCTGGCAGCCTCTTCCGACTCTGGTCCAGGGCTCTGTACCTTATTTAGAACGGGCCAGTTTTTGCCCAGGGTAAGTAAAGTCACACACCTGGAGCCAGAGATTAAGATAAAGAATATTTACAGTTATCAATCAACAAAAATGCCAGAAGAAACAGTTTTATAATTGCAGAAAGCCACTCAGATGATTTTCTGAACATACTCAGATAATTCAAACAACAACTTTGCAGGGATGCTGAGTGCTCTGTGATAAAGGACCACAGCCAGCTAACTTACATGAAAAAGCAAGTCTTAATTAAATAGGTCAGACGCAAGGGTCAAGCTAGTGAGAGGTGGGCTACAGTCAGACTGCACTTTTCCAGGGGCCCAGCCTCTTTCTTCCTCCAGGCAACACTGCAGCCTACAGCCGTGTCTATATCCTGCACCACTGTTATCATCTCATATCTGGCTGACAATCCCAGTTCTTTGCAAGCTTTGAAGATATTTGCTTTTGACTCACTACCCTGACTTATTTCCACTTCAGCTTCTCAATCAGAAGTCAGCTCTTCCAGGTGCCATCTGTGTCCACAACTTAACCTGTGCCACTGGGAGGAGGTGAGCAAGGGATGCATCTAACAAAGTAGGTCACAAGTAACATTTCCAAGGCCCTGGTCTGTGCTTGCCAGGAGGCTACCGGAGCTCCAGAGGTCCTGGGCAAATGGAGAATGAATGGTCTCAAGGAGAGGGGCTGTGCTCGTTCTGAGAGTGGTCACTGGGCCGTCCCTAACTCTCATCATATATCCACAGAAGAGACGTGGCCATCAGTCATTACTCAATTTTTAAGGGCAACGTTTTTGAAAGATGCTACCTACCTTGAAGTGCAATAACAATAGGAATGAGCAATGGACAAGAGCCAATTTAAATTAGTAAAGCTGAAAATTTTCAAATGGATATTTATTGAGTTCACAGGCGAAAACACACTGATCACACATTTGCTGTTTCTTCTTCCTGGAGTATCAGACTTCCTTCTCTGCCTAACTCACCTGAGTGAATGCTCCTTCAAACCTTACTCATGCACTGCTGCGTTCCCTGGCCCTCCAGGCACTGGCTCACTGAAGACTTCAAGAAAATTGTTGTTGTTCAGTCGCTAAGTCCTGTCTGACTCTTTTCGACCCCATGAACTGCAGCACATCAGGCTTCCCTGTCCTTCACTATCACCCTGAGTTTGCTCAAACTTGTCCATTGAACCAGTGATGCCATCCAACCATCTCGTCCTATGTCATCCCCTTCTTCTGCCCTCAATCTTTCCCAGCATCAGGGCCTTTTCCAGGGAGCTGGCTCTTCACATCAGGTGGACAAAGTACTGAAGCTTCAGCATCAGTCCTTTCCATGAATATTCAGGACTGATTTTCTTTCTTGAAAATTAGGTAGTTTAAACTTATTTGAAAAGGAAGGCTTGTCAATGGAGAGGACTTTTAAAGAAGTCCATTTGCTTACAGAACGAAGTGTGAAACATGGGCAGATTATAGTCTAAGACTAGCGTGTGAGATGAGTGCAATTGTGCGCTAGTTTGAGCATTCTTTGGCATTGCCTTTCTTTGGAATTGGAATAAAAACTGACCTTTTCCAGTCCTGTGGCCACTGCTGAGTTTTCCAAATGTGCTGGCATATTGAGTGCAGCACTTTCACAGCATCATCTTTCAGGACTTGAAACACCTCAACTGGAATTCCATCACCTCCACTAGCTTTGTTCGTAGTGATGCTTTCTAAGGCCCACTTTACTTCACATTCCAGGATGTCTGGATCTAGGTGAGTGATCACACCATCGTGATGATCTTGGTCATGAAGATCTTTTTTGTACAGTTCTGCCCTTTATCGAGCCCATCTTTGCATGAAATGTTCCCTTGGTATCTCTAATTTTCTTGAAGAGATCTCTAGTCTTTCCCATTCTGTTGTTTTCCTCTATTTCTTTGCATTGATCGCTGAGGAAGGCTTTCTTATCTCTCCTTGCTATTCTTTGGAACTCTGCATTTACATGCTTATATCTTTCCTATTCTCCTTTGCTTTTCACTTCTCTTGTTTTCACAGCTATTTGTAAGGCCTCCTCAGACAGCCATTTTGCTTTTTCACATTTCTTTCCCATGGGGATGGTCTTGATCGCCTTCTCCTGTACAATGTCACGAACCTCCATCCATAGTTCATCAGGCACTCTATCTATCAGATCTAGGCCCTTAAATCTATTTCTCACTTCCACTGTATAATCATAAGGGAATTGATTTAGGTCATACCTGAATGGTCTAGTGGTTTTCCCTAATTTCTTCAATTTAAGTCTGAATTTGGCAATAAGGAGTTCATGATCTGAGCCACAGTCAGCTCCTGGTCTTGTTTTTTGTTGACTGTATAGAGCTTCTCCATCTTTGGCTGCAAAGAATATAATCAATCTGATTTCAGTGTTGACCATCTGGTGATGTCCATGTGTAGAGTCTTCTCTTGTGTTGTTGGAAGAGGGCGTTTGCTATGACCAGTGCATTTTCTTGGCAAAACTCTATTAGCCCTTGCCCTGCTTCATTCCGTATTCCAAGGCCAAATTTGCCTGTTACTCCAGGTGTTTCTTGACTTCCTACTTTTGCATTCCAGTCCCCTATAATGAAAAGGACATCTTTTTTGGGTGTTAGTTCTAAAAGTAATGCTCATAATTCTCCAAGCCAGGCTTCAGCAATACATGAACCATGAAATTCCAGATGTTAAAGCTGGTTTTAGAAAAGGCAGAGGAACCAGAGATCAAATTGCAAACATCTGCTGGATCATCAAAAAAGCAAGAGAGTTCCAGAAAAACATCTATTTCTGCTTTATTGGCTATGCCAAAGCCTTTGACTGTGTGGATTACAATAAACTGTGGAAAATTCTGAAAGCGATAGGAATACCAGACCACCTGACCTGCCTCTTGAGAAATCTGTATGCTGGTCAGGAAGCAACAGTTAGAACTGGACATGGAACAACAGACTGGTTCCAAATAGGAAAAGGAGTACGTCAAGGCTGTATATTGTCACCCTGCTTATTTAACTTCTATGCAGAGTACATCATGAGAAACGCTGGACGGGAAGAAGCACAAGCTGGAATCAAGATTGCTGGGAGAAATCTCAATAACCTCAGATATGCAGATGACACCACCCTTATGGCAGAAAGTGAAGAGGAACCAAAATGCCTCTTGATGAAAGTGAAAGTGGAGAGTGAAAAATTTGGCTGAAAGCTCAACATTCAGAAAACGAAGATCATGGCATCTGGTCCCATCACTCCATGGGAAATAGATGGGGAAACAGTAGAAACAGTGCCAGACTTTATTTTTTTGGGCTCCAAAATCACTGCAGATGGTGACTGCAGCCATGAAATTAAAAGACGCTTACTCCTTGGAAGGAAAGTTATGACCAACCTAGATAGCATATTCAAAAGCAGAGATATTACTTTGCCAACAAAGGTCCGTCTAGTCAAGGATATGGCTCTTCCAGTGGTCATGTATGGATATGAGAGTTGGACTGTGAAGAAGGCTGAGCGCCGAAGAATTGATGCTTTTGAACTGTGGTGTTGGAGAAGACTCTTGAGAGTCCCTTGGACTGCAAGGAGATCCAACCAGTCCATTCTGAAGGAGATCAGCCCTGGGATTTCTTTGGAAGCAATGATGCTAAAGCTGAAGCTCCAGTACTTTGGCCACCTCATGCGAAGAGTTGACTCATTGGAAAAGACTCTGATGCTGGGAGGGATTGGGGGCAGGAGGAGAAGGGGACGACAGAGGATGTGATGGCTGGATGGCATCACGGACTCGATGGACGTGAGTCTGAGTGAACTCCGGGAGTTGGTGATGGACAGGGAGGCCTGGCGTGCTGCGATTCATGGGGTCGGATACGACTGAGCGACTGAACTGATAGTCTAAGAGAATATTCTAAGACATTAACGTTCCAATACATTTCCCCTTGGGTCGCAGTGCGTTAAGTTCTGGACATCCCTCTGGTTACAGCGCCTAGGTGGAGCTGGGGACAACGTGCCCTCCCCCAAACTGAGGGGACCATGGAGGCGGCGGCGGGGTGCGAGCTCACTCCTTTCCCCTCTCTCCCTCTGCCGTACCCACCCCTCTTTTCACTTGTGGACCCCAATATCTTTCGGGCCAGCACAACAGTGGGCGAGTAAACCAGCCCATCCACGTGCCTGCTGACCCTGAGTGTACCCCGCATCCCGGGAAAGCCGCGGAACACGGGGGGCTGACCTGGGGCCGGGGCTGGAGACCCGACGCCCAGCGCGCAGAGCCTCCAGCGCCCGCCACGGCACCAGAGCGGTTCCCAGGAGCACAGGCAGGCGAGAGCCGGGAGGCTCCGCCCCCGCGCAGGCCCCGCCCCGCGGACTATCTCCGTGCGGCCCCGGCCCGGAAGTCCCCGCCTCTGCCCCTTGGGCCCGGACTCCGAGACTTCCGCCCAGGCCGCGCGTCCTCACGGACATCCGGGAAACTGACGATTCAGAGGCGCACTCGTCTCTGGGCCCCACCCGCGGCGCCGGGCTTGCGTCATCTCCCTGCGCCGGCGCCGGAAGTCCGCGCTCTGTGATGGCGGCCGTCGGGCGGGAGCTGAGGTGCTCGGCGGTGGCCGGGAGTGAGCCATGACCCGGCTTCTGGGCGTGGTGCACAGAGTGGCTTTGGCCACTGTGGGCTGCAGCATCCCGAGCTGCCGCAGTCTTGCCATGTTCTACGCCGTGAGGAGGGGCCGCAAGGCCGGGGTCTTCCGGACCTGGTGAGCAAGCCGCGCCGACCCAGGGCGGTGTGGGCGGCTTCGCGGCGAGGGGGCGGCGGTCACCCCCCGGAGCCCGCGGACCTCGCTTGCGGTAGGCGCGCGGGGGTCCTGACGTGGTAGGCCTCGGCTCCGCTTCGTGTTTGCTGGGACTATCAGAAACAACACTTGCAGTCAGGGTTGGCCGGAGGCTTGCTTCTCTTTAATCCTTCCTGGTGGCTCAGACGGTAAAGCGTCTGCCTACAATGGGGGAGACCCGGGTTCAGTCCCTGGGTCGGGAAGATCTCCTGGAGAAGGAAATGGCCACCCACTCCAGTATTCTCGCCTGAAAAATTCTCTGGAGTGAGGAGCCTGGTAGGCTACAGTCCATGGGGTCACAAAGAGTCGGACACGACTGAGTGACTTCACTTCACTTCTTCCCTTCTGTTGCACGGAAAGATTTTCCAAACGGGGACATATAATGGAGCTCAACGCCTAATCTCATCTTCTGCTTTTAAAAAGAGAAATTCTTGTCCACTAGTGTTTGTGTCCCCGTAACAATCCTGTGAGTTAGATGGGATTCTCATGTTGAGGTGTAGTTACCGTGTTATAGAAACTGACGGGGCGAGTAAGTGACAGATGTGGGTCTTGAAGCCAGCTGCTGCGACTCCAGGACCAGGGCTCTTAGCCCTGCGTCATCGAGGTCTGTTATTTGTGAATGTGTTGTGAGTGCACAGCGTTGCCCCCTGCGGCTGTGCTGTGAGGAAGAGGCGCCTCAGAAGCTGATCTTTATGTTGTGAAAGTGAAGTCACTCAGTCATGTCCGACTCTTTGCAACCCCATGAACTGTAACCTACCAGGCTCCTTCGTCCATGGGCTTCTCCAGGCAAGAATACTGGAATGGGTTGCCAGTTCCTTCTCCAGGGGATCTTCCCGACCCACGGATTGAACCTGGGTCTCCCGCCTTGCAGGCAGACGCTTTAAGCTCTGAGCCACCAGGGAAGCCCCCTTTATGTTGTAATGAAGTGATTAAATCTTGAAAGTTCTCGTATGCTTTGAGGAAGGCCTTATGGTGCAAGTGTGCTGTCTGGCTGGCACGTAACATGACCCAGAGCGAAGGGTGGGACGTGCAGGAGGAAACTACAGACACTGAGGTTTGATCCTTCGCCTCCAAGGAGCTGGCAGCCTCAACCTTTTTCAGACCGTTCCCAGCCTGAGAAAGCGGTCCATTGGAAAGTAGGGTGAGTCACACCGCCGAAGGAGGTGACACCGCCCTGCGTTTCAGGGATGAATGCAGAGCGCAGGTGGACCGGTTTCCTGCAGCCAGATTTAAGAAGTTCGCCACCGAGGAGGAAGCCTGGGCCTTTGTCAGCAGGCCTGCAAGCCCCAGTCATTCAGAAGGTACTCACAGCTCACATCATTGTGACCTTCTAGCCTATTCAAAGCCTGTCATAGCCCAGGGGTCTCTTGATTCATATGTCCTGGTGGTGGTTCAGTTGCTAAGTCGTGTCACTCTTTGTGACTCCATGGACCACAGCACCCCAGGCTCCTCTGTTCTCTGCTATGATCTATGTAGCTACTCCTCTAAACACAGAGAGGAGATATGGTTGTTTCCGTTTTACAGATTAGGAAACAGGCTGAAAGCATTTTAACTTAGGGACTCCTGTTGGTAACAGTATTAGAGACAAGCCAGGCTCAGATCTCCTGTTCTGTTCAGGGTGCTCACTATGCTTAATTCCACCTTTAAAAACACTCATTCTTGTTAGTGGATTTAATGGGCTCTAGTTGTAAAACGATGAATGTAGTTCTTTTCCCAGCATGCACCTCTGTGGCATTTTCTTTTTACCTTGGACGAAGTTATGCAAGTGGAACTTCCTGCAGTTCACGTGTTAGAAAGTAGAGTTAATTGACGGTTAAGGACTAACATGAGGGACACCGAGAGTGGCTGCGCTAGAGCACAAAGGTTTAAACTGCCTTGAAGGAGTGGTTTTATTTTCATGAGCTTTACTCAGGCATTTGTTTACTGCAGTGGATGAAGGCTGAGAGGAGAATATTTCAGATCAGCTTCTCTTGAGCAGTCTCTGGAGCTCACCAAGGTGCTCAGACTTTGAACAAGTGCTCCTCTGGGCTGTTGTGACCATTCTGGGCCGAGCGGAGTTCAGGGAGAGGCAGGTCCTGCTGGGAATCTGCCCTGAAAGGCGAGTTTCCGAGGTAGAGGAGACCCACCCTCCTGTGTGGCTGCTTCCTCCTCCATCTGCCAGCAGCCTTTCAACGGGAGTATGATGTGACGGTTCCATTTTCTCCCCAGACGAGAATTCAGCTTGCGATAGAAAGCTAGTTTGGAAGTATCAGTCTTGTCTTGGTTGGGTCCTTTTTTTTTTTTTTTTTTTTGAGGTTTATTTTTGGGTGCGCTGGCTCTCCCTTGATGTGTGGGCATGCTCTCTAGTTTCAGTGAGTGGGGATAACCTCGGTTGTGGAGCATGGGCTCTAGGCGCGCAGGCTTTAGTAGTTGTGGGCTCAGGGGCTTAGTTGCCCCTTGGGCGTGTCAGATCTCCCCAGACCAGGGATCGAACCTGTAACCCTTGTATCAGCAAGCAGATTGATATCACTGGACCACCAGGGAAGTCCGCTAGAGGAGACTTTCAAGGTAAATATGAGGTAGTCCAAGTGCATCAGAGCGGAAATACCAGTGTTGCTCTGGACAGAGTGGAAACTTCCCTCCAGCTCTGCCAGGCTGGCCTTGCCGCCCTCTGAGAGGTGTGGAGTGAGAGGCTGCGCCGGGCAGGGGGCTTCAGCCAATGCCTGTCTGGTTGGTGCTCAGCGAATGCACTGGTTTAGGGTTTAAGGGAGGGAGTGCCCTCTAGTGTTGGGTTAAGGTGGTGGTTTTCGAGATCTCTGTGTTCCTGTTTCTTCTCCATGAAAGGGAAGTGCAGGGAAAGCAGCTTCAGGTCAGCGAGTGCGTCCTTGTACAGCAGCTGTGATGAGTGAGGTCATTTGATGGAGTTCACAGCTGATGAAAGGTAGAGCTCAGATCGAAACCATTTGTTTGAATCGTGGTCTAATTCTTCTGCGTCAGCTGCCATAATTACATGAAAGAGTTAAGCGAGCTATAGCCTGAGTGGTGTGAGTATCCCCTGAGGGTCACCCTCAGGTCCGCTCTGGATGGAGCACTCGGCCAGTGCCATCTCCCGTGCGGTGCCCACCAGTGCCGTCCCTGCAGGGACCCAGCCGCAATATCTTTTGGCTTCCACTGCCCTTTCTTAATACGTCCCATTGTCTGTTCTCAGCTTATGTACAAAAACTGGGTCCTTGTTTTCTCTTGGGAAAGAGCCTCTCAGATTTTCAAACTCTGAGCCCTGGAGGGTTCAGCACCCATGGTATCTCTCCCATTTCCATGGCAGCCAGTGGTCTTCTTTAGCAGAAGCTTTGCTGTGGTCTTCACCCTGCCCTTGTGGAGCTTCTTAAGGAAAATTTAGAGTCACTTTCCAGGACATCAGTCTTTCCCTCCTTATAGAGCCCCACACAGGGTGTTTAAGCCTGACTTGGTGAATTTCTGGATTCTCAGTCATTTCCTGTTGCGTTGTTTCTAGCTTTTGAGTAGACTATCTTTCAGGGCAAAAAACTAAACACGTAGAAGAACCACAAGTGAAAGCAAGCAAGCGACTCCGTGAGCCCTTGGATGAGGGTGAAAATGCAGAGTTGTGTGCAAAGCACCTGAGACAGAGCACAGAGCCACTGCCTCCAGTTAGCAAAGACACCTTTTCTTACATGGGTATGTCTGTCTTGAATTTTAAAAATTTTAGTACTGTAATTATTTGTGTGTAAAAACTTTTTCCTCTTAATAAGGGAAATTTGAGCTGATGTGTAACCTTACCTGAAAAAGTTATTTAAAAATCTCTAAGGTCACTATTTTATAATCTATCAAATGGTACAGAATTATTAGAATTTTGGACATTCACTTGAAAACTATTATATAAGCTATGCAGGAAAAACTGTGATCTTTGTAAATACCATTGTGCTCTATGGACACAGTATTTCTGGTCCCTAAAAAAAATGGAAAGACTTCAGCTCTTCAGGTAAGAAAGGCCCTGGACAGAGCGCCTTTATATGTTGACTGGCACCAGCATCTTAACCATTTACATGCCATCTTTGCAAAACAGACATGATCCTGTCTTCTCCTGTGAAGCAAGATAGTTGTGAAATTCTCCTTTGTCTTTAGCTCTAGGAATCAAGTGTTTGTATTTAGTGACTTATGGTACATGACTCTCCTTTTTGTCTCTTACAGGTATGAATGAAAAATAGGAATAAGTAGCAATTTTTATATAAATCAGTGTATTTGTGGGTTCCAAGTTTTCCCAAAGAAGAAGCCATTTTATAATTCAAGGGAATTCTAAATTCAAGGGAAACTAGTAAAAAATGTTTGGTCAAACCACATGGAAGCTGTGTTTGAAGTTACGTGAAAAGCAAAATCAAATGATTTAGATCAAGTGAAGCAAATATTTGTGGGGTGACTGGGAGATGAGTGTGCCCAGCGCACCAGCAGTTGCCTGAAGTTCGAGGGTCCCCGCCTCAGTGCCTGAGGGGTCCTCACAGCCGGCACAGAGCCGAGGACCCGGGAGGCAGTCGAGCCGAGTATCTCCTTCAGCAGACCGTGGTCTCGAAGGCTCCCAGCCCCGCCCTCCCACGCCTCGCCTCCGCCCCGCTTGCCTTGGCCTGCGTAGTCTGCCCTGCTCTGACACACCTCTCAGGCACGGCCTCTGTCTGCCCCACACCCTGGCTCCCTGGCACCTGGCAGCCCAGTGCCCCCTCCGCCCGGCTGAGTGCTCTGCCGGCCATCAGCGGCCTGAAAGCCACTCCTTCTCTGCCTTGTTCTTTATACAGTATTGGTGTGTTGATCAAACTCTGCTTCGGTGGAAAGAAGCAAACAGGACCGCAGTTCACTAGTAGCAAAAGGCCCAAGACAGAAATTAGGCCCGCGTTTGTCAGAGGACTTCCCTTCAGGCAGGGAGGTCTTCATCACCATCAAGGCGCTGTTGTCTGCATGGGCCGCTTCTCGGGTAAACGTACCCCCGACCCCCACCCCGGTGGGGAGGGGCCGGTGGCATTGCTGGTTGGCCTCTAAAGCAAGCATTGTAAACAGCAGCAGGTTCTAGGTTTACTGAGTGATCGCTTTCACTTGAACTCGCCCAGCAGGCAGGACTGAAACGTGAGCGGATTGCAAGTGGGAAGAGTCAGGTGCCTCCATGGGGCATTCATAGTGCTCTCCTGCACAGAAGACTTCCAAAGCACAAATGCCCTCTTGGAGTAGCATGCCTTCTCAACTGTGACTGTTTTAGATGGATTCGAGTTTCTCACAGTGCTGGTCCCTGGGTGCTCACTATGTTTCCCACTCACAGGGGACTCTGTGGTCGTCTACACTGACGGCTGCTGCTCCAGTAACGGGCGCAAGAGGGCTCGCGCAGGAATCGGCGTGTACTGGGGGCCAGGCCATCCCTTGTAAGTAAGCCAGAAACGGTGGCTTTTATTAAGCTTCACATTTAACTGAGTCACGCTTCAGAACTTGGGAACGGATGAGGCAGCGTCTGCTACTGTTTGATTGTCTGGAAGCATTGGCAGGGCTGGCGGGAGGGTCCCGAGCCCTGGGCAGTGGTTTTTGCAAGGATGCTCCAGGGGCGGGTCCCCAGACTGGGACCCTGTGCCCCTGCCACTCCTGAAGATGAGTGAGCTTAGGGGCGGCCTGTGGTTTCCAAAAGGCGCAGAGTCAGGGTGAGGGGGAGTGAGATTGTCCACATGCCCCTGCCCCAAGTGTGGAAGAACTTGAGGAACTGACGGCCCAGAATTCACGTGAAGGAGGGACTGCAGCCCTGCAAAGCAGCCGCTCACCGGTGCCCAGGCTCCCCAGCGGCCCCGGGAGGGAGCAGCACGCCGCTCTCGCGCCTCCTGGCCTGCACGTCCTCCCGCCTCCACCTGATGCCTCACTGAGCCTTGAACCCTCCACTGGGTGGCGAGCTCGGGTGGTGTGAGCATCCAGAGGGTTAGTACCTGACCAGGACCGCACGCTAGTGTGTTTCAGGTCCAGAAATTAATCTCGGGTTTTGCCTCCTGGTCCAGGGTTCTCCTACTAGACCACACCATGGCGCTTCTCAAAAAAATGTTGGGTTTCTTGGTTTGATTTTTAAAGGCTGTGTTCTTGAATGATGCTTTCATTTATTTCAGATAAAAAAATGTATGGAAGCATATTAGCCATTAAGTGACTTAAGGAATCATTTTGAGAATTAGTGTTATAATTTTATTTTCCTTTGTACTGTTTTGATACCAGAAATGTAGGAATTAGACTTCCTGGGCGACAAACAAACCAAAGGGCGGAGATTCATGTAAGTCACTGGATGTATTTTTCTATTAAATATGTCAATTCATCATTCTTTACTGTTGACTTAAACATATCAATGGACTTTCTACTCTCCTTGTATGTAAAATACTCAGAGTCCAGAAGTTTGGGGTTTAACAGTCCTGATGAATAGGAGTTTTCTAGAAAAATGATGAAACTTGTTTTGAGTAGATGTCTGGACAGAATTGTACGTGTAGCCTTATTTCACATGGGCAACATTATCCTTACAGTTAGCACAGGAAAAGGAATTTAAATTTTTCAGTAATTATGAACAACAGTGTCGAAAGTTGAATGGTCTTTTCAGCATGAAACTGGTGTGTGTCTTCAAGGCAGCCTGCAAAGCCATCGAGCAAGCTAAGGCTCAGGACATCACTAAGCTGGTTCTCTACACGGACAGCATGTTTACCATCAATGGTAAGCTCCATTTGACTTCTCCTGGGGTATTGGGAATGATTATGCAGGGAAGTCCGCGTGTCCTTCCCCAGAGGAGGTGTGTCAGGGAGGGACCCAAACGGCAGGGGTGGCGCTGGTGTGTTGGGGCTGAAGGAAGCCCGCGCTGGTCCGGGGTTGCCCCAGAGGCTCGGCCGTGATGGCCATGTGTGCTTCCTCTGGGAAGGTCTGCGTGTGGGCCCACGGCCTGCTGGGGGCTGGGGGTTGTGGAGGAGGGGGCGGACGCGGGGCCTGAGCCCCGGAGCCGTGGGGTGTAGGTCGATTGGAGGGACAGAGGAGCCAGCGCGCGGCCCCGGGAGGAGGGAGGGTCCAAACAGTGGCTCGGGAGCCAGCGGAGTGGCGGTCAGAGGGCCGTCTAGGGAGGAGGGAAGACGGGCGCGTGCGGGAGGGACCTCTGAGCGTGTGTGTCGCCCAGGCATCACCACCTGGGTGAAGGGCTGGAAGCAGAATGGCTGGAGGACCAGCACCGGGAAGGAGGTGACCAACAAGGAGGACTTCGCGGAGCTGGAGCGGCTGGCGCGGGGCATGGACATTCAGTGGGTGAGTGCCGGCCCGCGCGTGCTCACCACTCGGCCGCGAGGACCAGGGGCGTCAGTGAGCTAGCCTGGCAGTGGTTTGGGTGATGGCCCGCATCGCTGCCGCAGCGTGAGAGCGCCCCCATGAGGAGTGCTGCGGGCCCCCCCCACCCCGAGCCCCGCACCCCTGCGCCCTCGTGAGAACCGCCTGTGAGCGGCAGCCCCTGGTCTCTTTGGAAGTGGCTGAAACGTCAGGTAAACTAATGTGTACTATGTCTCATTAAGAATGGAGTTGTGTGATGAAGCTTTAGTAACGTGATTTTTTTTTTTTCTTACACTAGGTCACTTTTACTAAAATTACCTTTTTTTTTTCCTGCCTTTTGTTTTATATTGGAGTACAGCCAGGTAATAATGGTGTGATAGTTTCAGGTGGACAGCAGGCTCAGCCCTGTATATGCGCTGGATCCAATGCAGAGTGTCTGTCCACGCTCCCCCAAGAAAATTATCTGTTAGAACAGAGAGAAAGTTAAAAGTCCAGTCACTTTCTTAACCCTACCCTGCTCTTCCAGCCCAGGACCCTCTTGACTGTTCGACGACCTGTTTGTCATTTAAACTTGCCTTTCAGGGTCTTCCCTGCTGGTTCAGGGGTTAGGACTCCATGCTGTCACTGCTGAGGGCACGCGTTTGATCTCTGTTCAGGGAACTAAGTCCCGCAAGCCTTGCAGTTCAGCCAAAAAATAAAAAATAAAGTAAACTTGCCTTTCAGTAACCTGAGTGCAGACAGTTCAGTTACACGAGTGCACCTTTTCTGTGTAGCAGCACTGAGGGGGAGTAAGGGTGTGTGTGTGTGTGTGTCGTACATATTCATCCATACCTCTGCTCTGCCTGAAAGCTCACCATTAAGTGGGAAAAAACCAATAGAGCGCTGAAGCCCAGCCTGTGGAGAAACGGTGGTTTCTGCCGGCGTGTCTGATGCTCGAGTGCGGTGGGCACACACCTTGGGCTGTGCTGAGGGGGGCTGTGGGGGCCGCCGTGCTCACCCTCTCTGAGGGGTTGGCTTGTACTGCAGTGAGCGTGTAGTGATGTGCTGCTTGTTTAAAAAACTGCTAAGAATAAAAGGAAACTTTATTTAACAGATGCATGTTCCTGGCCATTCGGGATTTAGAGGCAACGAAGAGGCAGACAGACTAGCAAGAGAAGGCGCGAAGCAGCCCGCAGACTGAGCAGGTGCTGTAGCTCCTGGAAACCCTAAGCCGTGGCCCGCGTCCCCTTTACTGACTGGGGTGAAGAACAAAGCTACAGGCTGGGCCCCGCCGTCCGTGGGCAGCCCCGGCTTTCAGACTGCACCCAGAAGGCGGGCCGCTGGTCTGTGGTGTGTGCAGTTAAGCTGATTGGATGGTTCATAAAATGAACATTGTTCAGATTTGAGAATTTTGTGAGTTCTTAGCATTATGCTTTATTGGGCTTGATACTGTTCTCATTAGCTGTATTGCAGTTTGGACAAAAATGTCAGGGCCTTGAATTCACAAGAATGCGGTAAACACGGGTTTAAAAACACAGGCAAGAAATCTGGATGTTTTCTGAAAACGTTCATTTGGCTTCCAGTTGGCAGGATGGATTCGGGACTCTCAGGTGGACCGGTGCCTCCGCGGGGTTGGAGGAAGGTGCAGCCCCCCCACCCCCCCAGGACCCATGCTCAACTGGGGGGACGTGGCCACACCTGGTGGGCACGAGGCGGGGCGCCTGCCCCTGGCAGTCCCGGCTGCATGCCCGCCAGATAGCAGCAGTCACCGGCGTCTGAAGACTGTGGCTGTAAACGAATGCTGTAAAAGTGTCTGGTTATTTTTGTTAAAAGCACCTTGAAAATTAAAAACTTGAACATTATTTTTTTTTCTATTACATATTTTGTCATAAAAGCATGCAGAAAATGATAAAAAATTAAATGAATAGCTTATTGAATTACTGTTACTACTACTACAGATACCGTTACCGTTATGATGATTCCTGCAAGTGAACACCCTTGTGACCCCCCCCTGCCGGCCCGCCCCTCCCAGAACTAACCCCGCTGCTGCAGAAGCGACTGCCTGCTTTTCTCTGTGGCAGTTTAGTCTGCTGATTTCTTACCTTGACGTTTCTCTTTTCTTTAATTGACCTTTTAATTGGAGGCTGATCGCTTTCCCACACTGTGTTGGTTCTGCCTCACAACAACAGGAATCCGCTGTCAGTATATGTACGTCCCCTCCCTCTTGAACCTCCCCCACCCCCTAACCTGACATTTCTTAAGTCTCTTTAATTCACAGGTTCTCCCTCCATCCGTCGGTCTCCCTACAGTTTGTCTGTGAAAGAGCCTGAGCAATCTGCCCTGCCGGTTCCCACTTTGAGATCTGTTGCTCGCCATCTTGGGCTGTCCAGCGTGTTCTCATGTCTCCGTTGCCTGCAGGTTGGCAGCCGGGGTCCGGAGGCTTGGTCGCTGCGAGCTCCTCCCATGTGCGTGTGTGTCCCGGGTGCTCATCAAAAGGCACGCGGCCTCGTCCTTCCCGCGCGGGCAGCTGCCGGCGCTCAGGGCCGGGTCCGTTAAGTCACACCGGTGGCAGGAGGCTGATACCCTCCCACCCTGCTTGTTGATTAGCTGGCATGGTTTCAGAAGCTCCTTCCCCTCATCAGTTTTGGTTCCAAGGGGTAGAGGTCACATACGAAAGGCAGGATAAGTGCTAAGATTGGCTTGCTGTCATCCTGAGAAGGTGACCGATGAGGGGATTTCTTTATGTGTTTTTATAACCTGTAAAGGTATGTATAGCGCATGAACTCGTGTACTTGAGCCTTTCGGGTGGCCTTCAGCCTGTCACACCCAGCCTGCAGCTGCTCTGGCCTGTGGGCGGAGCCTTGCAGTTGGCTCCTGATTGCTCTTTATGTTCACGTGCGTACACGTCCTGCTTGTCCGTCTCCAGCTGCGGTGTGAGTTTCCTGTTTGGGGGAGATTTTACATTTCTGTGTCTGTAATACGGGCCTCAGTTGTGGCTGTGTCCCCTCTGGGGTTGAGATGTGTCCTGTCACATCCCAGCACCAGGCAGGCCCTGCCAGCATCTCCCGGATTAGGGTCGTGGGGGCTGAGGGCCCTGGGGGAAGTCTGTCCAGGCACCACTGCAGTTCAGCAGCTTCAAGATGCCCATTTAGGTTTCAGCATCACAGAAATCAGTGTCTTATGGTCAGGGATGTGTCGCTCTTCAGCAGTATTTTCACTCCTGAAGGCCTGAGAATTAGCTGCGTTATTTTGGCAGGGTGGGGGGCAGGAGTGGTCTTAATTTGTTGGAGTAGCCTACTCGATCCACAGGCAGAGTCTTAGGTCTGGGGCGTTGAGATCCTGCCATGGCCCAGCCTGGCCTGAGTGTGGAGGGGGTTCAAGTAGAAAACAGACCCACCTTCTGCATGTCTCCTGGAGAGCAGGGGCTGCTGAGAGCCCAGGCCGAGGCCATTGGGTGGCATCTGGGAAGGGCGGTGGGGCTGGCAGACAGGACGTGCAGGAAAACTACCCCCACTCGGGACAAGACGACACGGTGCAGGGGGGCGCACAGCAGCTCAGTCGGGGCGCAGAGCACTCCCTGGACAAACCTGTCCAGTTGCCAGGGCCCAGCTGGAGGACGCCGTGCTGCACGCGAGCATGGGGGCTGCAAGGGGCTGAGGCGCGCCCCCAGCACAGGCTGTGGCTGGCTTTGGATGTTGAGCCTTTCCTGAGGAGCTTGCATTAAAATGATGCTGGGTGGCGCTAATGCACTCAGGACCCCAGGGACACCTGCAGGGGGAGGGCCCCGTGAGGACTCGAGGGAAGGAGGCCGTCTGCAGGGCAAGGAGGGAGGCCTCTGGGAAGCCAGCTCTGCTGACATGGTCGTCTTCGAGCTCAGCTCCAGAACCAAAAAGACAAAATTCTGCCTCAGCCCCAAGGCTGTGGTGTGTTGCTCTGGACGCCCGAGCAGAGGGGACAGTTCCGTACATGAAAGTTCGGAAGGTTTCCAACTAGAAATGGTGACCTCAGGCTGCAGGGTCACGGTGCCTACAAAGACTTTCAAGGCTGTTGGCTGAGCTAGTCTTTGTGATGTTTCTTGGGTAAATTGTCATACATGTTTAATACAAACACATGCAAATAGAATATAAACAGGAAGGAAGGTCTTCCCTGTCGATGCAGAGGATAAGAATCCACCTGTCAATGCAGGGGACACGGGTTCGATCCCTGGTCTTGGAAAACCCCACATGCCTTGGAGCAGCTAAGCGCGTGCACCACAGCTACTCAGCCAGCACCCTAGAGCCTGGGAACCGGAGCTCCCACTCCCTGCAAGCAGAGAGAGCCTGTATGCTGCAACAAAGACCCGGTGTAGTCATAAGTTAATTAGTTTAAAACAGATTAAGGAAGAATCACCTCGCACCTGTCAGAATGGCAGTCATCAGACAACTGTTAGGATGCGGAAGCAAGGGACCCCCTCATACACTGTCGGCGGGAATGTCAACTGGTGCAGCCACCATACGCACCAGTATTTCTCAGCTAAAAATAGAACTGCCCTGTTACCAGCAATTCCACTCCTGGGTGTTTATTCGCCCCCCCCCCCCGAAAAAAAAGAAATTGGAAAATACAACGTGCACCGCCAGGCTCATCAGTTCAGTTCAGTCGCCGCCAGGTCTGATGCTGTGAGCCCGTGGACTGCAGCGCGCCAGGCCTCCCTGTCCATCACCAACTCCCAGAGCTGGCTCAAACGTCCACCGAGTCGCTGATGCCATCCAACCATCTCCTCCTCTGTCGCCCCCTTATCCTCCTGCCTTCAATCTTTCCCAGCATCAGGGTCCTTTCCAGTGAGTCAGTTCTTCACGTCAGGTGGTCAAAGTATTGGAGCTTCAGCATCAGTCCTTCCAATGAATATTCAGGACTGATTTCTTTTAGGATGGACTGGTTGGATCTCCTTGCAGTCCAAGGGACTCAAGAGTCTTCACCACACCACAGTTCAAAAGCATCAATTCTTCAGTGCTCAGCTTTATGGTCCAACTCGCACATTCTTACCTGACTAAATAGCTTTGACTAGACAGCCCTTTGCTGGCAAAGTAATGTCTCTGCTATTTAATATGCTGTCTAGATTACTCATAGCTTTTCTTCCAAGGAGCAAGTGTCTTAATTTCATGGCTGCAGTCACCATCTGCAGTGATTTTGGAGCCCCCCAAAATAAAGTTTGTCACTGTTTCTATTGTTTCCTCATCTATTTGCCATGAAGAGATGGGACTGGATGCCATGATCTTAGTTTTCTGAATGTTGAGTTTTAAGACAACTTTTTCACTCTCCTCTTTCATCAAGAGTCTCTATAGTTCCTTTTTGCTTTCTGTCATAAGGCTGGTGTCATCTGCATATCTGAGGTTATTGGTATTTCTCCCAGCAATCTTGATTGCAGCTTGTGCTTCATCCAGCCTGGCATTTTGCATGATGTACTCTACATATAAGTTAAACAGGATGACAATATACAGCCTTGACGTACTCCTTTCCCAATTTGGAACCAGTCCATTGTTCAATGTCTTGTTCTAACTGTTGCTTCCTGACCTTACAGATTTCTCAGGAGGCACAGGTAAGGTGCTCTGGTGTTCCCATCTCTTGAAGAATGTTCCACATTTTGCTGTGATTCACACAGTCAATGGCTTTAGCACAATGAAGCAGAAGTAAACGTTGTTCTGGAATTCTCTTTTTCAATGATCCGATGGATGTTAGCAATTTGATCTCTGGTTCCTCTGCCTTTTCTAAAACCAGCTTGAACATCTGGAAGTTCACAGTTCACATATTGCTGAAGCCTGGCTTGGGGAATTTTGAGCATTACTGTGCCAGCATGTGAGGTGAGAGCAATTGTGTGATAGTTTGAGCATTCTTTGGCATTGCCTTTCTTTGGGATTGGATGAAATCTGACCTTTTCCAGTCCTGTGGCCACTGCTGAGTTTTCCAAATTTGCTGGCATGTTGAGTGCAGCACTTTCACAGCATCATCTTTCAGGATTTGAAGCAGCTCCACTGGAATTCATCCCCTCCACTAGCTTTGTTCATAGTGATGCTTTCTACGGCCCACTTGACTTCACATTCCAGGATGTCTGGCTCTAGATGAGTGATCACACCATCGTGATTATCTGAGTCGTGAAGATTTTTTTGTATAGTTCTGTGTATTCTTGCCACCTCTTCTTAATATCTTCTGCTTCTGTTAGATCCATACTATTTCTGTCCTTTATCAAGCCCATCTTTGCATGAAATGTTCCCTTGGTATCTCTAATTTTGTTGAGATCTCTAGTCTTTCCCATTCTGTTGTTTTCCTCTATTTCTTTGCACTGATTGCTGAGGAAGGCTTTTTTTCTCTCTCCTTGCTGTTCTTTGGAACTCTGCATTCCAACAGGTATATCTTTCCTTCTCTCCTTTGCCTTGCGCTTCTCTTCTTTCCACAGCTATTTGTAAGGCCTCCCCAGGCAGCCATTTTGCCTTTGTGCATCACTGCTTCTTGGGGATGGTCTTGATCACCACGTCCTGTACAGTGTCATGGACTTTCGTCCATAGATCTTCAGGGACTCTTATCAGATCTAAACCCTTGAATCTATTTGTCACTTCCACTGTATAGTTGTAAGGGATTTGATTTAGGTCACACCTGAATGGTCTAGTGGTTTTCCCTACTTTCTTCAATTTAAGTCTGAATTTGGCAATAAGGAGTTCATGATCTGAACCCCCGTCAGCTCCTGGTCTTGTTTCTGCTGACTGTATAGAGCTTCCCCATCTTTGGCTGCAAAGAATATAATCAACCTGATTTGATATTGACCATCTGGTGATGTCCATGTGTAGAGTCTTCTCTTGTGTTCTTGGAAGAGGGTGTTTGCTATGACCAGTGCATTGTCTAGAAGGTCTTGTAAGTCTTCATAGACCTGTTCAACTTCAGCTTCTTCAGCATTACTGGTCCGGGCATAGACTTGGATTACTGTGCTATTGAATGGCTCGCCTTGGAAGTGAACAGATCATTCTGTCGTCTCTGAGACTGCAGCCAAGCACTGCGTTTCGGACTCTCGTCAGCTGCAGCCTGCTCCATTCCTTCTGAGGCAGCTTTGCCCACAGTAGATTAATGGCCATCTGAATCCACTGATCCCTAAAATGTCGATATTCGTTCAGAGCTGCCTGTGCTCATAGCAGCATTATTTACAGTTGCTGAAACGAGAAACCA
>NW_024070185.1:109136105-109136942 GCF_014754425.2 Oryx dammah
TGTGTATACACGTGTACAGTGGTGTGTGGGGTGCGTGTGTGTGTGTATGCACGCGTACAGTGGTGGTGGTGTGTGTGTGTGTGTGTATACATGCGTACAGTGGTGGTGGTGTGTGTGTGTGTGTACACACGCGTACAGTGGTGGTGGGGTGTGTGTGTGTGTGTATACATGCGTACAGGGGTGGTGGTGTGTGTGTGTGTGTACACACGCGTACAGTGGTGGTGGTGTGTGTGTGTGTGTACACATGCGTACAGTGGTGTGTGTGTGTGTGTGTGTGTACACATGCGTACAGTGGTGGTGGTGTGTGTGTGTACACATGTGTACAGTGGTGTGTGTGTGTGTGTGTACACATGCGTACAGTGGTGTGTGGGGTGCGTGTGTGTGTACACATGCGTACAGTGGTGGTGGTGTGTGTGTGTGTGTACACATGCGTACAGTGGTGTGTGTGTGTGTGTATACATGCGTACAGTGGTGTGTGTGTGTGTACACATGCGTACAGTGGTGTGTGGGGTGCGTGTGTGTGTACACATGCGTACAGTGGTGTGTGTGTGTGTACATGCGTACAGTGGTGTGTGGGGTGCATGTGTGTGTGTATACATGCGTACAGTGGTGTGTGTGTGTATACACATGCGTACAGTGGTGTGTGTGTGTACACATGCGTACAGTGGTGTGTGGGGTGTGTGTGTGTATACATGTGTACAGTGGTGTCTGTGTGTGTACACATGCGTACAGTGGTGTGTGTGTGTGTACACATGCGTACAGTGGTGTGTGGGGTGCGTGTGTGTGTGTACACATGCGTACAGTGGTGTGTGGGGTGCGTGTGTGTGTGTATACATG
>NW_024070185.1:109137042-109194512 GCF_014754425.2 Oryx dammah
GTGTGTACACACGCGTACAGTGGTGTGTGGGGTGCGTGTGTGTGTGTACACACGCGTACAGTGGTGTGTGGGGTGCGTGTGTGTGTGTATACATGCGTACAGTGGTGTGTGGGGTGCGTGTGTGTATACACATGCGTACAGTGGTGTGTGGTGTGTGTGTGTATACACATGCATACAGTGGTGTGTGGGGTGCGTGTGTGTGTGTATACATGCGTACAGTGGTGTGTGGTGTGTGTGTGTATACATGCGTACAGTGGTGTGTGGGGTGCGTGTGTGTGTATACATGCGTACAGTGGTGTGTGGGGTGTGTGTGTATACATGCATACAGTGGTGGTGGTGTGTGTGTATACACATGCGTACAGTGGTGTGTGGGGTGCGTGTGTGTGTATACATGTGTACAGTGGTGGTGGTGTGTGTGTGTAGACATGCATACAGTGGTGTGTGTGTGTGTGTAGACATGCGTACAGTGGTGTGTGGTGTATGCATGTATGTGTGTGTGTGTCTGCAGCATAGATACAGTGGCATGTGGCATATATATGTGTGTGTGTGTATGTATGCATACATAGATAACAGTGGAATAATACCAGCCATAGAAAAAAAGAATGAAATTTTACCATTTGCAACAACGTGGGTGGGCTTGGAGGGTATTATGCTTACATCCAGGCAAGAACACTGGAGTGGGCTGCCATTTCCTTCTGCAATGCGTGAAAGTGAAAACTGAAAGTGAAGTCGCTCAGTCGTGTCCGACTCTTCGCTAGCCCATGGACTGCAGCCCACCAGGCTCCTCCGTCCATTGGATTTTCCAGGCCAGAGTACTGGAGTGGGGTGACTCAGAGAAAGACAAATACTGTTTGTACCACTTACAAGTCATAAACCACATGTACAGCACAGGAAATAGAGTCCCTATCTCATAGCAAGGCCGAGTGGGTATAACCTGTGCGAACTGTGAATCACTGAGCTGTACGCCTGCGACTCCCATGACGTCATACAGCAGCTCTGTAACTTACGTGAAGCGTACACCAACTCTGCTGCAGTACTTTTAAAATGGAAACACACTGAGGAAGAGCACTAAGTGTACGCATGTATACACACTCCGGGCTTTGTGCGCCGCCTTTTTAGTTTGCTGCCTGTCAGAGCAACTAGTGCTGGGCTGGGCTTTGAGAGTTGAGCTGGGAGGGACACCAGACCCAGTGGTGTGGCAATCCCGGGGCCAGAGCCTGGAGGAAGCCAGGGCCAGCCGAAGGGGCGTCCCATGACCACAGTATGAGCGGCCTTGCGGTCAGCACTCTGCCCTTTCCCGCCTGCCTTCTCCCTGGGGGGGCTCCAGTGTCCGTGAGACGTAGACAAGTCCCCGTGGGCACGGCCTTCCAGCCTGGCACCTGCCCTCAGACACAGGCGGACCGGTGGATGTGTGCCGCGCAAGACTGGGGGCTGTGCTCCCAACCGCCCCGCCATCTTCCCATCTCCAGGCACCAAAACCCCCTCCCCGGCACTCGGGCCGAGACCCTGGGAGAGCCCTGAGCCCCGTGCGCGGTCTGTTGCTGCAGATCCTGCGCCCCCCTCCCTCCTGGCCCGCAGCCCCTCACCCTCTGCTACCCAGAGCCCTGCGGTCGCCTCCAGCCTGGGCTCTGCTTCCCTGGGACGCTCGGCCCCAGGCCCCTCCCTCGGCCGGGCCGCTGTCCTCCGGCCTGGCATCACGCTTTCCTCCAGGTGGCCCAGCCTCCTCCCACGCCTGCCCGAAGGTCACTTCTCCGCCAGCCTTCCTGGCCGCTGCTCTCCAGTGCAGTTCTGCCTCCCCGTTGCCTTCACTGACTCTGTGTCCCTCCCGTCCCTGTCTCACACACGTGTGCACACGCACACACACACGCGCGCGCACGGGGCTGGCACCCTTCCTCCTCTCGGCCTGTGCCACGTTCCCACCGAGCACCCCCTCCGTCTGACCCACAGCTGTTGCTTTTCCGTGTGTCCCCGCATGCGAAACCAACTCTGTGAAGGCGGGGGTGTTTTCCTGTTCGCTCACGGCTGCGCCCCGGGGTGAGCACAACGCCTGACCCAGAACAGGTTCCGTAAATATTTGTTGAGTGGATTGAGAAACACTGCAAAGCCAGGGCGGTTCTCAGCCTGAAGGAGATGCGGATTGGACGGAACAGGTGGACGGAGGCCGGAGGGGAAGGGGGGTGCTGGGCCCGAGCTGGGAGGAGACTGCCCCCCGTCCCCCACCCCCGTTCCCTCGGGGGCGACCTGGGACGCTGGGGAGGCGGTCAGGACTTTAAGGCCCAGGGTGCTGAGTCACTGCGCACCCGACCCGAGGGCAGCTGCCAGAGGTTTACTTTTCATCCGAGTGAGATTTGCTTTCTGAAAAACTTCCCTGCAGTTCAGATTTCAAGATCGGTTATTTCTAGAGTCTTGTGTTTTTTATTCCTAAGAAGATTTGGTCCTAATGCTTCACTCCCTCGGCCTCGAGTTTCTACTTCCTGCTCCCCAACCTGGGTGGTGGTAAAATGGGAATAGACCAGGACTGCTCCTGGGGTCCAGTGGTTAGAACTGACAGCTTACGGTGAACGAGGGCAGATTCACGATCTCCAAAGAAGATTTAGCTTCGGGACCAAGGACCAGGCTGGATCACTCAAGCTTTTGTCTAGCAGAGTTATATTAAAGTATAAAAACGGACAGAAAGCTTCTGACATAGACATCAGAAGGGGGACAGAGTGCCCCCCACCCCGCTAGTCTTATCAAGGCCTTATGTACTATTACCAGACCCACTCCCACAACATCCATCTTACACTGACAAGATGAAAATCAACAGCAGAAAGGTCTTACCCACTCCCACATAAAATGTCAGTCAGAAGGTTCTTGTTAAAAAGGAGAAACGTGTCCTTGTTGTTATATAATCCTTACTACAGAGCTTCTCTGTACTAATCAGCTTCTCTGATTTATTATATTCTTTGCAGCCAAAGATGGAGAAGCTCTCCAGAGTCAGCAAAAACAAGACCAGGAGCTGACTGTGGCTCAGATCATGAACTCCTTATTGCCAAATTCAGACAGAAATTGAAGAAAGTAGGGAAAACCACTAGACCATTCAGGTATGACCTAAATCAAATCCCTTACAATTATACAGTGAAAGTGAGAAGTAGATTCAAGGGATTAGATCTGATAGACAGAGTGCCTGAAGAACTATGGCAGAGGTTCCTGACATTGTACAGGAGATAGGAATCAAGACTATCCCCAAGAAAAAGAAATGCAAAAAAGCAAAATGGTTGTCAGAGGAGTTCTTACAAATAGTTGAGAAAAGAACCCAAGCAAAAGGCAAAGAGAAAAGGAAAGATATATCCATTGGAATAACAAAGAATAACAAGGAGAGATAAAGCCTTTCTCAGGGATCAATGCAAAGAAATAGAGGAAAACAATAGAATGGGAAAGACTAGAGATCTCTTCAAGAAAATTAGAGATACCAAGGGAACATTTCATGCAAAGATGGGCTCAATAAAGGACAGAAATGGTATGGACCTAACAGAAGCAGAAGATATTAAGAAGAGGTGGCAAGAATACACGGAAGAACTGTAAAAAAAGATCTTCACGACCCAGATAGTCATGATGGTGTGATCACTTACCTAGAGCCAGACATCTTGGAATGTGAAGTCAAGTAGGCCTTAGGAATCATTCACTGATGCTGAAGCTGAAACTCCAATACTTTGGCTACCTGATGTGAAGCACTGATTCATTTGAAAAGACCCTGATGCTGGGAAAGAACAAAGGCGGAAGGAGAAGGGGATGACAGAGGATGAGATGGTTGGATGGCATCACTGATTTGATGGACATGAATTTGAGCAAACTCTGGGACTTGGTGATGGACAGGGAAGACTGGCATGCTGCATTCCATGGTTTGCAAAGAGTCAGACTGACTGAGTGACTGAACTGAATTCTTAGTACAGAGCTTAAGGGAAAACATACCCTTGAGCAAGATGGGTCATTTTGTTGTATAATCATTAGCAGGAGAACTGTACAAAAAAGAGCTTCACGACCCAGATAATCACGATGGTGTGATCACTCACCTAGAGCCAGACATCTTGGAATGTGAAGTCAAGTGGGCCTTAGAAAGCATCACTACGAACAAAGCTAGTGGAGGCGATGGAATTCCAGTTGAGCTATTTCAAATCCTGAAAGATGATGCTGTGAAAGTGCTGCACTCAATATGCCAGCAAATTTGGAAAACTCAGCAGTGGCCACAGGACTGGAAAAGGTCAGTTTTTATTCCAATTCCAAAGAAAGGCAATGCCAAAGAATGCTCAAACTACCACACAATTGCACTCATCTCACATGCTAGTAAAGTAATGCTCAAAATTCTCCAAGCCAGGCTTCAGCAATACATGAACCGTGAACTCCCTGACATTCAATCTGGTTTTAGAAAAAGCAGAGGAACCAGAGATCAAATTGCCAACATCCGCTGGATCACGGAAAAAGCAAGAGAGTTCCAGAAAAACATCTATTTCTGCTTGATTGACTATGCCAAAGCCTTTGACTGTGTGGATCACAATAAACTGTGGAAAATTCTGAAAGAGATGAGAATACCAGACCACCTGACCTGCCTCTTGAGAAATCTGTATGCAGGTCAGGAAGCAACAGTTAGAACTGGACATGGACCAACAGACTGGTTCCAAATAGGAAAAGGAGTACGTCAAGGCTGTATATTGTCACCCTGCTTATTTAACTTATATGCAGAGTACATCATGAGAAACGCTGGACGGGAAGAAACACAAGCTGGAATCAAGATTGCCGGGAGAAATATCAATGACCTCAGATATGCAGATGACACCACCCTTATGGCAGAAAGTGAAGAGGAACTAAAAAGCTTCTTGATGAAAGTGAAAGAGGAGAGCGAAAAAGTTGGTTTAAAGCTCAACATTCAGAAAACGAAGATCATGGCATCTGGTCCCATCACTTCATGGGAAATAGATGGGGAAACAGTGGAAACAGTGTCAGACTTTATTTTGGGGGCTCAAAAATCACTGCAGATGGTGACTGCAGCCATGAAATTAAAAGACGCTTACTCCTTGGAAGAAAAGTTATGACCAACCTAGATAGCATATTCAAAAGCAGAGACATTACTTTGCCAACTAAGGTCCATCTAGTCAAGGCTATGGTTTTTCCTGTGGTCATGTATGGATGTGAGAGTTGGACTGTGAAGAAGGCTGAGTGCTGAAGAATTGATGCTTTTGAATTGTGGTGTTGGAGAAGACTCTTGAGAGTCCCTTGGACTGCAAGGAGATCCAACCAGTCCATTCTGAAGGAGATCAACCCTGGGATTTCTTTGGAAGGAATGATACTAAAGCTGAAACTCCAGTACTTTGGCCACCTCATGCGAAGAGTTGACTCATTGGAAAAGACTCTGATGCTGGGAGGGATTGGGGGCAGGAGGAGAAGGGGATGACAGAGGATGTGATGGCTGGATGGCATCACGGACTCGATGGAGATAAGCCTGATTGAACTCTGAGAGATGGTGATGAACAGGGAGGTCTGGTGTGCTGCGATTCATGGGGTCGCAAAGAGTCGGACACGACTGAGCGACTGAACTGAACTGAACTAGGTTGGTCATAACTTTCCTTCCAAGGAGTAAGCGTCTTTTAATTTCATGGCTGCAATCACCATCTGCAGTGATTCTGGAGCCCCCCAAAATAAAGTCTGACACTGTTTCCATTGTTTCCCCATTTATTTTCCATGAAGTGATGAGACCAGATGCCATGATCTTCGTTTTCTGAATGTTCAGCTTTAAGCCAACTTTTTCCAGTCTCTTCTTTCACTTTCATCAAGAGGCTTTTTAGTTCTTCTTCACTTTCTGCCATAAGGGTGGTGTCATCTGCATATATGAGGTTATTGAGATTTCTCCCAGCAATCTTGATTCCAGCTTGTGCTTCTTCCAGCCCAGCACTTCTCATGATGTACTCTGCATATAAGTTAAATAAGCAGGGTGACAATATACAGACTTGAGGTACTCCTTTTCCTATTTGGAACCAGTCTGTTGTACTATGTCCAGTTCTAACCATTGCTTCCTGACCTGCATACAGGTTTCTCAAGAGGCAGGACAGGTGGTCTGGTATTCCCATCTCTTTCAGAATTTTCCACAGTTTATTGTAATCCACACAGTCAAAGGCTTTGGCATAGTCAATAAAGCAGAAATAGATGTTTTCCTGGAACTCCCTTGCTTTTTCCATGATCCAGTGGATGTTGGCAATTTGATCTCTTGTTCCTCTGCCTTTTCTAAAGCCAGCTTGAACATCTGGAATTTCACGGTTCACGTATTGCTGAAGCCTGGCTTGGGGAGTTTTGAGCATTAGTTTACTAGCGTGTGAGATGAGTGCAATTGTGTGGTAGTTTGAACATTCTTCGGCATTGCCTTTCTTTGGGATTGGAATGAAAACTGACCTTTTCCAGTCCTGTGGCCACTGCTGAGTTTTCCAAATTTGCTGGCATATTGAGTGCAGCACTTTCACAGCATCATCTTTCAGGATTTGAAACAGCTCAACTGGAATTCCATCACCTCCACTAGCTTTGTTCATAGTGATGCTTTCTAAGGCCCACTTGACTTCACATTCCAAGATGTCTGGTTCTAGATTAGTGATCACATCATGATGACTATCTGGGTCGTGAAGATCTTTTTTGTACAGTTCTTCTGTGTATTCTTGCCACCGTTTCTTAATATCTTCTGCTTCTGTTAGGTCCATACCATTTCTGTCCTTTATCGAGCCCATCTTTGCATGAAATGTTCCCTTGGTATCTCTAATTTTCTTCAAAAGATCTCTGCTGCTGCTGCTAAGTCACTTCAGTCGTGTCTGACTCTGTGCGACCCCATAGATGGCAGCCCACCAGGCTCCCCCGTCCCTGGGATTCTCCAGGCAAGAACACGAGTGGGTTGCCATTTCCTTCTCCAGTGCATGAAAGTGAAAAGTGAAAGTGAAGTCGCTCAGTCGTGTCCGACCCTCAGCGACCCCATGGACTGCAGCCTACCAGGCTCCTCTGTCCATGGGATTTTCCAGGCAAGAGTAGTGGAGTGGGGTGCCATCGCCTTTTCCCCAATCTGTTGTTTCCCTCTATTTCTTTGCATTGATCACTGAAGAAGCCTTTCTTATCTCTTCTTGCTATTCTTTGGAACTCTGCATTTAGATGCCTACATCTTTTCTTTTCTCCTTTGCTTTTCGCCTCTCTTCTCTTCACAGCTATTTGTAAGGCCTCTCCAGACAGCCATTTTGCTTTTTTGCATTTCTTTTCCATGGGGATGGTCTTGATCCCTGTCTCCTGCACAATGTCACGAACTTCATTGCATAGTTCATCAGGCACTCTATCTATCAGATCTAGGCCCTTAAATCTATTTCTCACTTCCACTGTATAATCATAAGGGATTTGATTTAGGTCATACCCGAATGGTCTTGGAGAAGGAAATGGCAATCCACTCCAGTATTCTTGCCTGGAGAATCCCATGGACGGAGAAGTCCATGGGGTCTCAATGAGTCGGACACGACTGAGCGACTTCACCTCACTTTACCTCACCTCTGAATGGTCTAACTGTTTTCCCTATTTTCTTCAATTTAAGTCTGAATTTGGTAATAAGGACAGCATATTAAAAATCAGGGACATTGCCAACAAAGGTCTGTCTAGTCAAGGCTATGGTTTTTCCAGTGGTCATGTACGGATGTGAGAGTTGGACTGTGAAGAAAGCTGAGTGCCGAAGAATTGATGCTTTTGAACTGTGGTGCTGGAAGACTCTTGTGAGTCCCTTGGACTGCAAGGAGATCCAACCAGTCCATTCTGAAGGAGATCAGCCCTGGGTGTTCATTGAAAGGACTTATGCTAAAGCTGAAACTCCAATACTTTGGCCACTTAATGCGAAGGGTTGACTCATTGGAAAGGACTCTTGATACTGGGAGGGATTGGGGGCATGAGGAGAAGGGGACGATAGAGGATGAGATGGCTGGATGGCACCACCGACTCGATGGATATGAAGCCTGGCATGCTGCGGTTCATGGGATCACAAAGAATCAGACAAGACTGAGCGACTGAACTGAACTGAATCATTAGCTCTCAGCTTAAAGAAATTTTGTCTTAAAGATTGTTGTCATAACAACTCAAAGTTTAAGAAAAAAATGTCTCATGTGACTAAGACAAAGAATGTAGAAAAAAATGTTTGTTCCTTTCTCCTCCTCCAGAACGCTAGACCCCTTTCTACTCTTAGGCACCCTGGACTTCTTATCAACCTACCTAAGAATTAATTATCTCAGAACTCTGTGCTTCCCTTGCAGGGAGCCCAGATTTAAGCCCTGGTTGGAAAACTAGGGTCCTGCATGCTGTGTGGTGCAGTCAAAATAAAAACAAACAAACAAACAAGAGACCTGCCTTGAAACACCCCTGAGCAGACTAAAGCACTCTGGCCCTGCAAACAAAGCAGGAGACCCAGATTGACTTGGGTCTTCTCTTTTCTTTTTTAAAGTCTATTGACTTCATTACAATACTTCTTCCGTTTTATGTTTTGGTTCTTCCATTGCAAGCCATGTGGGATATTAACTCCTTCGACCAGGGATCAAACCCGCCCCTCCTGCATTGGAAGGGAAAGTCTTAGCCACTGGACCACCAGGGAGTCCTGACCTGGGTCCTGTCTTGCTTTCTTGCCTGTCGTCAGCAGCTCAACTCTTTGCGACCCCACATGCTATGGTCTGGCAGGCTCCTCTGTCCGTGGGATTCTCCAGGCAAGAATCCTGGCGTGGGTGGCTATTTCTCCCTCCTGGGGATCTTCCCTACCCAGGGGCTGGACTTACTTCTGCGTCTCCTACGTGGGCGCGCAGAGCCTTCATCACTAAGCCACCTGGGAGGTGCCATTTCTTGCTTAGGCCTCTGCAATCATGGGCAAAACTGAAATGGTTTCCCCAAAACTGGTTATGAGGTAACTACTGACTAATTCCCTGTTTTTTAAGAAAATTGTGGTGGTGTCAGCAATCACTGTGAAGAGTCAGCAGTCACGACCTCCTGGCTACATCCATACACGCCAGCCTCCTTCCATGTTTAGGGTGGAGTCCTCCAGTTTGCGGACTCTCTGTCTGGTTGGGTGCAGATCTCAATTTGCTGCCCACCACTCTGGCACTCCATTGGCTTTACTTCTGTTATGTCTGAACTTTGGACAGTGTTTACAAAGAATGTGCATTTGGAATTAGCCGATGCCTCTCCCTGATAGCTCAGCTGGTAAAGAATTCGCCTACAATGCAGGTGACCTCGGTTTGATCCTTGGGTTGGGAAGATCCCTTGAAGAAGGGATAGGGTACCTATTCCAGTATTCTGGCCTGGAGAATTCCATGAACTGTATAGTCCATGGGGTTGCAAAGAGTCAGACACAACTGGGCAGCTTTCACTTTCTTTCTCCAGAGCACGAATAAATTTTGTCTCCAGGAGACAATTTCTCCCTGACATCATCTCCCTACTTCTCATAAGGGAGATGATGTCAGCAGAGTTTTCTCCAAGTGTTTGACCTTGGAACCCCTTTCTTGAATTCCTTTCCTCACCTTGTGTGACTTGGAGCACACTCGGGGAAAGGCTTTATTGGAGCGAGTGTTTCGGGAACAGTCGGCTGGTAAAGCTGAAGATGGCAGAGATGACGCACTGGCATACGCATTGGTTTTATCTTCACGCCAGGAGCACAGAGGTTGGGAGAACTCACCGACATGCTGTAAATAGGCCCGCGTCCCCAGGACAGGGCGCCTGCCGTCTTTGACCCTATTTCGGAGATGTATTAAGACCGCGAGAAACACTTTCCTTTTAATTAGTTTGAATAAAATTTTGCTGACTGGGGCGTCTAGGCAACTGGTTCCAAATATGACTTCTTTGTGAAGAAATCCAGGCTCATGCACAGAAGGCTTGCTTCTCAACTCAAAATTCCATTACTTTTTATAAAAATTAGCGTCAGAAATGTTCAGATTTACACCACAGAGAACAGCTTCATGAAGCTTCAATTCTCAGCCTCCGGCTCCGCTCTATTCACCTTCTCGTCCTGTTTCGGGCTGGGTTAGTGAACTTGCCATGCCTTTTTACTTGCGGGGTGTGAAGCCAGCGGCCCCCCTGGATTCCTTCTGTGGCTCCTACTGTTAGCTTCACCTTTACTGACAGATGGACCCTTGTGTCTCACAGCAGACTCCTCTTTCTAGCTCTCGCCGTTAAAATGCTTCTGAAGCTGTGGTTTTTTGCACAGGCGCCTCTCTGCGGCTCCTGCCCTCCTTATTTGTGGCATCCACTCTCCCTGAGCGTTTTCTGTGTATTCCAGAAGACCCTGCAGCTCCTTCCATTAGAAAGACATTTCCGGAAGTTCGGCCCTCACGAGAGAGGAGTCTAGACACAGGCCAGCGGGGGACCGGGTGTGCTCTGGGGTCGCTGGGGCCGGGAGGGCGCGGCGCCCCCTGCAGACGCGGGAGCCGAGAGCCGCTGTGCCGTCTGTCCCATTCTTTTAGTCGAAGCTCTCCACAGGAGGAGAGACTGGCCGTGGTGTGTGCCGTCAGCCTCTCCTCCCCTCCGGGGCTGCCGTCCCCGGGGCTGCCGTCCCCCTGCCTGCCTTGACGGGCTGCGACGGCGCTGCCGGGCCGCGGGCTCCCCGATGGCCACGACCGGCCCGGGGCTCCCGCCGAGACACGCTGTGGAGACGTGGACGCGCGGCCACCTGGAAGCTTCCGTGGGCCCGGATGTCCGCACAGCATGCCGGGAGCGCTTTCCGCCGAATCACAAGCGAGCCTCGTTTCAGGGCTCCTGCGGCTGTTTCCTGTCAGGTCCGGACAGCTCCCGGGCTGGTGAGAAGTGAGTCAGCGCCCCGGGCGAGCTGAGCTGTGAGGGACGAGAGTCCAGGGCCGCGCGGGGCGGGGGGAGCGCCCGGCCTTCTCGGGCACGTGAGACAGGACCCCCGTTGGGTTCTGTCTGCTCCAGCCGCTGGCTGCGTGTCTGTCACCTGCACCCTAACCAGGAGAGCTCAGAGCTGGCTCTTTTTTGTTTAAGATCGAAGTAGAGTTGGTTTACAACGCTGTTCATCTCGGGTGTACAGCACAGTGAGTCAGTACCTTTGCAGATTATGTCCCGTTGTCAGTCGTTACCAGACGGGGAGGATCAGTTCCCACGCCTAGTGCTGGTCTACTTTACACGGAGCGGCTGTGTCTGTTCCCAAGAGCTGCCTTCTTCAAGGGCAGGGGCGCCTGGGAGGACAGTTTGGTGAGGAGGCCAGGCCAGCACCTGCTGCCCCTGCCACCCTGCAGGGCTGAGTGGTGCCCCGGGGGTCACGCTGTTGGTGCCCTGGGGGGTCGGTCACCCTGTTGGTTCCCTGGAGATCACGCTGTTGGTGCCCTGGGGGTCGGTCACCCTGTTGGTGCCCTGGGGATCACGCTGTTGGTGCCCTGGGGGTCGATCACCCTGTTGGTTCCCTGGGGATCATGCTGTTGGTGCCCTGGGGGGGTGGTCACCTTGTTGGTGCCCTGGGGATCACGCTGTTGGTGCCCTGGGGGTCGGTCACCCTGTTGGTGCCTCAGTGTGGGTTGGGCTGCAGCTCCAAACTACCATAACTGATCGTGTTCTTCACAAGACAAAGCAAAACAGCCCGGTTTCTCTTAAGAAGGGCCTGAAGAAGCAATCACAATTTCAGTTTTATTCATCTTGTCCCCTGAAGACCAATGTTTTTAATAGCCTCTGGGACAAAGCAGGAAGTAACAGAAAGCCTCTCACATACTGTTCAACAAAGTGCCCTGGTCGTTTTGAGGCAGAAGCTCTTGTATGACTGAGCTACAAACCTATCTCGCCAGCAGGAAACCATGGTTATTCCAACCAGGGTGTTTGGCAGACATGCCCCCAAATAGGGTGAGCCTGTCTCTTCAGGTCCAGGGACTAAGACTCCAAGCTTCCACTGCAGGGGGTGCGGGTTCAGTCCTTCATCAGGAACTAAGATCCCATGTGTCTTGAGGTGTGGCCAAAAAAATCAGCAAGTAAACAACTGACAATATTTATGGCCAATTCAAGCTTCCAAAAGAAAATTCTAACATTGTGAAACTGTTTCTGCCCCATGACGTTTACAGCTTTCCTACTCCTGGATTTTTCTGGTAAGCCTAGTGGTATTGTAGACCAGCCTGTGTCAATATTTGAAAGCGATCCATAACTTTGTGGAACAGTATTCTCAAAAGGACCAGTGCATGCTGTTACACAATCATGTACAAATTAACTATTCAAAGTTCACTATACATGGATATAACAGAATTTGAAATCATTGCTCTAGTTGTTAGATTCCACATTGCAACTAACTTTTAGGAAACCACCAACTGTCAAATTTTCGTGTAGTATCAATATCTACAAATTTGGTATAGTATGAACATCTACAACTATCCAGAAGGCTATTAAAATACTCCTCCCTTTTCCAACTACATACCTGTGTGAGACTGGATATTCTTCATACAATTCAACCAAAATAACATATATCAAGAGACTTTTTGCAGAAGCAGATGAGAGTCCCTCTTCCTGCTATTAAGCCAGACAAGAATTGTAGAAATGTAAAAAAAAAAAAAAAAAAGCTACTCTTTTCATTTTTTATTTGTAAAATATGACTTCGCTAAAATGTTATTTGCTAAGACATAATGGTGATCACTGTTATGTTTAGATGAATTAATACATAAAAGCCTATTTTTTTCCTCTTTTCAGATGAGTGTTAGTAGATAGAATCCATATAAGCAAAGCCCCCGGAGGTTCTGAGCATTCGTGGGTGAAGGAGGGGATAACAGCCAGAAGAGAAGGTCATAAGCAGAGCCATTTTAGCTCCTGGGTGGAGGATCTGGAAGACCGAGACTGCTGATCTCTGTTTCATTAGCTCATCCCCATTGGCCTGCTCTGGGCATTCAGGAGTGGGTACCAGTATGGCCTTTCCAGATGGTGCAGTGGTAAAGAATCTGCCTACCAGTGCAGGAGATGCAAGAAACTCAGGTTCGATCCCTGGGTTGGGAAGGTCCCTTGGAAAAGGAAATGGCAATCTGCTCCAGTTTCTTGCCTGGGAAATCCCATGGACAGAGGAGCTGTAGCCTGGAGGGCTACAGTCTATGGGGTCGCAGAGTCGCAGGTTTGTGGTTGGGGAGGAAGGAAGTCTAAGGCCCATAGTGTTGATTTTCTACTCTAGCTGCCAGGGTCTCGAGCAGAACAGTCTTGACTCGATCTGGAGAAGTGGCTCCAATTCGGTCCTGGAGGAATCCCTGGAAAAGATTAAGCAAACAAGGTCCAGGTGTGAATAGGAGGATAATGAATATGAATGGTCCGGGAAGGGGCAAAACCCAAGGCGTCGGTTCCAGTCCATCAACCATGACTACCAGGAGTTGCTTATCTCTGGCAGATTTGAGAGGCTCGATCTTTCAGGTTTTTTCAGCTTCACCCGACTGGTTGGTGTAGAAGCACCAGGATTCATCTAGAAAAAGGCACAGACCCCCCTTCTCTACAGTTAATGGATCAAATCCCCTTCTATGTAACTATGGCCGGCAAGGAATCGCGGTGATTTTGGAGAGTTATTGGACCTTGAGCTATTTCCTGGAGGCTGCCTGATAGGTCTTTAGATAGTGCCTGGTAGTTGTGGATGGAGGTGGTTAGGCTGGCAGTTCCTGTTCCAATTCCAGCCACATTCCTAGTCCCACTAAGAGGGGAATGAAATGAATGGCTTGTTTCATTCGCTTGTGAATGAGAAGAATAGGTAGCGGTTGATCATTGGGGGCTATAAAAATGTTTGGACTGGAGTATACCAGGGTGCAGGTTCCGATCCAATTAGTAGGTAAACAGAGGTATGTAGACGCCCCACACAAGAGAAACAGGCCAGGTGTCACAATACAACAGCTGAAGTCAATCGGTGGTGAAGAGGAGTTGGGGCGGGGGGTGGGGGTTTGATCGTTCGTTCAAGAACAGGGACCCTGCTAAGGTGGCCCCAACGATGGGAGAAGTGGAGTATGATGAGGGAACCATCCTGTAAAGGTTAAAGAATGCCCTGTAGGGCCAGAAACATTATATATATAGCCTTTCCAGTGGCAAAGAGTGGAGTGGAGATATGGTTACACATGGGTTTAGAGATTATGCCCATGGGTTGGTCATATGAACTGTTTCAGGAGTTTCTAGATATGTAAAAACGAGCTGGTTGTAACAGTGTTACTCTCTGGGTGACAGGGCCTCCTGTTGGAGGTTTTCCATTGTAGGAGGGAGGGTCCGTGAGGAAAGATTCGAAGAGTTTGTCCGAATTCTGGATTTGATCAGTAGTGTGAAGGTATTTAAGATATGAGACAAATAAAGGCTCCCCACGGTATGAGTGGTGTAGGGATATGTTACCAGTGGTCCAGTCAAGGATGGATGTGGGGAGGGCTGAATCTCCCAGAGGAGTTATGGAAAGACATATCCAGCAGTCTTTAGCCAATTGTGGGTTAGAAGCATTGGGGAGAGTACGGGTTAAATTAAGGGTCCGGAATAGATAGTTGAGGTTAGGGTTTTGAAAGAGTTCTTGGTCAGAGGAGAGAAAGAGGATAGGAAGAAGACGTTAACCAACATTTTGGGAAGTGAATATAAGATAGACTATTGTGGCGAAGAATTGGATTTCCAAAGGGTAAAAGTTATAAAAGGTCCCCTGCAGCCACAGGGTGGAGATGTAATCCTCAACGTGTTCGAACATGAATCCTTGAGGACTTGAGACCCAGATATCTGTCAGGAATTGTTCCAGAAGTAATTGCAGCCGTGAAACCAACAGGCTCATCCGTTGTTGGGGCCGGTGGAAGGCATAAGAACTTTGGAGTTGTAGTGCCTGCGGGAGTTTTAGTCTGGTAAGCATTCTCATCATTGGGCTGCATAACCTTTTTTAGTCGAGTAATGTGCACCCAAGGGGTGATTTCTTTTAATTTTGCAGTGGTAGGGGTCAGCAGAATTACCGTGTAGGGTTCTTGCCATTTGGGGATTAGATCTGAGTGGGGCTGAGCTGTCATATAGACTTTGCCTCCTATTTGGAGGGATGGGTACAGGAGATCGGTTGCGGTCGAGGGAGTAGGTTATCCATATGTTGCCAGAGGGCATCTTGTCTCTGGGCAAGTAAGGGGAAAGGGAGGGGGGATGGCAGCCTGGGACCGTCATGGGAGTGGGGGAGTTCTAACGGTGCTGTGGGCCTTCTGTACGTGGCCTCGAACGGACTGCTATTTAGAGGGGTTTTGGTAAGGCCTGGCAAAATCACTGCAGATGGTGACTGCAGCCATGGAATTAAAAGATGCTTACTCCTTGGAAGAAAAGTTATGACCAACCTAGACAGCATATTAAAAAGCAGAGACATTACTTTGCCAACAAGGTCTGTCTAGTCAAGGCTATGGTTTTTCCAGTAGTCATGTATGGTTGTGAGAGTTGGACTATAAAGAAAGCTGAGCACCAAAGAACTGATGCTTTTGAACTGTGCTGTTGGAGAAGACTCTTGAAAGTCCTTTGGACTGCAAGGAGATCCAACCAGTCCATCCTAAAGGAGATCATTCCTGGGTGTTCATTGGAAGGACTGATGCTGAAGCTGAAACTCCAATACTTTGGCCACCTGATGCAAAGAGCTGACTCATTTGAAAAGACCCCGATGCTAGGAAAGATTGAGGGCAGGAGGAGAAGGGGACGACAGAGGATGAGATGGTTGGATGGCATCACCAACTCAATGGACATGAGCTCCGGGAGTTGGTGATGGACAGGGAGGCCTGGCATGCTGCAGTCCATGGAGTTGCAAAGAGTTGGAAACGACTGAGTGACTGAACTGAACAGAACTGGACCTTTAAGAGGGCTAAAGGGAGGAGATGATGAAGTTTGATTGTTACTTTGGTCAGAGTTTCTTTTAGGACTTGGTTGGCTCCCTCAACCTTACCAGAGGACGGGGAGTGATAAGGGATGTGAAACCTCCAAGGAATTTGAAGGGCTCGTGCAATATTTTGGGTGATTTGGGATGTGAACTTGGGCCCATTGTCAGACTGGAGGGAGGAAGGCATCCCAAACCTGGGGAGGATTTCTGTAAGGATAAGGCGAGCTACAGTAGGGGCTCATTTGTTAGAAGTCGGGAAAGCTTTGATCCATCCAGAAAATGTATCTACGAAGACTAGGAGAAATTTAACCCTTTTTATGGGTGGCATGTGGCTGAAATCTACCTGCCAGTCTTGTGTGGGAAGATGTCCGCGAATTTGGTGGGTGGGGAAAGGGGTGGGTGACAAATGTTAGAATTAGGGTTTGTCCACTGACAAGTGGTATGAGTTTGGGTCAGATTATTTAAATAAGCCACATTGTCTTTAGTTAACTCAATAGTTCTGAAGGAAAGTCTTAAGTACTTTTGCAGAGGGGTGGAAAAGAGAATGTAAGTATGAAAGTAATGTGTGGCTGTTTGGCTGGTCAATCTGGGCTGTAGTACCGACAGGACTAACAGAGGCGGCCTGCCGCTTTGCTTTGTGACCTGCTATGTTGTTATAAAAGGAGACAAGGCCACGTCACTGATGTCCCCGGCAATGTATTACCGCAGTTTGTTTTGGGAGCTGAGCCGCATGGAGGAGTTCAGAAATAATGGAAGCACTGAGAATAGGCGTGCCCTTCTGAGTCAGGAATGTCCCTCTCCCTCCAGATTATAATGTTAGAATGTAGTATGTTGTAGACATGTTTGGAGTCAGTGTAAATGTTTATCTTTTGGTCTTTGGCTAGGGTCAAAGCTTGTGTAAGAGCTATCAGTTCAGCCTGCTGTGAGGATGTGTGAGCTGGGAGTGTGGCTGACTTGATGAGGTGGGGGTAGGGGGGATGACTTTGTCGGGCTGTCCCTGGACTATAGTGTATTCAGCCCCGAATGGGGCTTGCTTCTGGGCACTGCCATCTGTGAACCAGGATGGGACTGTGGGGTCAGTAAGGGGCTGATTGGTTATATGTTCAAAGGGATTAAGTGTCACATCTAAGGTCTAAACACAGTCATGGGATAGGTGTTCTGCTTCTGGATCTGGTGTAGGGAGTAAGCTAGCAGGACTAAGAGGTTTACAAGGCGTAAAAGAAAGGGATGGGTTGAGGATCTGTCGTCAAGCAGGGGGCAGAGAACGGAAAGCCCCGTGAGAGTAAATCTTTGAAGGAATGAGAGCATACATTTAGAGGGGCGTTTCAGATCAGTTTTTGGGCTTCAGGTATTAAGAGGGTGGTTGCAACTAAGGCCTGGAGATGAGGTGGCCATCTGAGCGTGACGAGATCGAGTTGTTTGGATAAGTAAGCTAGAAGGCCCCATATGTCCCCCCGCTTCTGGCACAGAATCCCTAAGGCAAGTCCTTGTACAAAAAGGAAACGAGGCCTGGTGTAATCAGGTAAGTAAAGAGAAGGGGCCTGTAGTAAATGTTTGATAAGAGTCTGTATGGGGGTGTGGAGAGAGGTGGGGGCCAGTAAGGGTTCATCTAAGTTTCCTTCAGTAGCTTTGTAGAGGCGTTTTGCATGGAGGGCAAAATGTGGGACCCATATTCAGAAGAAGTTTAATAGACCTAATAGAGAAAGATGTTTCCGCTTGGCTTGGGGCCTGGGGGTCTGTGTCAAGGTTGGAAGTCTCTGAGTCGGGCTTATTTTAGATGTGCGAGTGAGAAGCAATGCCGTGCAGTTGACAGCGGTGGAAGCAATTGTGCTGTGGAGAGGGAGGCTCTGTAGCCCTGTTGCCTCGGGCATTCAATACCATGGCAGTGTGGACTAGGCCGTTACAGCGAGAGGAGCTACAGAGCAAGAAATCGTCTGCGTGTTGGAGTAAGGTAGTAGGGCCTACGTCTAAAGTTTGTAGGCCTCTTTGGAGGGCTTGACCGAAAAAATGACGGCTATCTCTAAACCCTTGAGGTAAAACAGTCCAAGTTAATTGTTGAGATTGATATGTGTCTGGGTCCGTCCTGCTGCTGCTGCTGTTAAGTCGCTTCAGTCGTGACCGACTCTGTGCTCTGCCGTGCCTGGGATTCTCCAGGCAAGAACACTGGAGTGGGTTGCCATTTTCTTCTCCAATGCATGAAAGGGAAAAGTGAAAGTGAAGTCGCTCAGTGGTGTCCGACTCTTCGCGACCCCATGGACTGCAGCCCACCAGGCTCCCCCGTCCCTGGGATTCTCCAGGCAAGAGCGCTGGCGTGGGGGGCCATCGCCTTCTCTGCTGGGTCTGTCCAGGTGAAGGCAAATAGGGGCTGTGAGAAGTGGTGTAGGGGTATAGTAAAGAAAGCATCTTTGAGGTCTAATACCATGAAATAGAGTGTGTCAGGGGGAATATGTGAGAGAAGGGGGTAGGAATTAGTGACCACGGGGTGTACAGGTATTATGGCCTCATTGACCTTGCGAAGATCTTGGACTAGATGCCGGGAGTGGGGCCCCTTTTTGACTGCCAGTATAATATGAGAACAGATGGCCTGCAAAAGGCCAGCTTTGAGCAGTCCAGAGATTATTGGTTTAAGTCCTTGTCGGGATTCTGTGGGCAGGGTATACTGAGTTTGAGTTATGACCTGAGAGGAATTTTTAAGAAAAACCTGGATGGGGGAATGGTTCCCAGACCTGAGGATCTCTCGAGGAAGGTCAGGGGGCAGATTTTGGGAGTGAGGGCTGGCCAGGGGTTAGGGTGCCATTTGGATGCCAAGAATTGATATGGGATCTAAGAATGGGAGGTTTATAGAAGTTTGTAGCTTAACCAGGAGATCACATCCCACCAATGCCATTGGGCACTGAGGAACTATGAAAAAACGTGTTAGTGTTGTTTTGCCAAAGGAACATAGGAGAGGAGGGGTTATTTTGGGATGAAAAGGGATGCCTGAGACCCCTTTGATGGCCACTTCTGAAGGTTGGAGAGGGCCCTTAAAGGAGGTTAAAAGTGAAAAGGCCACTCCAGTGTCTATTAGGAACGAGACTTTGTGTCCAGCCACCGCGCCAATTACCCAAAGCTCCGAGTCTGTCTGTATGGGATGGGCTTGGCGTCTGGAGCTTGGGCTCCGTCACTGGAATAGTTCAGGCACAACTGGGTCATCTCTCACCTCATCCAAGGAGCCATGGTCTGGGGTGCAGGGCCCCCCAGAGTCTGGTTCTCGGCCCATTGTTGTTGGGTCTGGGGTGGACCCCGAGATTTGATGGGTAGTGTCTGAGGACAATCCATTTTCCAGGGCTCCCACTGTTTGCAGGTGGGGCAGGGTTTGGTGGGTGGCCGGGAGTTTGGGCAGAATTTGGCCCAGTGTCCCATTTGGTTACATCTAAAGGTCCCATACGGGTGGGTCGAGGTTGGCGGGCCAGAGGGGTTGAATTTTTTTCTTGAATAGCTGCAGCGAATAAACCATATTTGGTCCTTCTTTCCTTTCCTTTTCCTTTTTCGCTTTTTCCTCCCTATTATTGAAAACTTTAAAGCCTATTTATAGGAGATCTCGCTGAGGAGTTTGGGGGCCCTTTTCTAACTGGCACAGTTTGGGGCAAATATTGGGAGCTGACTGACTTATGAACGGGACATGTAAATATAGGAGTCCAGCAGGGGTGGAAATATCTAGATTAGTGTATTTTTGGACTGTCTCAGTAAGCCGTGGAAGGAAAAGGGCAGGGTTTTCATCCTTTTCTTGAGTCACTTCCCTAATCTTATCGTAGTTATCATGAATGTGAGAGTTTTTAGCATTCCTGTTAGTAAACAGGTGGTCATATGATGTAGGTACCGGACGCCGGCGTTGCCGGCTTGGTACATCCACCGGGGCTCATTTAAAGGGGCTGTATCATCAGCCACTGGCTCAGCCCTGTCTTGGTTATGGAGCTATCAGCATGAGTCCGGGCTGCCTGCCACATCCGTTCCTTTTCATCAGGGGTTAATGCGGTGTTTAGGATGTAATAGAGATCATTCCAGGTTAAATGATATGCTTGTGTAAGGCAGAGGAATTCCTTCCTGTATCTAGTAGGATCTTCTGAAAAAGACCCCAATTTTTCTTCAGTTTGGCTCATATCAGAAATGGAGAAAGGTACATGGAGCCGTGTAGGGCCCCCTGGTCCCGCTACCTCTCTGGGAGGAAACAAGTGTTTGCTTCGGTGCCTGGTCGATGGAGAGAGGGTGTAAATCTCTTTTTGGGTTTTGGGGGTCATCACTTCCCGATTTGGAGGAGGAAGGGCTAGAGGGTGGGTCTCGTCTCTGGAAGCCTCATCTCTGGGGTGGTAGGGAGGAGGCTCATCTGCCGGGTCGAAATCGGGGGCTGAGGGATTAGGGGGCCTTTTAGGGCTTTAGATTTGGATTCTTTTGTAGTGGAGGGGGAGAGAGGACCCAGGAGGATTTCACAGGTAGAGCAGTCCTTGTGTTGCAGGCAGGGGGACCCCTTCCAGGGCCGGAAACTGGGCTCTTGTCTAACACTCAGAAGTGAATTGTCTGAGGAGACACAGGTGCTGATGAAGGAAGAGATTTTATTGGGAAATGGCGCCCAGGTGGAGACAGGTAGGGTAAGGGAACCCAGGAGGACCGCTCTGCCACACGGCTCGGGTTTATGGTGATGGGGTTAGTTTCCAGGTTGTCTTTAGCCAATCATTCTGATCAGAGTCCTTCCTGGTGGTACACGCCTCATTCAGCCAAGATGGATGCCAGTGAGAAGGATTCTGGGAGGTGGTTGGACATGTGGTGTCTCTTTTTGACCTTTCCTGAACTCTTCCAGTTGGTGGCAGCTTAGTAGTTCCGTGTCCCTTACCATGATCTCCTGTTGTAAAACAGCTCGCGTAAGTGGTTACTACGGTGCCTGGCCAGGGGGGCGGTGTCAGTCACTGTGCCTCCCCTAACAGTTGCAGAGAGGAGGAGGGCTTCTAAGCTCCCAGAAGGCTTGAATATAGGGGACCTCCAACCATTTGCCAATCCATTTGAGTAAGTTAGTGAGATCTGATAAAATATTGAAATCGGAAGTCCTGAATTCAGCCCAGCGGTTTTGGTTATCCAGTTTGTATTGAGGCCAAATTTGAGTATGAAGTGACTTGAGTTCATGAACCTTGAAATCAGTCAATAGTAGAGGTTTGAGGTTTCATTTTTACGCAGGCCAAGGGACAGTCCCACGGAACGGATTGGCTTGCTGCTGCTAAGTTGCTTCAGTTGTGTTCGACTCTGTGCAACTCCACAGAACGCAGCCCACTAGGCTCCCCCATCCCTGGGATTCTCCAGGCAAGAACACTGGAGTGGGTTGCCATTCCCTTCTCCAATGCATGCAAGTGAAAAGTGAAAGTGAAGTCGCTCAGTTGTGTCCAACTCTTCGAGACCCCATGGACTACAGCCACCAGGCTCCTCCATCCATGGGATTTTCCAGACAAGAGCACTGGAGTGGGGTGCCATTGCCTTCTCTGGATTGGCTTGACCCCATCAGTTCAGTTCAGTTCAGTCGCTCAGTCGTGTCCGACTCTTTGCGACCCCATGAATCGCAGCACGCCAGGCCTTCCTGTCCATCACCATCTCCCGGAGTTCACTCAGACTCATGTCCATCGAGTCTGTGATGCCATCCAGCCATCTCATCCTCAGTCGTCCCCTTCTCCTCCTGCCCCCAATCCCTCCCAGCATCAGAGTCTTTCCCAATGAGTCAACTCTTCCCATGAGGTGGCCAAAGTACTGGAGCTTCAGCTTTAGCATCAGTCCTTCCAAAGAAATCCCAGGGTGGATCTCCTTCAGAATGGACTGGTTGGATCTCCTTGCAGTCCAAGGGACTCTCAAGAGTCTTCTCCAACACCACAGTTCAAAAGCAAATGGCTAATGACTGTCTGGTGGAGAGAAAAGGTTGTCACCTAATCTTTTGACCGGGCAAACGGAGAGAGAGAGAGACTCCTAAGGAGGGAGGGGCGTCCCCCAAATACCTCCCCAGAGGGCCTTTGGGCCCGAGGGTTCCCTGGGCACGCAGAAAGGATGATAGTCTATGGTGCCCTAGACTACTGTCCGAGCTTCCCTGGGCTACTGGGTCAGGTGAGAATTTGTGGTGGATGGAGGTCGGTCGAATGGCAAAAGGCCTCTGTCCTGGAGTTGGTCGGTCTCGCAAAAAAAGAGAATGTAGAGAAAAGAGGAAGAGAGAGAGAGAGGCCAATATTCCTTGGGGTTCATGGAAACCAATAAAGCCCTTACTCAGGGCTTGTACCACTCACAAAGGCACAGGGCGTCCTCCCAAGGAGGTATTGAAAGCCCAGGTGGGAAAGTGAGCGCGGCAGGTTTCCACGCTCCAAAGGGCTGGCCGTGGAGAACGAGACTGAGAAGGAACCTCAACCTCCCGGGTTTCGGCACCAAAAAATGTAGGGTAAGGGAGTTAGAGAAGCCGAGGTTTGGAGAAAGAAGGAGACTGGCACTTTACAGGAACAGATCACCTTTAATGAGGCGAGAAGGGGCAGCAGTCAGATCAGTGGGCTGCTGCGCCAAATCAAGAAGAGAGTAGGTATATACAGAAAACATATATATGCAGAGATACATCGTTTTGAGGGGGTCTGTTTTTCCTTAAGATTGTTTTTTATTAGTTAGCTTTCAACAACTGGGGCAAGGAATTCCTGAGACCTGCTGGAAACTGGGATCAGCTGGGAGCTGAACGTAATCAATCGTAATGTTCATTCCTTTCTTTAGGGGAGAAAGTTCTTGAAAGCTGAGTGCCGAAGAATTGATGCCTCTGAACTGTGGTGTTGGAGAAGACTTCTTGAGAGTCCCTTGGACTGCAAGGAGATCCAACCAGGCCATCCTAAAGGAGATCAGTCCTGGGTGTTCATTGGAAGGACTGATGCTGAGGCTGAAACTCCAATATTTTGGCCACCTGATGCGAAGAGCTGACTCATTTGAAAAGACCCTGATGCTGGGAAAGATTGAGGGCAGGAGAAGGGGACTACAGAGGACGAGATGACCGACTCAGTGGACATGAGTTTGAGCAAGCTCTGGGGGTTGGTGATGGACAGGGAGGCCTGGCGTGCTGCGGTCCATGAGGACGCAGAGTCAGACATGACTGAGCCACTGAACTGAACGAGTGGTGGGGAGTTTTAACCGGGTAGCCTTTCCCTTTTCCAGGGGATCTTCCCAACGCAGGGATCGAACCCAGGTCTCCCGCGTTACAGGCGGATTCTTTACCAGCTGAGCCACAAGCAAAGCCCAACTGGAGTTTCCACTGGCGGCTATTTTGAGCCCTGTAGCTTTCCCTTCAGGGACACCGCCTCGCGCCCGGAGCCCGCCCGCCGGCGGGAAGGAGGCTCCGCCCCGGCTTCCAGGCGCGCCCCGCCCGCCCTCCTGGGGAGGGGAAAGGAGGAGGGAGGGGAGGAGGGAGGGGAGGAGGCGGGGCGCCCGCGTGCGTCCAGGCTCAGGCGCCGGCTCACCCTGCCTACCCCGGCCCAGGCCCCGCGCTCAGTTCCCGGCCCCGCGCTCAGTTCCCGGCCATGGTGGAGGCCTGGTACATGGACGAGGCGGCCGACGACCCGCGGCTGCCGCACCGCGCCGAGCCCGCGCGCCCTGTCGGCCTGGAGCAGCTGCGCCGGCTCGGCGTCCTTTACTGGAAGGTACGCGGGGCCCGCGCGGCTGCACAGGCGCCCCTCCAGCCCCGCGCGCCCCGCCTTCCGGCCGGAGCTCGGGGGCCCGTGCTCAGTGCGCAGGCTCGGCGCGCCCGGCCGGCCCCCGGGCCTCCACCGCGGGGGGCGCCGCGTGCTCGGTGCCGGGGATCGGGGATCGTGGGGCAGAGGGGTCGGAGTGAGAGCGGGCCCGGGGCCCGCGGGTCCCCGCCGCCCCAGTGGGTGGCCGGGGCCCTGTAGGCGCGGGCTTGTCCTCAGGGGCCCCGGGCGGGGCGGCGGGAGGGCGGTTGGGGGGTCCCTGAAGGGTCCCCTGTGCGTCTCCCTGGGGTAGGGGGCGGCTCGACGGGAGGCGCCGCCTGTTCAGACTCTGCCCTTCGGTCTCACTGTCCACGGGACAGTTTTGGAGCAGGAGTGGACACTGGCCAAGCCCTGAAAGTGTCCCGGGATAAAGTAAGGCTGTGTTTTCAGCTCCTCCGCCAGGTCGAGTCGGGCTCCTCCTGGCTCCTGGTTCTCCTGTGGATGGGAAGACCCAGGACTGTCAGAATTAAACTTGTATACGCGCTGAGTCGTGCGCGACTCTTTGCGACCCCATGGACTGCAGCACGCCAGGCCTCCCAGTCCATCACCAACTCCTGGAGTTACCCAGACTTATGGCCATCTCATCCTCTGTCGTCCCCTTCTCCTCCCGCCTTCAGCCTTCCCCAGCATCAGGGTCTTTGCCGGGGAGTCCTGTAGACTTGTTTACTCTGTGCTTCAGCGCCCTGGGCCTTTTTGCGCTTTATAATGACTGACTCTGGAGCAGGACAGTAGCTGGGCTGTTCGCCTGTTGTGTCTTGTCGCCGTAGGGTGTGGGAAACTCTCACCCGGATGTGAAGGTGCGCTGTTGGGGGTCTGCTCATGTGGGGGGTGGTCGTTTAGAAATTCATGGCTCGAGCTTCTTGGTGGCTCAGTGGTAGAGGCTGCCTGGTGACACAGGAGACAGGCCGGTTGGAAAGCTCTCACGTGTCTGGGGCAAGGATGCAGGAGCTGTCGAGTGGCGCTCTGCAGTCGGGGAGCTGCAGCTCCACGAAGCCTGCACACACCAGCGAAGACCAAGCAGAATCGCATACGTAAAACCTGAAAGAAAGAAAGAAAAGGCAGCCCGGCCCCGGGTAGGAAGCCTCTTGTCTGCCTGAGGAACCTGGGTTTTATTTGTGGGCTCAGAGGGCTTCAGGTGTTTCGGCTCTCGGAAACAAAGTAACCATGGAGTTGCCATAAAGACAAAGGTCAGGCGGACTTGCAGAGTGGACAGGAGGCAGAGGGACAGGACATGGCCGTGGGGCGAGGTGCCCGTTACAGGCGTCGGCGGTGGGCGCTTCCCCGACTCCTGGTGGTGGGACTGGAAGCGTGCAGTTTCAGTAGAATCTCCCGGAAGGGCTGCTGGAGAGAAGGGAGGTGTGAATTCAACACAGCTGCACTGTTTTTAGCCTTTAGAGGGAAGCGTGCCAAGAGGCAGGGAAAGGAGGGGAAGAAAGGTGAGTTTAGGATTGACACGGGACCAAGTGATATTACTACAGTATATGTGGAGTATAACTGTACTGGAGATCCAGAATGTGGACACGGGACTAGGTAATAAATTCCGAGGATAATCATATTGGAGATCCAGAAAGAGACTGTTCCGGTGTTTTGGTGTGTTCACGTGACCTCCTGTTTGTTGCTTGTTTAAACTCTTTTAGCTGGATGCAGACAGATATGAGAACGATCCAGAATTAGAGAAGCTCCGAAAAGAGAGAAACTACTCCTGGATGGACATCATAACCATATGCAAAGACAAACTCCCGAACTATGAGGAAAAGGTAAGGGAACTAAAGGGGATTATTAATTATTCACCATTAATAAATGCGAGAGAAGGCAACGGCACCCCACTCCAGTACTCTTGCCTGGAAATTCCATGGATGGAGGCGCCTGGTGGGCTATAGTCCACGGGGTTGCAAAGAGTCGGACACGACTGAGCGACTTCACTTCCTTTCTCTCTATAGTTCCTTTTGGAGAAGGAAACGGCAACCCATTCCAGTGTTCTTGCCTGGAGAATCCCATGGACGGAGGGGCTTGGTGGGCTGCAGTCTGCGGGGTTGTGTAGAGTCGGACATGACTAAGCAGCTAACACACACACACACATTAATAAATGCAAGCCTTTCCTTCTTTTTAAATGCCTTTCATTTTTGTTTATATGAGAGGAATGCTGGCCTTAGAATCAGCTGAAAAGTATTCCGTCCTTTTCGGTTTTTGGAAGAGCAGGTCTAGACTGGTTTTACTTTTTTCTGAAATTGACAGATTAGCCAATGAAGCCGTGTGGTTTTTTTGTTTGTTTGTTTAGTTGCTAAGTCGTGTGTCAGACTCTTGTGATCCCATGGACTGTAGCCCACCAGGCTCCTCTGTCCATGGGACTTCCCAGGCAAGAATACTGGAGTGGATTACCATTTCCTTCTCCAGGGGATCTTCCTGACTCAGGGATCAAACCCTTGTCTCCGTGTCTAAAGGTCACGTTTTGTTCTTAGCATGCTTGGTAATTATTGATTGGATGCCAGGCATTGTGATTTATTCTCTTGGATGTTGGGTACTTTTGTACCGGTAGAAATATTCTTCAGGTTTCTTCTGGAATGCATGTAAGCTTATTGGAAACAATTGGATGCTTTTGAGCCTTTCCTTTAAGATACGTTAGGTGTCCCCGGGTGGTGCTAGGTAGGTGTTGTTTAGCCGCTTTCTCAGGCCGACTCTCTTGCGATCCCAGGGACTGTAGCCCCCAGGCTGCTCTGCTTCACCACACAGAGCCCCTGGGGTAGTGAGGTTTTTCCAGTCTGACTGGTGGGACAGGCTCTGTTCCCAGGCCGGCAGAGGGCCAGGAACTATTCCTTTCAAGCTTGAAGGGTCTGAATGCCTCTTTTCCCAGATGGGCTCCCGAAGAACCCTCGAGGGAGGCCCTCTGCAGGCCTCTGGGATTTCCCCGTGGAGGTCTCTCCCCTTGGGCACTGTGTCCTGCACACCAGCTCCCTCCGTCTCCCCAGATTCTCAATCCTGCTTTTCAGCTCAGGGTGCTCTGCCTGGGTGCCCCCTCCCAGCTCCGCATCCCGAGAACTCTCTCCCAGTGGAATGCGGAGCAGGTGTGGGGTTCACCTCGCTGGCTTTCTGCCTCCCGATCACTCTCTTCCCTTTCCTGGCGTCTGGTGCTTTGCAGACCGTCAGTTCGTATATTGTGTTTGTTTTGACTTGGAGGTGGGAGGGGAAACCTAGTTTCTGTTACCCCATCTTATATGGAAGTGGGAGTCAGTGTTTTTTAAATTCTCGGTTTGTGTTGGTGCCCAGGTGCCTGTTCCTGGAGAAACTCACTGATCTTTGGCCAAGTGAGGAAACAGACGTGCAGAGCTTGTAATGAGGCTGGATGTGTTCAAGTTCAAGGACGGCCTTGTTTTTGGAATTGTTGTCTTTGCTTTTTTAGGAGTAAGGTGACTCCGTTATGAAACGGCCGTGGCAACAACAGCAGTCTCAGGATTTTTCTGTCTTGGTGAGCTTCGGCAGCTGTGTCGCTCCCAAGACTTCCTGTTTCCATCATGCTGACCTACGAACTGGGAAGCCACGGCCTTAAGCCACTCTGCGTAGCCTCTTTCTCTTACCTGTGGACACTTGGCGGGGGTGAGGCCTCTTCCCTGCTCGTGTTGATAAAGCCAGGCCCAGAACCCAGTCCTCCTGGTCCAGAGTCTTCACCGACCACCAGGAAGGCTGCCTCCACCCGCACTGTCCCTCGCCAGCTTGGGTGTCTCCTGTGTGTTTTTCTGAGAAGAACCTGCGCGCAGGTGGAACAGCGCCTTGCCCTGGGAACGGGAGCGGTGCAGCACACCCAGGCTGCCAAACACAGCCGTGCTCCGCGGTGTCCACTTCGCTCTGGTGTGTCCCCCGTGATTCTTGCTGGTTGGAGTCCAGGCGTTAGAACACCTTAGAAAAGGCTGAAATTTCTCACTGAGTGCCTGCAAGTCCCGATATCCTCATAGACTTAAATTTTACGTTCTTACTTGGAATTTCAGACGTCCCGCCTTCTCACCAGTCCCCATCCTTCCATAGGAGGGGCTTGATGGTTGTAAATCCTGGCTGTTAGATTATTCTTAGCATTACCACCTTCTATTTTATTTTATTTCTCCTGAAATAAAACCCTGTCCCTAACACCAGCTTATGTCTTGTTCTTGTAAAACATACTTCTTTACTATCTGATTATCTCACGGTTGTCTTAGGTTAACACGTTTTGGGCAGGAATCCTGTGGAAGGGGTGCTGCGTCTGCTCAGGGCACCCCGCCCAGAGGCCTGTGCCTGGGGTGGCGTGGGGGTCCCAGTGCCCATGATGCAAAACTTGGCTAAACTGGTGTCCATCAGGGTTCCATGTTGTGACTGGACGACTCTTCCCGCTCTAAGGAAGGAGTCTGTGGAGAGTTACTTTCTGCCTGTGACTATTCTGCTCGGTGTCAAACTTGGACTTGGTGTGAGTGAATCTTGCTGACCCCGCCCTGAGTCAGTTACCCTGTCCCTCCATCCATCATCTTCCTGTACTGACTTGGCCTGCTTCTCTCCCATCGATGCCCGTCAGTATGGGTGTGGGATTCTTGGTTTCCTCGTGGGCCTGTGTCCATTCCTGCCATCCACCTTGATGTTCAGATTGGTCCAGACTCAGGGGGGCGGCGGGGGCGGTGGGGGCGTGGTCCTGCCGCATCCCCGCCGTGTTCCCAGCCCCTCCGTGCTCCCTGGCTCAGGGTTTCAGGGTGTTTGTGCCCCCGGGGCTCCCTCGGCTCGTCCTCGGGTCTCTCTCCTCCTGCACACACCACGGTGCCCAGTGGTGGCTGCATCCACACCGTTAGGATCAGCAGGCCTGTCCGTGGAGTTCCAGGCGAGTCGAGGTCCTGCCTTACTGAGGGTGTAGTCAGAGAACTGTGTTCAAAAGCACTTAGGTGAGTTTTCTCTTCCTCCTGTGGTTGTGAGCATATGGCTTGATTCCAGATTTAAGGTCCCCCCTCCCCCGGCCCCCAAGCTTGTTTTATTTTTATTTATGACTCTGTAAGATGTAAAGTGAAAGTGAGTTGCACAGTCGTGTCGGACTTTCTGCAAGCCCATGGACTGTAGCCCACCAGCCTCCTCTGTCCTTGGAATTCCCCAGGCAGGAGTCCTGGAGTGGGCTGCCATAGCCAGGTTTAAAATGAAGACTCGACCAGAAGGCCCCTCGGCTCCCCTTGGCTGGCCCGCGCCGCGCCCTGCTGTCGGAGCCGCGTGCCCGTTGACTCTACCAGCCCGCTCTGCTCCTGCCTTCTGGGCATCTCCAGTGTTCCTCAGCGACAGGCAGCACAGCAGGGAGCGGCGCCTGCGTGTCTTTCCGTGCTGTTGGAGGTGTATCTTTAGGGTAGATTCCTAGACGGGCGGCGGGTCAGTGCGTGTCCAGCTGTGCCCACCCCTCCAGGGGCTGTGGGCCCAGCAGGGCGGGGACCTGTCCTCACGGCCTCGCCCGCCTGAGAGGCTGCCATTCTCACTGGAAGCGGGGATTTTCCAAATGTCTGTGGATTGTTCAGAAGGGTGGAAGCATTACGTGAGGAGAGCTTTGAAACCCTCCGGGACAAGAGGCGAGAGGTGGGGAATCTTAAGAAGGCCAGTTAAGGAGGAAGGTGAAGGTTGCGTGGCTGTGTACTGGAGCATGCTTCCAACGTTTATGCACATCTGAGCATCTTTATTGTGAAATGTCAGAGGACAGAGCCCCGGAAGACACAGGCCAGGTAGGGATGAGGGGAGGTGTTCACTGAGCGCCTTCCTCAGAGGCACACTCCGCTCCTGCCCTGCCGGGGTGAGCACGTGCCTTCGCATCTCGTGGGGGCGGGCCGGGTGGTCCATGCTGGGGCAGGGGTGGTTCTGCCACCTCGCCCCGGGGCCCCCCAGCTCACAGAGCCCCCCACCCCGCAGATCAAGATGTTCTTCGAGGAGCACTTACACCTGGACGAGGAGATCCGCTACATCCTGGATGGCAGCGGGTACTTTGACGTGCGGGACCAGGAGGACCAGTGGATCCGGATCGCCATGGAGAAGGGGGACATGATCACCCTGCCCGCCGGCATCTACCACCGCTTCACGCTGGACGAGAAGGTGGGCTCGCGGCCGCTCGGCTGGAGTGTGGTCTGTGCGCCTGTCGGACGCTCAGCCCCGGCAGTGCCAGGCGAGGAAGCTGCCTCAGCGAGCAGCTGGGGGTTCACGAGGGCCGGGGGTCTGCAGGGGCGCACATGAGCCCGCACCCCCCAGGCACGTGCCCGGGCCAACGGGAGGCGCCCCTCTAGGGGTCCCTGCTCCTTCATCATTCGAGAGCATGTCCGTTGGGCCTCAGCCGTCGGGCGCTGGAACCATGGACACGGTCACAGAAGCAGGAGAAGGGTGGTCTGGGGCTCCCTCCATGGGCTTGGGACTGACTTGAGACTCACGGGTGTGCTCAGCTTAAAGCTCAGGACTTGGAGAGGATGTGCGAGGGAAGGTCGCCCCACTCCTGGCCCCAGCGTCTCTCCCTGGAGTTGGCTGCGATCAGGCCCTCGTGCCCAGGAGCCAGCCAACTTCTGACGGGGGTGGCGCCCCTCTTTTCTGCTCGCTGCGCTTCGGGACGGTTTCCTGTTGGCATATAGAGAGCCCCAGCCTGTGCGCAGCCGCCTGCTGGCCACTCTGGGACACACTCTGGTTTACTCGGGGAGTGGTGACCCCGAGAGATGGGTCCACCAGCTGTCTCCAGTTCGCTGCTGTCATAAACGGCTCCGGGAGAAAGAACCTCACGCATTTGCCATCGTGTCCCTTGTAGGACATGTGCACCCTGGCTGGACAGGGGTGCAGGTTCCTAACCGTGCTGAGGGAGGGGCCCGCCTGCAAGGCGGTGTGTGTATCGAGAGCGTGGGCCCGACGCTGCCCTGCGGCTGCCTGAGCACGGGCCCTCCTGCCTTTCAAAGGAATGTGCGTGAGAACAGGGGGAGCAGCCCGGAGCGTGACCTCACGGCTGTGTAACCAGCGCCGCTGTCTATGTCTCCCCAGAACTACGTGAAGGCCATGCGGCTGTTCGTGGGAGACCCCGTGTGGACGCCATACAACCGGCCGTCGGACCACCTCGAGGCCCGGACGCGGTACCTGGAGTTCCTGGCCCGGACGGCCTAGCGGCGCTGCGGGCCCCTCGTGAGGCAGCATGGAGTCTGTCCCTTTCCCCTGCTTCAGCGCTGCAGGCGCGAGGTCGGGGAGCCTCCTCTGCAAGCCTGTCAGATCAGAACACCATTTTTTTGATCAGAACATGTTTTAATGGACGGAGCTATGGAGCTGGTTGGATGTGCAACCAGCTGGAGATTTGGGCGGGTGATTCACTGCTCTGATTCGGGGTCAGGGGTCAGTGGCCCCACACTAGCTCTAGCCTTCAGCTCTGACCAGTGAGTTTCATCTCCCCAAATACAGCCACTTGCTGCCTGGTTCTCGGGCTTTTAAACAGGCGCCAGGCGAGGCCATACCTGCCCTGTGCAGGCATGTGACAGTGAGTGACAGGACGGGTGGAGAGGTCACCCACTTTTCTCCCAAGACACAGGGGTGCTGGGGGGGAAGCTGGCATGCTGGGGGACGTGCACTCGCTTATGCCACTTTCTTGCTCAGAATAAAGCAGCTGCCTTGATGCTCTGCTGGGGGCTTGGAGCCGCCTTAGATTCTGGTGCTTGTGGTTCCTTCCAGCCGCCCCGTTCGCCTCCCTTGTCTGACGCGTGTGCGTATGTCTGTGTTTCCTGGGTCAGCGCTGCTCCGCGTGCGGTTTCTAGGTTAAACTCGAACAGTAAATGTCTTCTACAATCAAGCCTTTGAATTTTAACAAGAATTGGTACATCGTTTGTATTTTTAATCAACAGTTTTGAGATAGAATTATATCTCATTTGTTATAATCATAGAAAAACCCTGAATTAGCGTCAGATTTGAAGGGCAGTTTGCTTTGGGTATTCTTTTAAGCTGGATTAAAAATCTTTATGTGGAAATGGATGTCATCGCTTCCACGTTGGTTTTGGCATGTGTCCAGGCATGGAGGGACCCCAGGCCTCGCCATGTGGGTGAACGCTGGACTTAGGGTCAAGCTGCATGCCGGCCACACGGGGGTAACACCGTCAGCCCCCAGGGTCGGGCGCTGCCCCTCCTGACAGGGCTCAGGAGATGAGACGGAACCTCGGAGCAGGGGTGGCTCCTCCTGTGGGCACCGTCAGTCATAGAGAAGATGGTGGTTTATGGATTCGCAGTTGTCAGGGGCTCCAGGAGCACCCGCCCGGGGGCTGAGCTGTCTGTGTGGACCTGGGAGCACTGCTTGCTGAGGGAGACGTGTCTCAACAGGTCACTGGACAGGCGTGCCCTCCCTGCAGGTGTGCAGCACTCAGGGTGGCGTGCAGCTCACGGATATACAGTGCGTTAAAGCAGAGACATCACTTTGCCTGCAAAGACCCGTCTAGTCAAGGCTATGGCTTTCCCAGTGGTCATGTATGGATGTGAGAGTTGGACCATAAAGAAAGCTGAGTGCCGAAGAACTGATGATTTTGAACTGTGGTGTTGGAGAAGACTCTTGAGAGTCCATTGGATAGCAAGGTGATCAAACTATTCAATCCTAAAGGAAATGAGTCCTGGGTGTTCATTGGAGGGACTGATGCTAAAGCTGAAACTCCAGTACTTTGGCCACCTGATGTGAAGAACTGACTCACTTGAAAAGACCCTGATGCTGGGAAAGATTGAAGGCAGGAGGAGAAGGGGACGACAGAGGATGAGATGGTTGGATGGCATCACATGAGTTTGAGTAGACTCCAGGAGTTAGTGATGGACAGCGAGGCCTGGCGGGCTGCAGCCCATGGGGCCTCAGAGTCGGACACGACTGAGTGACTAAGCACAGCATGGTAAGGAGGTAAAGTTAACAGCAGAAACGCAAGCCAAAGGCAGTGGGGGTGCCCCACAGGCGATGCTGTTTGCTGAGTTGCAGGGAGTTGGGAGCAGAGCCCGACCTCACAGACCTCAGACACGCCTGGGGCCGTGAGCATCACTGCTCCTCCAGGCCCAGCTCCTCGCGGGTGGGGTTGGGGGGTGGACGCTGAGGGGAGCTGCTGTGCTGTGCTTAGTTGGTCGGTCGTGTCCGACTCTTTGCGACCCCATGGACTGTAACCCACCAGGCTCCTCTGTCCATAGGATTCTCCAGGCAAAAATCCTGGAGTGGGTTGCCGTGCCCTCTTCCAGGGGGATCTTCCCGATCCAGGGACTGAACCCCGGTCTCCGCTGCAGGCGGATTCTTTACCATATGAGCCACCAGGGACGTCCAAGAAGACTGAGGGGGTCACCTATCCCTTCTCCAGGGGCTCTTCCTGACCCAAGAATCGAGCTGGGGGCTCCCTCATTGCGGGTGGATTCTTCACCAGCTGAACCACCAGGGAAACCCTGCTGAGGGGAAGGGAGGGGGCACATCTCAGGAGGCTGAGCCCAGGGGTCTGCCCCCTCCCCCAGAGACCCTGATGTTGCTTCTCCCAGGAGCTCAGGCCGAACAGGCTTGCAGGAGTGCATCTCGGTGACCCCGGAGCCTCGCCCTCTGGCCTCCTTCTCTGCTCCTTACGGAGGGGACTTGGTGTAGCCGGGTTTGGGGGCTCGCTCCTCACACTGCTCCCTGCCCAGCTCCGGTCTCCCAAAGCTGGGGGCTATCGTGTCTGCCGAGGGGGCCGGGGTCACTCAGCCTTGGAAGAGGGGCACCGGGTTTCCACCTGCTGGAGGGTCAGCGTGCAGGATGCGACTGCCCCCCCCCCCCCACAACACCCCGCAAGGTTCTAGACTCCGGCTTCCTTCCAGGGCGAGAGGCTGGCCTGTCGCTTTGCTCGGGGAGCCCATCTCCCCAGGTCTGAGACCTCCACAGCAGCCCTGGGGGTGGCGGGCCGGTTCTGGGGAGGCCCCTCCTGGCTGCGTCCTCACGCGGTGCGGGGCGGGGGTGGCAGCCCTGCCGGGTCCTCCTGAGACCACCATCCGGGGTGGTAGAGGGGGACCCGTGAGCCGGGGCCCCGCAGACAGGAAGCTGACTCCACAGGTGGACAAGGGGGCCCGGATTGCTGGGCGGGGCAATCAGCGCTCCTGATTAGAGACCACAGGCAGCACCGGCAGGACTTCATCGCCAGCGCTAGTGCTGCGGCTGCAGGTGTGGGGGGAGTGTGTGTGTGCATGCACACGTGTGTGTGCAGGGGCAGTGTGTATGTGCGCGTGTGCACAGGGGAAGTGTGTGTGCAGTGTGTGTGTCCACACGGGGGAAGTGTGTGTGTGCACGCGTGTGAGGGGGAAGTGTGTGTGTGTGTGCACATGGGGGAAGTGTGTGTGTGCAGTGTGTGTGCGTGTGTGTTGGAAGTTTGTGTGTGTGTATATGTGTGTGCACGCGTGTGCAGGCTGTGCATACATGTGTGTTGGGGGAAGTTTGTGTCTGTGTGTGTGTGCGCACGTGCAGTGTGTGCGTACGTGTGTGGGAAGTTTGTGTGTGTATATGTGTGTGCGCACACGTGCAGTGTGTGTGCGCGCCTGCGCCCGCATGTGCTGCAGATGCAGACGCGCAGGGAAGTATGCGGTCGCCCGGCGTTTCCAGGTGTTCTCCAGGCTCCGCCTTAGGAGGCCGTTTTCCCAAACATCCTCTTAGGCGTCCAGGGGGCCGCAGAATCGGCCACGACTGAGCCACTGAACTGAACTGAGCTCTTGAGTGCGGTGGCGACCGGGAGGACACCTAGGTGGCCTGGGGCCCGTGTGCCCCGCGGCCCCTTCTGGAATGGGGCCTGCCTTTCTAAGGAAGGAGGCCCCCTACTCAGACCCCTGTCCTTTGGTTTCCCCCTCCTGGATTTCAATGAATGCATTTTATTCTTTGGGTTTCAAATGCTTGTGTTTAATTTGCGCACAGTTCCAAGAAATCCGGGAGCCAGGCGGAGTCTCATCTGAAGGACGCAGGAGCCCTGCAGAGGCGCATCAGTGCAGTCCGGGCAGTCTGCGGGCACACCCGTGTCTTGGGGCCCGCGCCACCGTTAACTAATCCTGATGGCTGGCTGGTGAGGCGGGCCACTGACGGGGGCCCACAGGGACACACGGGCAGAAGCACACTCTGGGGGTCCGCGGAGACCAGAGGTCCCAGGGGGCGTCTGGGAGGACCCTGGAGTGGATCAAGCCTGTTTCCACCTCCTGAGCGCTGCCAGCAGGCATCTCACCGAAGCCTCCTGTCGCTGGAGCCTCGGGACCTGACCTTGCTTGGAAATGGGGTCCTTGCAGGTGTGACGGCACACAGCTCTCAGGGAGGTCCTCCCAGGTGAGGGCGGCCCTGAACCCGGACCCAGGGTCCTTACTGAAGAGGAGATGGGGGGCAGAGGCCGCGCGGGCACCCTGAGGGCCGGGCGGGGCTGTGACCGGAGCCCCCTGAGCCAGCCTCGCAGAGCCCAGGAGCGCACGGCCGGCCTGGACTGAGGCGCAGGCTCGGGGCATGTCCAGCTGCCTATTTGTGGGTGTCTGCTCTGGCAACGTCAGCAAGCTGAGCACAGCCCGTCCCCCATTTCTCAGGCGAGACCCGAGGCTCCGAGTGCTCAGCTCTCCATCTGAGCTCCTGTAGGTGTCCTGGTCCCCAGACGCCCCCACGCAGGTGACCTCCAGTCACATCCTTCGAGGACCCCGAGTGGGAGACTCACGACGTGGCGAGCCCACCCTGCTCACCAGCCACACGAGGCCGCCTGGCATGGCAGTCACCCAGGGGCGCCCATGTGGTCTCCTGCCCAGATCTGCTGTCCCCAGACAGGGCTGGGGAGCCATCCCCACGTCTTCCTGAAGTGAGTCCTCCCCGCTCCCTCACCCTCCTTGCCCAGCACCCGCCAAGTACCCTGCTCTCTGGAGTAACTGGGGTCGGGGGGAGGTATGGGGGGAGCTCAACGTGGGGACGGCGCTGAAACTGCAGCAGGGTCCTGAGTGAGGGACCCTGAGGTCCGAGATGCTCTGTGGCCAGTAACTGGAAAGGTTGGGTCCACTTTCTAGGAGGGGGTCATGGGGGGGTGCACGGATTTTATCTGCATTATTTATGCATCTGTAGTGGGTAATAGACTTGTCTGAGGTTCAAGTAGGGCCACATTTGCACATAATCCCCAATGGGTGAATTGGCCATCTCCTCTTACATGTGAGACGGGCTGAGAAGGCTTGGTCACCAGCAAGCTGGGCTGGATGTGGTCACGGGCTGGGGGTCCTTCCCCCCTGGCCCAGGCCTAGCCCTGGGGGCGGCCTGGGTCTGCCTGCTGGTGAGGAGGCAGGCGGGGGTGGGGTGGGCGCCGCCCTGACGTGTGCGGGGGATGGAGGGGTACGCGAGGAGCCTCCTGCCCTCACCTCCTCTGGAGGGACAGAGGCCCCCTGCCCGGGGAGGGGACGGCCTGCTCTACCTCTGCTGGGCATGAAGCCCTGGCTATGAGCGGGCGCCCACCGGCCTCCCCCACCACTGCAGCCTCTTTGCTTGATGCTCTCAGGACCGCTGGCCTTGCTGTCCATGCCAGGCCAAGGTGGCAGAGGGTATCCCTGTCCTTAAACAGCCCCTGGTGCCCGTGCCGCTGGCACACTCACTCTGAGCCACGAGGCTCCGCACGTATTTGTCTCCAGTTCTGTAGACGTGTATCTACAGACGGCTTCCCTGGTGGTCCACTGGTTACGAATCTGCCCGGCAATGCCGGCAACGAGGCTCCAGTCTCTGCTTAGGGAAGATTCCACACGCAGCAGGGCAGCTAAGCACGTGTGCCACGACTACTGAAAACTGTGAGCCTAGAGCCCGTGCTGGGCAAGAAAGAGGCCACTACCACGAGAAGCCCCCGCAACTGCAACTAGAGAAAGACCACAGGCGGCAAGGGAGACCCAGCGCAGCCAAGAAACCACCACCCACGGAAAAGTCACGTGTATCTGCAGTCGGTGCTGCTGGTCAGCCGCTCAGTCCTGACTCTGCGACCCCGCGGACTGCAGCGCGCCAGGCCTCCCCGTCCATCACCAACTCCCGGAGCTCGCTCAAACTCACGGCCATTGAGTCGGTGACGCCATCCAATCATCTCATCCTCTGTCGTCCCCTTCTGCCCTCAATCTTTCCCAGTATCAGGGTCTTTTCCAGTGACTCAGTTCTTCACATCAGGTGGCCTAAGTATCAGAGCTTCAGCTTCAGCATCAGTCCTTCCAATGAATATTCAGGATTGAATTCCTTTAGGATGGACTGGTTTGATCGTGCAGTCCAAGGGACTCTCAAGAGTCTCCTCCAACACCACAGTTCAAAAGCATCAATTCTTTGGTAATCAGCTTTCTCTACAGTCCAGCTCTCACATCCCTATGTAACTACTGGAAAAACCATACCTTTGACTACAGGGACATTTTGTTGGCAAAGTAATGTCTCTGCTTTCTAATATGCTGTCTAGGTTGGTCATACCTTTTCTTCCAAGGAGTAAGCGTCTTTTAATTTCATGGCTGCAGTCACCATCTGCAGTGATTTTGGAGCCCCAAAAATAAGGTCTGACACTGTTTCCCATCTATTTGCCATGAAGTGATGGGACCAGATGCCGTGATCTTCATTTTCTGAATGCTGAGTTTTAAGCCAGCTTTTCACTCTTCTTTCACTTTCATCAAGAGGCTCTTTAGTTCCTCATCACTTTCTGCCATAAGGGTGATGTCATCTGCATATCTGAGGTTATTGATTTTTCCCAGCAATCTTGATTCCAGCTGTGCTTCATCTACCTTGGCATTTCGCATGATGTACTCTGCATATACTTAAATATGCAGGGTGAAAATATACAGCCTTGATGTACTCCTTTCCTAATTTGGAACCAGTCTGTTGTTCCATGTCTGGTTCTGACTGTTGCTTCTTGACCTGCATACGGGTTTCTCAAGAGGCAGGTCAGGTGGTCTGGTATTCCCGTCTCTTGAAGAATTTCCCCCAGTTTGTTGTGATCCACAAAAAGGCTTTAGTGTAGTCAATGAAGCAGATGTTTTTCTGGAACTCTCTTGCTTTTTCCATGATCCAGCAGATGTTGGCAATTTGATCTCTGGTTCCTCTGCCTTTTCTAAATCCAGCTTGAACATCTGGAAGTTCTGGGTTCACGTACTGTTGAAGCCTGGCTTGGAGAATTTTGAGCATTACTTTACTAGCATGTGAGATGAGTGCAATTGTGTGGTAGTTTGGATTCTTTGGCATTGCCTTTCTTTGGGATTGGAATGAAAACAGACTGTTCCCAGTCCTGTGGCCACTGCTGAGTTTTCCAAATTTCCTGGCTATTGAGTGCAGCACTTTCACAGCATCATCTTTCAGGATTTGAAACAGCTCAACTGGAATTCCATCACGTCCACTAGCTTTGTTCCTAGTGATGCTTCCCAAGGCCCACTTGACTTCGCATTCCAGGATGTCTGGCTCTAGATTAGTGATCACACCATCATGATTATCTTGGTCATGAAGATTTTTTTTTGCACAGTTCTGTGTATTCTTGCCACCTCTTCTTAGTATCTTCTGCTTCTGTTAGGTCCATACCATTTCTGTCCTTTATTGAGCCCACCTTTGCATGAAATGTTCCCTTGGTATCTCTAAGTTTCTTGAAGAGATCGCTAATCTTTCCCATTAAAGACAGCAATCAGCAACATATCTATTTCGTTTTAAATATGAATGGCATTTCAGAGCACACACATCCTAACCCTGACACCTGGAGGCGTGGGCATGCCCACATTCATGCATACTTGGGTCTCCCCGGTAACCACTGTGTGCACTCCTCAGCTAAGGGGCATGGCACACTTTCACTACCTTCTTTAAATCACTGCTTATTTTTTAAAGGCAAAACATTTACCAGTTTCGGTGACTTTTTCCCACTGGTTATAACACACACACACATTATGTAGAAACAGCAGCTCAGTCATAAAAGGGAAAATAAAAATGCGTTTCAGCCCATCCTTCCTGTGACTGTAGTTTAACATCAATTATTAGTTTTCAGCCTTTTCTATTAACATGTGTGTTGTGTAAACATACATTTGAGGACTCTTCCAGGTCATTAACTTTTTAAACGATATGGTCTTGTGTGAATGGCCCCCAGGAATGCATGGTGATGAATGGAAACACTCTATTATAAAAATTTCTGACTCAGTTACCAGTTTATTTTCCAGAAATGCTCCATCGTTTTTCTGCTCACACACGTGTGTGTTCCCATGAGGCCCCCCAACGGCTGCGGGGTGTGGGTGTCTCAGCTTGGGTGACGAGCCCCGTGGACAACAGCTTCAGCAACAGACGCTGACCTGTCAGGGCCTGGGGGCTGAGGCTGCAGGGTGGTCCCTGGGCCTTGCTCCTCACCAGGTCCTCTCCTGGGCGCCCACCCTCGGGACTCCATCCCACCTGGATACCTCCTTGGAGGCCCATCTCTGCAGACGGCCATGCTGGGGTTTGGGGAGATTCTGGGGGAGCAGCTTTTGGGGTGCTTCCTGGGTTTGTGATGTGCAGTTGAGGCCTGGATCTGGGATCAGGGGGCACAGGGTATGGGTCTCCCCTGGGCTGGGACTCCCCGCTCCCGGGAGGCAGGCCAACAGTACTCGATGCATTTGGTTTAGAACCTTAAAGGAAAACAGCGTGTAAAGCAGGTAGATCACAAGTGTGAGCCCAGAGGCTGCGGACGCTCTGGGTGGGGGTGGGGGCGGGGGTCCCCTCCCTGCCTGAGCTGGAGGTGCCCCTCACTCTCTCTGGAGGTGTAGGCCCAGTCCTTCTGGCGGCCTCTCCAGTCTCTCCTATTTCACAGGGGAACTAATCTGTCTCAACGACTGCTGAGACCCTCTGCCCAGGAGACGATGCATTTGTGTGTTTACCACAGAAATGACTAGAAACAGAGCTCGGCTCTGCGTTATGCAATACTTGTTTATATCAGAATCTTAAGAGAACTCTGCTTTAAAATGTGCTAGCAGAGCTCAATAACTTAAAGGGCCCCTGCCAGGGTTCTTGAATCAGGTGTGTTAGACACTTTAACGGCAGGAGTGACCGTGTAGGCACGGGAGCAGACACCGACCCCCAGAGCTGAGAGCAGTGACCCCCGTCCTGGCCCCACTGCCCACGCAGGCCCGTGTCCTCGCCCCCGCCCGTGCTGGAAACACGCAGGACGAAGAATGGATTCGCTCCCCCGCACCAGACTCCTCCGAGGGGCTCAGCAGAGGCTGGAAAAGGCCCCAGGGAGCAGAGTGGAGCTGCAGCTCTGAGGCGGGGGGAACGGGCCCTCTCCCCCCATCTACGAATCTCTAGAACGCTCTGGCTCAGGGCGAGAACTCTGTGTGTTACGTGGTCAGCTCTCCCCTGAGGCTGCTGGGAGTGGCCTGGGATGCCCCCGGCCCCTGTGCATGCGCACCCCATGTCTGCAGCCTGCTGATGGAGGAGGCGGTGGGCAGACGCCGGGCGGGAGGGCCGGGGGTGTGCACGGGGGCGCTAGGCCAGCTTGAGGCACTGCGTGTTGAAGCAGTCGCCCTCCGTGTTGGCCACGGCCTCCAGCAGGGCCTGCTTCTTCTGCAGGCTGCGGGACGACTCCAGCTCGTACATGGTGGTCAGGTTGAAGAGCACGCTCTCATGCAGGTGCTGCCGTGGGTCCCGCTGGGCCATGGCCTCCAGCTGCTGCAGCGAGTCCTTGAGGCGGCCCAGGTACAGCAGGCACACAGCCGCGTTGTTGTTGGCCTGGGGGGCGGGGGCAGGGCTGGGTGGGGGTCTGCGGGCGGCTCAGGGACCCCCAGCCCTGGAGGGTGCCTGACACCAGCGGACACGCCACCTCGGCCCAGGGCATCTTACCACTGCATTTGACGGGTCCACCCTCAGGATCTCTGTGAAGAACCTGTGCGCTTCGGCGAAGTTATTCTGACCGAGGTGAAGGAAAGCTCTGCAAATAAGTGACACGGGAAGGGTGATCCAGAAGTCGGGATGCAGGCGGGTGGGTGGCGGGGACGCTGAGGGGGCAGCTCCAGCAAGTGGAAGCTCGCGGGGAGGGCGCGGGGAACGCAGTCTGTAATAAGGCCTTATCTTTGTGGGCAGACAGACCATAACTAGAGTAGGCATCCTGATCAGTTCGAAAGAGAGAGAAACATCAGGTCACTATGCTGTGGAACAGGAACGAACGGTGGTTCAGGTCAACGACACCCAAACAAGCTCACAGAGAACAGGTCCGATCTGTGGTCACCGGGGGAGGAGGGCAGGGACTGGGGGAAGGTGGCCGAAGGTGCAAGGCTCCGTATGGACAGGTGCCCAGTGCAGCGCCCAGCACCGAGTGCCAGCCATAGCGCTGCGTGTGGCGTGTGACGCTGGCTGCGTTCCGTCTGTAATTTTCTGTCTGTATGAGATGATGAGTGCTCCCTACTCTGTGGGCGTCACCGCACAATGTATGGAAATCAGGTCGTTCCTGTTCGCACCAGAAACCCGCACTATGCTGTTACTTACATCTCAGTAAAGCTGGAAAACACAGAACAGAAATACACACCTGTTCATCAAAACCATGATTTTGCCCTGTAGTCCATCCAACTTCTGCGTTACTTTCTCTACGTCTTGAAAGTACTTTTCAGCTGTTTTTATGTCTCCAATCTGCTTTGACAAAATGAAGTAGTCAATTCAGGTGACGAATGTTAAATCTATACCTACACATACAGCTCCCCAACGTCAGGTGAGGAAACTGAAGACATAATTACATAGCAGGCACGGTGAAACTTTGGTAGTCACTTACTGTCATTTTTCATTAAAAAACAAAAAGCAAAAGCCATTTAGGACAGAGCAGGATGTCAACATCTGTCCACATGTCAGAAAGTGAGTGATTAAATTATATACAAAAAGGCAACTGAAAAGGCAATATAATAAAACGTTCTGTGATATATCTAGTAAGCAAATAAACACAAACTACTTATTTGAAGAAAAAACATGATATAATAAGTGGAAGAACTAATCAAGGAAAAGAAACCATAAGTAAAACAGAATTACAGATATAAGAGGAGAAATGACCTCAGGTAAGATGAAACTGAAATGATTATGAAAGAGGACTACTTTACAGAACTCTAAGCAGATACATGTGAACACACGGAGCAGACATGTGGTCTTTATTACTCTAAGTGAAGAAGGCTGAGCGCCGAAGAATTGATGCCTTTGAACTGTGGTGTTGGAGAAGACTCTTGAGAGTCCCTTGGACTGCAAGGAGATCCAACCAGTCCATTCTAAAGGAGATCAGTCCTGGGATTTCTTTGGAAGGAATGATGCTGAAGCTGAAACTCCAGTACTTTGGCCACCTCATGCGAAGAGTTGACTCATTGGAAAAGACTCTGATGCTGGGAGGGATTGGGGGCAGGAGGAGAAGGGGACAACAGGATGAGATGGCTGGATGGCATCACTGACTCGATGGATGTGAATCTGAGTGAACTCCGGGAGACAGTGATGGACAGGGAGGCCTGGCGTGCTGCGATTCATGGGGTCGCAAAGAGTCAGACACGACTGAGCGACTGAACTGAACTGAAATTGCCAAAATTGATCCCAGAAACAGAGAAGAAACCTCTCCCACACATGGAACACTAAAGCTGTTAATAAGTTGTCCCAGAAACCCCAGGAGTGAGGCTCAGGCCTCTCTGAGCCAATTATTCACAGCTTCCAGCAACAGATAATTCTAGAACTATCTGAGAGCAGAGAGAGAAAAAGTAAGCTACTTCTATGAAGACAGAAAACAGATACCAAGTGCTGCGAGAACAGTGGGTACACGCACACACACGCATGTACACGCACATACATGCACACATGTACACACGTATGCGTGCGCACACACGCATGTGCACACACATGTACGTGCGCGCGCACATGCACAAACCCAGACCAAGGGCAGCTGCAAAGAGCTGGGCCCTCCCCCGGAGCGCAGGGTTTTGGAGGGCGGGGTGCAGCCCTGTGTGTTTTGGTGGTGGAAACTGAAGACGCTCCCACACCTGCTTCTGCCTTCCTTCCTGGGGAGGAGGGCGCGAGAGGCCCTGGGGGGTCTGGGGCGGGAGAGGAGCCCACGGCGTCAACTCGTTTCTGCGGCAACAGGGCAACGCCTCAGTCACTCGTCTCTGCACCGCCTTATGGGAATCTACGTACATTCAGGTGCAGCAACTGGCCTCCCCATCACATCGAAGCTGGAGGCTTGATACTCAGTACGGTCAAACCAGGACCAGAAGAGAACCCGCCTCCTGACACCAACAGACGTCTGACTCGACACCCTTCCCACGCCTTCTCAGACCTGCAGGCCTCGTGCCGAGGCGCAGCCCCCAACCGCCCAGCCCCTCACACCTGCAGGAAGATCCGGCCGACGCAGCTCAGCACCTGCGGCTCCTGCTCCGGGTGGAACTGGACGACCGCGCGGTACGCGTCCACGGCCAGCACGTAGTCCTGCGGGAGCACAGACCTCGTGAGAGGGGGCACCTGCCCGGAGCAGGGCGGACGGCCCAGCGGGCCGGCTCCGGGGTCTGGGCGTGGCCCCTGTCCCCAGAGCCCTCCTCTCCGGGGGGTCTGGCTGTGCACTTGGCCTGCGGGTCTTTCTCCTTCCATCCACAGAGCAGCAACTACCATTTCACCCGGACCAACTTTTTCCTGCTTCTGTCAGGCCCTAGGGCCCGAGCTCGGACAGCAGGCGGCCCGTCCCGTCTGCAGATGCTGTCTGGGGCTTGTGCCAACAGCTCGCTGTCTCTTGACGGGCGCAGTTGCAGACCACAGGCCTCCACGGTCCGTCAAACCCCTGAAGGTACTTCTCTTTCTTTACTTGCCTCCATCTTCGTCCTCACGCAGACTGGGACTGGCAGTCGCTAGTTTGCTGACTGGGGCGTTAGATGACCGGGAACGTTCCACAGGAAAACCAGGCGCAGACCCGCCAGCCCGGCACCTTTGAGCAAAGCTCATCCGAACGAACTAGGCCCCTGGTGGCCGCGGGGAGCCGGCCACACCCGCTGCCCGTGCCCCACGCGTGTGAGTGCCTGTGTCCACGAGAGCGTGCAGAGGGCGAGGGCCCTCTCCTGGGGGCGCGGTGGCCCCGGGCCCCTCAGACCTGGACGGGAGCCCCGGGGTGGCTGCAGTGCTGGGCTCAGGCGTGCTCCCAGGAGCCCGGCCCAGAGCTGCTGTCAGCCAGAGGCTGTTCCCGGAGACGGTCCTCTGCTGGGTGAGGACACGCCGCCCCTTCAGGGACATCAGCTGCATTGAGCCCTCCAGGGAGAGCGCCGTCCACTCTGGCCGGGCAGCCGCGGCCTGATGGTGCCGTGAGTGGCCAGCGCACAGGGCTGGGCAGGGCAGGGTGACCTGTCTCAGGGCTGGGGGCGTCCAGGCTGTGACTCTGGCTGCTCTGCCCGACAGCGTTCTGGGTGGAAGTTCGGGGGCTGAGGCGTACGGACGGACAGCTCATCGTCGGAAAGGTAAGTGTCAGGTCACCTGGCTGAACTGGTGCCAGAGCCCACTGCCCCCCACCGCGAGGCTGGCTTGGCACCACGGCCTCACGCTGCTGTCCAAATAGGCTTGCCCAAGGTGGCAGCCAGATGCACACGTGTGCCGAGGCTGTGACCGCAAGATGCTTCACTCCTTTTTAACTCAAGAACACAAAAGAATCATCTAAAATGTCACATTAAACCGCATTTGTAGCACAGGCACTTCTGAAGCGCCATGTTGGTTCTGTGCTGGGTTCCGAGAGCACGGATGGCAGGCAGAGTCAGGGCAAGGGGACCCCCTTGGCGAGCACAGGGCCGGGACCCCGGGGAGCACGGAGCGCGAGGACTTCAGGAGCCCCGTTCAGACCCGAGTCTGCGGATGTTCCGCTTAGTAGAAACTGAAGCACGCAGACCCCAGGCGTGCCCCTGCCCCTCTGCTTGCAGGCCGCGTGGGGGCCCTCCCCCTCCGAGGGCCCAGGGCTCCCCACCTCCGGGCAACGGTACCTTCATGAGCAGCAGGCAGTTGGCCATGGAGCACGTCACCCGGCCCAGGCGGGCCCGCCACAGCTGCACGGAGGCTGCAAGAGAGGAGGGGTGAGCACCCGGGGACGCGGCCAGCAGCCCAGCCACAGATGGACGGAGCCCCCACGTCTGCGGCCCCGCCCTGGCCACGGCTTCCTGTGCCACTCAGCACACTCCTCGGGGCTGTGCTCTTGACGGCCACCCAGCTTCAGGAGGACAGAGCCTGACTGGACCAGGAGACGAGCCCGTTGTGTAGCAGGGCCACCCTGGGGGGTTGTGGACAGGCGGGGCTCCCCACTACAGGGCTGTGGACAGTCACACGTGGGTGTTAGCACCGCAGCCCTGGTGACAGCAGCCTGCCTACCCGAGGCCTGGGTGTCCCACCTGCTTACCTGGAAGCAATGGTTCCTAACCCAGCTGCCTCGCCAGGCTCCGAGGGCTGGCGGGGGAGGAGACGTGGGGTGGGAGGGTGGAGAGGCCAGGGCAGGTCAGGCCCCGGGAGGACCCTCCTCCTGCTGCCGGGACCAAGGGGCAACTCTGAGGTAAGAACCTCCTAGAAAGGATGCTCGTTCCGGGAGGAAAGCAGTGAGGAGACGCGTGCGGGAGAGGGTGAGTGAGGCGGATGGAGGCTGCGACCCGGAGCAGGCGGGGCTGGCCCGCCAGGAACGCGGGCGGCACTGACCTTGCCTGTTCTCCTGTGCGATGCTGCGCGTGGCCCCATCCTCCGCCAGGCCCTGCTCCAGGTTGGTCAGGATCTGCGGGACACGCAAGGACAGGAGTGGGTCTGCCTCTGGACGCTCTGCTGAGACGCTCCAGGAGCAGCAGTTTTCTCTGCCGAGGAGGGTCTCCCGGGGACACGAGTCAAGCGTCACTGCTCGGCACGCATGGGGCGGATGGCAGAGAGAGCGGTGGCCCTCTGGCTCGAGGAGGGTTAGGGCTGACGACGCCCGCAGAGCGCCTGGGGAGCCCGACACGCGGAGCGTGTGCCCGCTCTGTCCGGGAAGCTCCAGGTATGGGACACAAGAGGACGATTATTCTCTTCTGTGAAAACATCAGTCTCGCTCCTCCGGGACATCTGAGGCGTGCGGCCCTTTATTAATCTATCGCTTAAGTTCTGAGCATCTGTCACTTTACACCGTTTTTCCTGTTTGGCTAATGGCCTTGAACCACTTCTTTTGTGACTCTTTCCCTAAAGAAAGCAAGTTGCTGCCCTGCAGATCTGGGCAAAGGGTGGATTCTCACGGAGAGCAGGGTGAGGAGCGAGACTTAACAGTGAGCACTGACTGCTGGGGAGAGAAATAAAGATGTGTTAATAGGGACGGGCTGAGGGCTCCTGGTCCTGTGACGACGTGCTTCAGGCAGGCGCTCTGCGGAGACGCCCTCGCTCTGCGGCTCACCCTGCCGGCAGCACTGCCCTCCGCAGCTCACCCCAGAGGGGAAGCTCGCCGCCAGCAAAGCAGCTGCTCCAGGCTCTCCCTGGCCTCGTCCCTGTACCTGGGATGGGCCACTGGGCCTCCTCGCCCTCAAGGGTCTGCACTTCACACCAGGAGGAGGATGACGTGCCATGAACACAGAGGCCTGTCCTACCGTGACCGCTCGGGACACACCTGCATTTTACAGGTGTAACAGCTGCAAAGGCGAGCTAGTTGGTCTAAACCAGGCCACATTTTCTGGCTACTTATCAGCTGTCTCCTGACCAGGAACAGCAGTCTTAATGGCCCAATGAGAGGGGACTGCCGGGAGCCAGCATGGGGAATCCCGCCCGTGGCAAAGGTCACGAGGAAGGGGGCCTGACAAACGCAAAGGCGGGGTCAGGCCTCAGGGGTCCTGCACTTTCTCGTCTGCTCCCCAAACCGGAGTCTGCCTGCGTCACTGCGTTATGCTTCCCACCTCCTCTTCTGACATGACAGGGGGCTGTCCCCCACCACCTTCCTCTAAGGAGTTAACCTGGAGCTTCAGTTAGTAAGTCTCCTGGGCGTAACAAGAGTGTTTCAGTCCAGAAACTCCTCTGATGGCTCTCTAGGCTGCTGGACAAGTTTGTCCGGCCTCTTACAACCAGATGGAATTGTTCACAGCCTCCTAACCGTGAAAGGCACGAGATGTTTTGAACTTTCCAAATACAGAGTCTTTTGAGAAGTTAGGAATTATTACTGTACTATTAGTGGGTTGTTAGAAATATACCGGTGGAGGGTTTCATTGTTGAGCCAATATTTGCTGCTAAGTCTCCATATCCCTTGTCCCTTATATACATTAATTGATATAACTTGCATATGGGAAAAATAAGTAGTAACCTTTGATATTAATCATGTTAGACCTTAAGCTATTAAATTCTTTTCTTGATTATAACCCACTGCACCTTTGCCCTGTCAGGAATGCAACTATCTGGTGCCTTTGGAGAGTGGCGCCTGATTTAAGAAAACTCACCCTTGGAAAAAATAAGTTTTCTGGTTGACTGACTGTTATCAGAAAGAAAGGGTCATAAAATGTCAGCAGGCCCCCTGGCCAGAAGATGATGTCAATCCATCTAAGACCTCTGTATGCATGCATAAAGAGTGCCTGGTCTCGATAAAGGTCAGGCCTGTTGACCCCGCATGACTTTGTATTATCCACTGATCTCTATGTATAACCTAAAGTATAAAAGCTTTCCTGAAAAATAAAGAGTTGGACCAGTTCCTGGAAAGACTGGTTTCCCCGTGTTGTCTTTTCTCTCGCTCTCCTTTTCAGGCTGAATTCCCGTCTGCAACACAGAGGCTCGCCGTGTCTACTAATTTTGCCTGGGCTTCTAAGACCTGAACGGGGAGGCACTTTGCGTCTCCACTCCTTCGGGAGACCGGGAAGGCGCCTGCAGCCTATGTAGACGGCGCAAGTCTCTTGTCTTTGAGACTTTATTGGCTTCTTGTGTAAACCAAGGAATACATCCTCTTTTCCCTATTATTTTCTCCACTACATTATTCTTCCCTAATCTCTCTTTATATCTCTGAATAAATAATCTTATCAAATTGCCGACACCGTCCCTGCTTCAAATTCCCTGGATCCACTGGGGCTGGATCCCAGCAGGGGACAGTTACAAAGCAAGGCTGGAGGTGCCGAGGAACGGGAGCGGGGGCCTGGCTCTCCCAGCCCAAGGGCTGTGCAGGCTCCCGCGGGCCCGCTAGGTGCAGTAACGGGTATGGGTCGGAGGCCTCAAGCCTCTGCCTCCCAGAACGACCCAGGCGGGCTGCACCCAGAGCGCCCAGCCTGGGAGGTGCTTGGGGGGGGGGGGCAGGTCAGCCCCACCCCGGCTCCAGGCCAGAGCACACAGTTCCTGAAGCAGCTGCAGCGCTGAAGTGACAGTGGTTCTGGAAAGTGAAGATGCTGCCTGGAGGTGAGGGGGGAGGACTCAGGAGAATGTGTGGGTCTGTGAGATGGTCCTCCACCCTGTGGGCGGGGCTGGGTCACACTGTGGGTCTGCGAGACGGTCCTCCACCCTGCGGGCGGGGCTGGCATGACCAGAGCTGAGAGGCTGCGTGGAACCTGACCGCCTTGCCCCCGCCCAGGGTCCAGCTCATCCTGGGCTGGTCCTGGGTGGGGCAGGCGCCCTCAGCACCACGGACAGCAGCGGAGGGAGGCCCAGGGCCCAGGAGGCTGGCGCTTGTCGGTTCTGTCCAGGAGAAGAAGGCCAGCCTCTCCTGGGCTGCAGGTGGGGATGGTCTAAGGACTGGGTTTATGTATGAAGTGTCCAGTCCTCAGACCCCTGGGCACCGGCCCTGACGACTCACTAATGACCCACTGAGTCCACAGAGGGGCTTAGATTCCCCTGGAGCATTCTGGGACCTTCCCAGCCCTGCCAGTCTCTTCCAGACTTCTGGAAAAGAGGCTTTTCAAAGTGAGAAGAGGCTTCTTGGAGCTGCCCCAGGCCACTGAAGGAGCATTAAGCACTCCCAGGAGCCAAGCGCTGGTCTGCATCCATCATCTGACTCCACGGCAGCCTGGAGGAGACTGGGGACATTCCTCCTCCCTTGAGCACCTCAAGGTGCTCAAGGCTTCCAAGGGCCAGTCATCCCGCTAGGAACAGTCTGCCTGGCTCCAAAGTCCCTCCAACCATGGCCTGTTGACGTGCCCGGCGAGCATTATACTTTGAAACAACACTCTTCCCAGTCAGCTCAGAGTGAGAAACTTCAATGACAAGGTAAACCAGCCCTCACTTCCTGCTGGGAACCCAGACGACCACCCAGGAACTCCAGAAGTGTCCACCAAGAGCAACTGGGGACCGGAGGAGTTCAGCAGGTACAAATAACCCCATTTTATGAATCTGTCCAACGTCGCCGCTCCTAACTGCTCACAGTCGCAGCTCTGAAAGCCCCCACCCTCCAAGAGCACTGCACCTGGGCTAGGGGGCAGGGGGCGGGCAGGGGGCTGGAGCCGGGGAGACCCCGAGCCAGCTATCTCCACCCCAGCGCTCAGTGGGGCAGTCTGATCCGCTGATGCCGCTCGATGCCTGCCACGTGACTGTTGCTTTACAACCAAGAACAACCCGGGACGCAGTGCTGAACCTCAGCTGCCTTCGGAGCCAGAATCACGAATGACAGCTGTCACGCATGACGGAGTCGTCATGAGTGTAATTTGCTTTCATTCTGCAACGTTTCCAGCCATTATCTCCTTAAATCCGGCTCCAGCGCCTGTGAGACATGGAGCAGGTGCTCGGAGCCTCCACAGGACGTGCGAGCAGCTGGCAGCCCAGGCACAGACTCACGGGTGTCATTTCTACATGAGAGGAAACGCTTCTGCAGCACGTGTTCACAGGTGTGATTTTATATGAGAGGAAACGCTTCTGCTTTTCATTCACTGACAACACCAGGAAGCAGGGTTTCAGGCCTCGAGCTTTTGCCAGAACCCACCCACCATCCCCCAGAACAGCTTCAGCAGGAAGAGCGAGTAGCACAGCCGCAAGGAGCTAGGCCACCTGCCTTCCCAGAGGGGGACGCGGGGATGGGGGTGGGGGCAGTGCGCTGTGAGGGTGGGCATCGGGGTGAGCGCTCCGCCAGGCGGGCAGGGGGCGGCCCAGCCGGAGCGGGGCTTACCTTGCTGCAGACGGCCTTCACCCTGTGGAGCCGGTCCAGGGACTCCTGGGGGTTCCCCAGGTACTGCTGAAGCTCCGCGTGCAGGATCCTCATGGAAAAGGGAACCATGGAGCCTGGAAGCAGAGCCAAAGCGGAGTCAGTCTGTCCGCCGCCGCGAGCACAGCCGGGAACCCGCGGGTGTTCCCGGAGCAGGGAGGACGGCCCCTTCATTTCCTGGCAAAGCGCACAGTGGTGCCGGTTCTCAAATGGGTCCCAGCTCCCTCGGTCAAGTGTGTGTCGCAGACGAGGACCACAGGAGGGCGGGCCGTCACCCTCTGCCCACAGCTACGCCCCAAACATGTGGAGGCTCTCAGAGTGAGAGAAATAGTGGAGGCCACCACCCTGCTCCAGAACAGGACACTCGTGGACCCTCTGTGACTAGGCCAATATCTATTTAAGAAATTAAATTAACAAGTAATAACTTTCCAAAACAGAAGATGCCAGGCGCAGACGGTGGCACTGGTGAGTTCTACAGAACATTGAGGAAGAAGAGGTACCAATTCTCTACAGTTTCTTCTGGAAAATAAAAGTGGAGGAGATGCTTCCTAATTTATTCTATGAGGCCAGCATTGCCCGCGTATCAAAACCAGACACTATCACAGGAAACGAAGACTACAGATCAACATGGCTGATGAACACAGACACAAAAATCCTCAGCAAAATCAGCAAGTCAAATCCAACTAAATCGAATCTACCAAAAAATTAGCAAGTCAGATCTATCAGTGTACAAGAGAAATTATCCACCATGACCAAGTGGGACTCATTCCGGGTGTGCAAGGCTGGGTCAACATTCAAAGATGCATGTAACCCATCGTGTCAAATAAGCGCAACGAGAAAAATCACACAATAAATCCAGAGGAACAGAAAAAGCATTTGACAAAATGTAACATCCATTCATGATTAAAACTCTCAGCAAATGAAGAGTAGAGGAAAACGTCCCCAGTTTGATAAAGAACGTTTATGAAAACTTACAGCTCAGTTCAGTTCAGTCGCTCAGTCGTGTCCGACTCTTTGCGACCCCATGAATCACAGCACGCCAGGCCTCCCTGTCCATCACCATCTCCTGGAGTTCACTCAGACTCACGTCCATCGAGTCCGTGATGCCATCCAGCCATCACATCCTCTGTCGTCCCCTTCTCTTCCTGCCCCCAATCCCTCCCAGCATCAGAGTCTTTTCCAATGAGTCAACTCTTCGCATGAGGTGGCCAAAGTACTGGAGTTTCAGCTTTAGCATCATTCCTTCCAATGAACACCCAGGACTGATCTCCTTTAGAATGGACTGGTTGGATCTCTTTGCAGTCCAAGGGACTCTCAAGAGTCTTCTCCAACACCACTGTTCAAAAGCATCAATTCTTTGGCGCTCAGCTTTCTCCACAGTCCCAGCTCTCACATCCATACATGACCACTGGTAAGCGACCTAATTAATGGTGAGAAACTACACACTTTTCCTCTAAGCTCCTGAGTAATGCAGGGACGTCCCCTTTTTACTGCTCGTACTGAACGTGGCACCGAAAGTCCTCACTAACGCAGACAGAGCGGAGAGCCGAGATCGTGCCTGCACGCTGTCTGCTCTGGGCCCTCACGCCGTTGTCTCTCCACGCAGCGTCTTCCATGGCCTCGAGCCCCCACCAGGGCACCCGCCCTGGACCAGACTCCCGCAGCCCCAGGAGGTGGACAGCGGTGGCTCTCCATGTGGCCCTGTGACTCGCATCTGGAGTTGGGACGAGAGTAGAAAAGGTGGGCAAGGAAGAGCCAGCACCGGTGTCCCATAAACATGCCACCCTTGCCCGTGACCTTCCTGGGGGCCCCGAGACGGCCAGGCTCAGGTGGGAGTCGGCCTCTCCCTTCTCTCTTGGCACCACTGGGCTGGTGCAGCTTACACGTCTCAAAGGACGGAACCCACATGGGAAGCACACACAACTCGTGACACACACATAGAAAAGTGCCCCTCCCTAGAGAAAAACACGGCTCAGAGTCAGGACAAGAAAAGGGGCGGCAGGAGAAACGCCGCCTGCTGCTTCCAGCTTGAACAGCGCAGCAGGAGAGCCACTCACTCAGCAGGTTTTGGTGCCAAGCACAAGTGCAGGTGCCGGACGCACAGATGACGGGACGTGGCCACTGTCCCCAAGCAAGTCCTGCAGGCCCATCGATGAAACAGCAGACACTGCTCTGACGTAAGTCAGGCCTTTCCTACTTTTGTCTGTCGTAAAGAAATACAAACAAAAGTACCTTTAAACTGGCTCTCTCGGTCCAGCAAACCCAGCCTCGCTGTGTGTGAAGAGTCACCGAGAATCGGTGAAACCCTTCACGCCAGCGGAGTCCAGCAACGTGACCCGCGCGGCGCTGTGGCAGCCAGGGGCCCGTCTCCCCAGCACAGAGCACGCGCCTTGAAGCAGAGCACGTGTCAGAATCTGGAAGGAAACTGACGTCCTGGAAGGTACCATGTGTGGTCACGACCTGCCGACTTCTAGTTAGTATAAACACTGCAGGAGCGCTTCCATGAATCACTTAGGAGACGCTAAGTGCAACTGCCCCTACGCCGTTCATGGTCTGGAGTCCCCTGCAGGACGAGAGTGCTTCCATGAATCACTTAGGAGACGCTAAGTGCAACTGCCCCTACGCCGTTCATGCTCTGGAGTCCCCTGCAGCACCGCAGGCCCGCTCGGCCGCCAGTGCCACAGCAGGTGCCCGAGGAATCACAGCCCGCTGGGCAACGGGCCCAGAAGGCAAAGCAAGAGGAGGGATGCCAGCCTGACCCCAGGGGCCTGCCTCCCTCAGCAGGCGCAAGACTTCCCGGCGTGGATGGACTGGGCCACTGGCCACCCACTGGCCCATGTGCTGGGCACGCAGCACCTTCCCTCCAGCGCTCCGGCCACCCGCATGGGACAGGGAGCTGGACACGGCCAGGATGCTGTGGGGCCCAAGGGGCAGATGCAATGGCACAGTGCCTGCCGGACACCCAGCAGAGCACAGACTCCGCGGTCAGCAGGCCCAGCTCGCCCCCGCAAAGCTGGGCAGGCCCTCTCGCTGTCCAGGCGGCAGGGCCCGCTGCCTGACCGCTGCTCTGGGCTCGTTTCCCTGCACCCTCCCTGGTCTCCCTGACCCCTGGCACCCCAGCTTTCTGTGCTCCGACGTGGAGGACAGGTCGGGGACACAGGTCGGGGACATCTATGCCAGGCTGATGGCATAGTATCTCTCACCCATGCCTATGCTGGAAACAGACAGCCAGCCTGAGAGAGTCCCAGATAACTCATTACTAAGGCCCCAGGGACAGGGAGCCTGGTGAGCTGCCGTCTATGGGTCACACAGAGTCAGACACGACTGAAGTGACCTAGCAGCAGCAAGGGGTCATTCAGTGCTGCCCCAAGCCCCGCGGCAGACGGGGAGTTCAGGACGGGCCGTTCAGGACGGGCCAGGTGCCCCGGCAGCATCTCGAGCACTGTATATGATGCAGGCCGTGGGCATGCACGCATCTCCCTGTTTCCTGCGTCTGGAGGAGGGCAGAGGCGGCTTCGCCCCGCTGTCCTGATGGAGACGGAGCCCGACCGAAGAGGCCGTGTCTCTGACCGCCTGTTCCAGGAAAAGACTGCAGACACCAGAGTCCGCAGAAAGGGTGAGCCATGTGAAAGGCGGCAGGATCCCGGACCAGCCTCCTCAGACTGAGGAAGACATGCCTGACTTGCGCGCCTCGGCAGAGTGCTGGCAGACGGAGGTGAGCGCAAACCCGACCTGCATAGGGGACGTTCACCCGGGGGGGGGTGGGGGGTGAGGGAGGTGAGCGGAAACCCGACCTGCACAGGCGACGTTCACGCCGGGGGGTGGTTCCGTCGCCTCACGGGAAACAAAGGGGCACACCTGGAACACGCTGAGCGGCTAACTCTCGGCCACCGCGTGAGCTCACCTACTGATCAAGCGTCTGCATCCGGCCTGGGAACCAGACATGTGCGTTGCGTGATTCTGGAGGGAGAGCAGGCAGGGCCTAGAGGGCAGCGGCGGTTCACCCTTGCAGACGCGGGAGGGAGGGAGCTGATGGGGGCCTCGGGGCCGGCAGAGCCGGGTGTGGGGACACGCGTGCCCAGGGGAGGCACGAGCTATCTGCTCACGGGCCCCAGTCGGGGCTTGTACACACCGCAGCCGAGCACCGCAGATGTGAGCAGCCTCTGACCCAACCTGTCGGCCCCGAGGTACAGGGGCCCCGAGGTACAGGGACGCACGGACAGCGAGGAGGAGAAGCGGCGATCCAGGGGGAGGGCGGAGGGGGAGGATGTGGAGCAGGGCCGCGCGGGGAGAGGGCCACAGGAAGGGCTCCCCAGGCCCTGCCCCAGCCCGCTCAGGCCTGGGTCTGTTCAGGGACCTGTCGTCACCGTTTCATGAGAACAAGGAGAGATTCCAAACAACCAATTAAAAGGCAGCCTGAGTGTGTGGAAACCACACTCCCCTGCAAGGAACTCCATGAAATCGCTACAAGTGTCAGAGAAAGACAGAAGACCGATGGAACAGGGAAATCTCATGATATGAGCTCGTCACTCGTCATGACTTGTTATGAATACCCTGACGGGGTAAAAGCTATGCCCAATGTTTAAATAAAACATATTAAAGTTCATTCAGAAAAGTTATTTGTTTACGGCGTTATAGCTTCTTTTTTACAGCACAGTTTAATGAGCTGCTTCGCTTACGTACTGCAAGCTAAAATGAAACAAATGAATCACAACATCGCATTCGTGCTTGTTACACCACAAACCGGGAAGAAAAACTGGCAAACACTGAGCATGCCACTATGGAGGAACGCTAGCACACTTTAGCTAAAATATGATTTATGTCTGTTTCATAACTTAAATTAGCTGCTTAATGGTGCAGGGCGACCAGCTCCTCTTTATCCCTAAGACAACAGGCTGCAATTCCAGCCGGGATGGGAAGCCTGCTGTCTGTGTACTGACGTCCCGAGAGCTGGGGGTGGGTGGGTGATGCACCGTCCCATGCCTGGGCCTGAGGGCCTGGGTTCTCCCTTCACGGGAAGCTGGGTATCATCTCTGCGAACCTCTGTCCCCGAGGAGAGCGAGCAGGACCAGAGCGCCCACAGGACCTGGTCCAGCGCCCTTTCTGGTATCATTGACCAGGACCCCGGGGCTGCTGAGCGCTTGGCGTGGTCAGGGCTGGATGTGTCCGCTGGCCGCCCTGGAAATACCTCCTTCTCCGTCTGCCATCATTCTTTGTTAGAAAAACATGTTTATTTATTTAGCTGTGCCAAGTCTTAGCTGCGGCACATGGGCTCCAGCTCCCTAAGCAGGGACTGAACCTGTGTCCCCTGTCCTGGGAGCTTGGAGTCTTACACACTGGGCCACACGGGAAGCCCCAGCTCGTCTCATTCTTAGCCTGCAGTAAATTCAAAGTAGCTGATGTATGAACAGTTGTTTGAACTTACAATTTACGTGGGCCTCAGCAGGAAAAGAAAATCAGCATTTTTATGCAGCTGTGAGCGTTAGGGTGCCTGCCTGTGTGCTCGGAGGTCTGACTCTCTGCCCACCCCTGGGCCCAGCACGGGGTCCCACTCACGGCATGGCTGGGGGCACCCAGGGGCAGTGAGGCTGGGCGCAGGGGGTGCACAGGCCAGGCAGGGGCTGACCTGCCCAGAGCTGGGACACAATGCCAAGAAACTTTTTCCTTTTCCCAGGCTGGAGGGAAACACGGCTGCTCCTTATCAGAAGCACGGGAGAGCCGTCTCTCGATCATCAAAGCTTTCAGGCAGAATTTTTTGAAGAGAAATATCCCAAACCTCGCCTGTAAGGTGCCTCTTGCCTCTCCACAGAACGCCTCTCCCTGTAAGAAGAGGTGACAGAGCCTGACGCTGAGGGGGCAGGAGGCTGCCCACTGTCTTCTCTGGGAGGGACGGACCGCGAAGGCTTGGAAATATGGACGAGAAAGTTCTGGCACTCACTCCCCAGTGGGGACGTGGCCCCCGACAGCCAGGGGACGCTGGGCCCCTGTGACGCGCCTTATGGAGCAGAGGGGTTGCGGCCTGCTCCCTGGGCTGAGGGGCGTCCCGGTGAGTGTGTGTGTGTGGGGTCACAGAGAGACCAGGTGGGGGTTCCTGGGGTGAGTATGGCCGGGGGGGACTCTGAGATGAGGTGGGGGCTCCTGGGGTGAGTGTGTGGGGGACTCTGATGGGCGAGGTGATGCCCTGCCTGCCCCGTGGAGACACCGTCAGACCCGCCGGGTGGGCACGGCTCCCACCCATTGCTTAATGACCAGGACCGTCCCCTCTGCCCGGGGCCGCACCCCTGAATGTTGCTCATGGGGCTCCTGGCCTTCATCCCTTCCCCCATGGTCTTCTGGAGACCTTCTGGAGCGGGGGGGCCACTGGGGACGTTTCACTAATGAGGGATGGGGCCTGCTGCCCCTCCTGCGTCCACGCCACCCGGCTGCCTCACCACCACCGTGACCCAGCTTCATCAGGGCGACCGCCGGACGCCTGCCGTTCCAGGCTTGAAAGCTTGCCTCCCCTCCTCCTCCACGAGGGCGAAGTTCCCACAGTCAGAAGGAAGAGACAGAACTTTAATGCCAGGGAGGTTAAAGGTCTCAAAGTGCCCCATGCTGAAAATCCTCCTTCAAGTCTGGGGAAACTCAGGGCAACACAGCCCAGCTCCCATCAGCCTGTTATGTGAGTGAGACCGTGACGATGGAGGAAGCGCCAGGAACTAAGACAGCGCAGCACCACCCTCCCCTGCGTCCGCACAGAGATAAGGCTGAGCATCAAGGAGACACAGCGCAGAGAAGCAGCCGAGCCACAGGCCGAGGGGAGCCCACGCCACCCGCCGCCGCCCCTTACCCCTGCGCCCTGGGTACACGTGTGGGTAGTACTCGTAGTAGAGGTCCGGCTGGTCCAGGTCGCCGAAGGGCTCGAACTCCATCTCGGCGTTCTGGAACAGGCCCAGCTTCACCAGCAGCGCCAGCCTCACAAACCAGAGCTGAAAGCACAGAACACGAGGCACGCGACGGTTACCTGGGCAGAGCAGGCCCAGGGGTTCCTATTCCCCACTGAGTGCTTTAAACACGCAGGCACCTCTTTAAAACCTTCAGTTTACTTTCACTTAGGCTGTGCTGCACGGCCTGTGGGACCACCTGACCGGCGAAGTCCCCAAGGCCGTTAATCTGATGTCAGAGCTTGATTTCAAATAGATTTAAACAAGGGCTAAACTAACACTCCCTAGGGGCTCAGTTGGTAGGGAATACCCCTGCAACGGGGAGACCTGGGCTCGATCCCTGGGTGGGGAAGATCCCCTGGGGAAGGGAAAGGCCACCCACGCCAGGATTCTGGCCTGGAGAATTCCATGGACTGTACAGTCCATGGGGTCACAAGAATCGGACATGACTGAGTGACTTTCACTCACTTCACAAACTAACACTCTTTCTTAGAAGTTTGCGTAACTCTAAGTTTATAAAAATGGATGTGAAAAGAGATGCTCCCTGCCTAAAGGAGGGCAGAGTCCAGCGGGGGTTGGAGAGGGGGTGGAGGGGGGGGCAGCTGGGCCGAGCGGGGGAGGGAGGCGAGGGCACTGTTGAAGGACCTAGACTCTCCACGGGAAGTGGGGAGACCTAGGGGCACATGATGGGAGCAGGGGGGTGCACAGCCAGCTCCAAGCGGCTGGAACGCTGGGTCCCTTCTGGAAAACGATGGCCGCCAAGTGAGAGGGCAGGACTGGAGACCCTGGCAACTGCAGGGGCCACGGGGGTGACCCGAGTCAGCCTCGTCCCACTAATGAGAGAAACGAGGTTCAAAGAGACCACGCGGCAAGGGATGGACAGAGAGGCTGGGCCCGTGAGCTGCCTGGGGCAGGGGGCTGCCTGGGGAGAGGCTGCCTCGGGCAGGGGGCAGGGGGCAGG